>NW_020837973.1:4959372-5019532 GCF_003676395.1 Aethalodelphis obliquidens
TTTCTTTCTTTCTTTCTTTCTTTCTTTCTTTCTTTCTTTCTTTCTCTCTTTCTTTCTTTCTTTCTACTTTTTCTCCCTTTTATTCTGAGCCGTGTGGATGAAAGGCTCTTGGTGCTGCAGCCAGGAGTCAGTGCTGTGCCTCTGAGGTGGGAGAGCCAACTTCAGGACACTGGTCCACATGAGACCTCCCAGCTCCACATAATATCAAATGGTGAAAATCTCCCAGAGATCTCCATCTCAACACCAGCACCCAGCTTCACTCAATGACCAGCAAGCTACAGTGCTGGACACCATATGCCAAACAACTAGCAAGACAGGAACACAAACCCACCCATTAACAGAGAGGTGGCCTAAAATCATAATAAGTCCACAAAACCCCCAAAACACACCACCAGACGTGGACCTGTGCACCAGAAAGACAAGATCCAGCCTCATACACCAGAACACAGGCACTAATCCCATCCACAAGGAAGCCTACACAACCCACTGAACCAACTTTAGCCACTGGGGACAGACACCAAAAACAATGGGAACTATGAACCTGCAGCCTACAAAAAGGAGACCCCAAACACAGTAAGATAAGCAAAATGAGAAGACAGAAAAACACACAGCAGATGAAGGAGCAAGATAAAAACCCACCAGACCTAACAAATGAAGAGGAAATAGGCAGTCTACATGAAAAAGAATTCAGACTAATGATAGTAAAGATATCCCAAATCTTGGAAATAGAATACAGACAATGCAAGAAACATTTAACAAGGACCTAGAAGAACTAAAGATGAAACAAACAACAATGAACAACACAATAAATAAAATTAAAAATACTCTAGATGGGATCAATAGCAGAATAACTGAGGCAGAAGAACAGGTAAGTGGCCTGGAAGATAAAATAGTGGAAATAACTACTGCGGAGCAGAATAAAGAAAAAAGAATGAAAAGAACTGAGGACAGTCTCAGAGACCTCTGGGACAACATTAAATACACCAACATTCAAATTATAGGTGTTCCGGAAGAAGAAGAGAAAAAGAAAGGGACTGAGAAAATATTTGAAGAGATTATAGTTGAAAACTTTGCTAATATGGGAAAGGAAATAGTTAATCACGTCCAGGAGGCACAGAGAGTCCCATACAGGATAAATCCAAGAATAAATAGGCCAAGACACATATTAATCAAACGGTCAAAAATTAAATACAAAGAAAACATATTAAAAGCAGCAAGGGAAAAACAATAAATAACACACAAGGGAATCCCCATAAGGTTAACAGCTGATCTTTCAGCAGAAACTCTGCAAGCCAGAAGGGACTGGCAGGACATATTTAAAGTAATAAAGGAGAAAAACCTGCAACCAAGATTACTCTACCCTGCAAGGATCTCATTCAGATTGGATGGAGAAATTAAAAACTTTACAGACAAGCAAAAGCTGAGAGAGTTCAGCACCACCAAACCAGATTTACAACAAATGCTAAAGGAAATTCTCTAGGCAAGAAACACAAGAGAAGGAAAAGAACTACAATAACGAACCCAAAACAATTAAGAAAATGGGAATAGGAACATACATATCGATAATTACCTTAAATGTAAATAGACTAAATGCTCCCACAAAAGACACAGATTGGCTGAATGGATACAAAAACAAGACCCATATATATGCTGTCTACAAGAGACCCACTTCAGACCTAGAGACACATATGACTGAAAGTAAGGGGATGGAAAAAGATATTCCATGCAAATGGAAACCAAGTGAAAGCTGGAGTAGCAATTCTCATATCAGACAAAATAGACTTTAAAATAAAGACTATTAGAAGAGACAAAGAAGGACACTACATAATGATCAAGGGATCGATCCAAGAAGAAGTTATAACAATTGTAAATATTTATGCAGCCAACATAGGAGCACCTGAATACATAAGGCAAAAACTAACAGCCATAAAAGGGGAAATTGACAATAACACATTCATAGTAGGGAACTTTAACACCCCACTTTCACCAATGGACCGATCATCCAAAATGAAAATAAATAAGGAAACAGAAGCTTTAAATGATACATTAAACAAGATGGACTTAATTGATATTTATAGGACCTTCCATCCAAAAACAACAGAATACACATTTTTCTCATGTGCTCATGGAACATGCTCCAGTACAGATCATATCCTGGGTCACAAATGAAGCCTTGGTAAATTTAAGAAAATTGAAATTGTATCAAGTACCTATTCCAACCACAACACTATGAGACTAGATATCAATTACAGGAAAAGATCTGTAAAAAATACAAACACATGGAGGCTAAACAATACACTACTTAATAACGAAGTGATCACTGAGGAAATCAAAGACGAAATAAAAAAATACCTAGAAACAAATGACAATGGAGACACTACAACCCAAAACCTATGGGATGCAGCAAAAGCAGTTCTAAGAAGGAAGTTTATAGCAATACAATCTTACCTTAAGAAACAGGAAACATCTCGAATAAACAACCTAACCTTGAACCTAAAGCAATTAGAGAAAGAAGAACAAACAAACAAAAAAAAAAAACCAAAGTTAGCAGAAGAAAAGAAATCATAAAAATCAGATCAGAAATAAATGAAAACGAAATGAAGGAAACGATAGCAAAGATCAATAAAACGAAAAGCTGGTTCTTTGAGAAGATAACAAAATTGATAAACCATTAGCCAGACTCATCAAGAAAAAAAGGGAGAAGACTCAAATCAATAGAATTAGAAATGAAAAAGGAGAAGTAACAACTGACACTGCAGAAATACAAAAGATCATGAGAGATTACTACAAGCAACTCTATGCCAATAAAATGGACAACCTGGAAGAAATGGACAAATTCTTAGAAATGCACAGCCTGCTAAGACTGAATCAGGAAGAAATAGAAAATATGAACAGACCAATCACAAACACTGAAATTGAAACTGTGATTAAAAATCTTCCAACAAACAAAAGCCCAGGACCAGATGGCTTCACAGGCGAATTCTAACAAACATTTAGAGAAGAGCTAACACCTATCCTTCTCAAGCTCTTCCAAAATATAACAGAGGGAGGAACACATTCAAACTCATTCTACGAGGCCACCATCAAATTGATACCAAAACCAGACAAGGATGTTACAAAGAAAGAAAACTAGAGGCCAATATCACTAATGAACATAGATGCAAAAATCCTCAACAAAATACTAGCAAACAAAATCCAACAGCACATTAAAAGGATCATACACCATGATCAAGTGAGGTTTCTTCCAGGAATGCAAGGATTCTTCAATATACGCAAATCAATCAACGTGATACACCATACTAACAAATTGAAGGAGAAAAGCCATATGATCCTCTCAATAGATGTAGAGAAAGCTTTTGACAAAATTCAACACCCATTTATGATAAAAACCCTGCAGAAAGTAGACATAGAGGGAACTTTCCTCAACATAATAAAGGCCATATATGACAAACCCACAGCCAACATCGTCCCCAATGGTGAAAAACTGAAAGCATTTCCACTAAGATCAGGAACAAGACAAGGTTGCCCACTCCCACCACTCTTATTCAACATAGTTTTGGACATTTTAGCCACAGCAATCAGAGAAGAAAAGGAATTAAAGGAATCCAAATCAGAAAAGAAGAAGTAAAGCTGTCACTGTTTGCAGATGACATGATACTATACATAGAGAAGCCTAAAGATGCTACCAGAAAACTACTAGACCTTATCAATGAATTTGGTAAAGTAGCAGGATACAAAATTAATGCACAGAAATCTCTGGCATTCCTATACACTAATGATGAAAAATCTGAAAGTGAAATCAAGAAAACACTCCCATTTACCATTGCAACAAAAAGAATAAAATATCTAGGAATAAACCTATCTAAGGAGACAAAAGACCTGTATGCAGAAAATTATAAGACACTGATGAAAGAAATTAAAGATGATACAAATAGATGGAGAGATATACCATGTTTTTGGATTGGAAGAATCAACATTGTGAAAATGACTATACTACCCAGAGCAATCTACAGATTCAATGCAATCCCTATCAAACTATCACTGGTATTTTTCACAGAACTAGAATAAAAAAATTCACAATTTGAATGGAAACACAAAAGACCCCGAATAACCAAAGCAATCTTGAGAACGAAAAACGGAGCTGGAGGAATCAGTCTCCCTGACTTCAGTCTATACTACAAAGCTACAGTAATCAAGACAGTATGGTATGGGCACAAAAACAGAAAGATAGATCAATGGAACAGGATAGAAAGCCCAGAGATGAACCCACGCACATATGGTCACCTTATCTTTGATAAAGGACGCAGGAATGTACAGTGGAGAAAGGACAGCCTCTTCAATAAGTGGTGCTGGGAAAACTGGACAGGTACAGGTAAAAGTGTGAGATTAGGTCACTCCCTAACACCATACACAAAAATAAGCTCAAAATGGATTAAAAACCTAAATGTAAGGCCAGAAACTATCAAACTCTTAGAGGAAAACATAGACAGAACACTCTATGACATAAATCACAGCAAGATCTTTTTTGCCCACCTCCTAGAGAAATGGAAATAAAAAGAAAAATAAACAAATGGGACCTAATGAAACTTAAAAGCTTTTGCACAGCAAGGGAAACCATAAACAAGACCAAAAGACAACCCTCAGAATGGGAGAAAATATTTTCAAATGAAGCAACTGACAAAGGATTAATCTCCATAATTTATAAGCAGCTCATGCAGATCAATAAAAAAAACAAAGAACCCTATCCAAAAATGGGCAGAAGATCTAAATAGACATTTCTCCAAAGAAGATATACAGACTGCCAACAAACACATGAAAGAATGCTCAGCATCATTAATCATTAGAGAAATGCAAATCAAAACTACAATGAGATATCATCTCACACCAGTCAGAATGGCCATCATCAAAATATCTAGAAACAATAAATGCTGGAGAGGGTGTGGAGAAAAGGGAACACTCTTGCACTGCTTATGGGAATGTGAATTGGTACAGCCACTATGGAGAACAGTATGGAGGTTGCTTAAAAAACTACAAATAGAACTACCATATGACCCAGCAATCCCACTACTGGGCATATACCCTGAGAAAACCATAATTCAAAAAGTGTCATGTGCCAAAATGTTCATTGCAGCTCTATTTACAATAGCCCAGAGATGGAAACAACCTAAGTGTCCATCATCGGATGAATGGATAAAGAAGATGTGGCACATATATACAATGGAATATTACTCAGCCATAAAAAGAAACGAAATTGAACTATTTGTAATGAGGTGTATAGACCTAGAGTCTGTCATACAGAGTTAAGTAAGTCAGAAAGTGAAAGACAAATACTGTATGCTAACACATATATATGGAATTTAAGAAAAAAAATGTTCTGAAGAACATAGGGGTCAGAAAGGAATAAAGACACTGACCTACTGGAGGACAGACTTGAGGATATGGGGCGGGGTTAGGGTAAGCTGTGACAAAGCAAGAGAGTGGCATGGCCATATATACGCTACCAAACGTAAAATAGATAGGGGGAAGCAGCCGCATAGAACAGGGAGATCAGCTCGGTGCTTTGTGACCACCTAGAGGGGTAGGATAGGTAGGGTGGGAGGGAGGGAGACGCAAGAGGGAAGAGATATGGGAAAATATGTATATGTATAACTGATTCACTTTGTTATAAAGCAGAAACTAATACACCACTGTAAAGCAATTATACTCCAATAAAGATATTAAAAAAAAAAAAAAAAAAACAGAACTGCCTAGCAGAACCTAGGGAGACAGGATTACTAAATGTAAAATGGTATCCTGGATGGGACCCTGAAACAGAAAAAGACATTAAGTAAAACTCAAAATATCTGAATAAAGTATGGGCTTCGTTTAATAACGTCAATATTGGTTCATTAATTATGACAAATATATCATACTAACATAAATGTTAATAATAGGGGTAACTAGGCGTGAGGTGTATGGGAACTCTCTGAACTATCCTCACAGCTTTTCTGTCAATCTAAAATTATTTTACAGTTAAAAGTTTATTTAAAAAAATAAGCTATAAAATGACATATAATCAATGAATTCCTTAATTCTTCTTTACGTAATTTACCTAACTCTTAATTAGCTTAGTTTCTTAAGTTCTTCTTTCAAGTTGTTCAATTCTGGAACATTATAAAGAAAACCCAAACTGACAGAATGAGGCTCAATTTATTCAACTCTTCCTTCAGTTGAGATTGTAGTGTGATTGATACAATTTCAGCATCATTAATGCACAATCTTCCTCATAGTCTTCAAGCATTTTCATTTCCTGGTACTAAGTTTTCAAATTTTATTGGAATGTCACCTTCAGTGTATGCTTCACATGATCAAAATCCAATTTTCTCTAAAATAATTTCAAAACTATTTTAATCCTAAAAGCAAAATGCCTACATTTAGACTTGGCTTTTTTGTAGGCATATCATTAACAAGCAAGAGTTCATACCCACTGACTGTGGATGGTACAGATCAGCATTAATTTCTTTTGTGTGCTGAAGACCATGTTAACGTTTTATTTGAGGATCATTGTTTGAGTTCATTCTTCTAGTAAGTATTTTATCTTGTCAAAATAAAATCTATTTTCTCTGACTGCATCGATTTGGTATTCCCATCATGTGGTCGAGAGGGTTGAAAGGTCAAATTTGATAAGAGGTTCTATCTTTGGGAAGATTCAGAAAATAGCATATAGAGTATAATTATTGCATTCATTGCTCCAAAAATGTTGTCACTATGTGTAGAGTTGAGTCATGACTTCTAGTGACAAATGGATTTTCAGCCAAAATTCTGGTTTGTACACATTTCTCTTTACCAACATTATTAGTGCCCTTAATGTGCACTCAACTATCACAGTGCCTGAGTCTAAAAGTTGTTCTTCACACCTTTTCCTTGTCAAAACCTACACATTTTACAATAGATATAAAAGCAATGACAACCACTAATTTTGATGACTGTTTTCTTCTTTCTGGTAGTTAACACTAAATACCATAAATGTTACTTATTCAACAGAACATTTGTCCTTGGTAAAGTTCATGGAAATTAGTAATATTTGTTTTTTTAAACATTTGTGTGTGATTTCTCCTCTTACTTTAGTATTCATTAAAATATGGATCTTGATTGAATATTTCATCCTTGATAATGTTCATCTGATTTGTTTTTTGTCTATATTCCAGGTTCAGCCATTCTATCATCTCACTTTGCAAGCATTTCTACAGAACTAGGAAATTTCTATTGTTTTCTGTAAATATTGTACTAGTGCCATCACACACAAAAAAATCATGCTTGCTAAATATTGGTTGAGCAGATGATATTATTCTTTAAGAACATTACATCAATGTACTTCAGTGTTCACGTGTCTTTCTTCAACACTCTTGATTGTTTGCTGTTTATTGAGACTTTTCCCCATTGCAGTAATTACGAATGTGTGATATGTGTGATTTTTATGTGTAAGGTATGTTTTATGTTCTTATAACTAAGAACTTGGATGTTTCCAGCCATAGACACCATCTTAGCCAAAGCTTTGTTATAAAATATGAAAAATTGTTGCAAGATACTTTGCCTTTATACTTAAAATATAAAAGTTGGTTTCCATATTTTCTTCTTCCACTTGAAATAATTGTCATGTAAAATACTCAATTTTCTGTCAGACTTACCAAAGGGAAATCAGAATCAATTTGAATCAGACTGCGTTTGCTAGAAACATTCACACACTATCCAAACGATGTGATGAGGTTTCATCTCTCTTGCCCAATCTACCAATTTCATGAATATCATTTCCTTCTTCTTCTAACAGCAGGCTGGCACTGTGCCTGTCGCTTCCAGTTGCGGTTTTGATAAGAAATACTCTTTTCCACTCTCATTGTTTGATCAAAAATTCAATCTTCCTTTAATAATGATTATAAAGAGATTTTATCTGACCTGTTTAAGCTTTATATCTGGTGAGAATAATTTTCTTGCTCATTTTCAGTTTTTTCAATAATTAATTCTGACTAATTATAAAATGTATGAGTTTGCAAATTTCATCTGAGTCACACTCCACAGAAGTCTGCTCAATTTCATTGTTCCACATTATTTTTAAATGTAAGCAGACCTCCTTTTCTGAAGATTTTCCTATTTCCTTTCTGCTTTCTATTTCTGAGCCCCACTTCCATATTTTCTACTTCTACAAAAAAAGCTGACTACATTTATTCTCCATGATCTAATGTAATCTTTTAGTTTCTAATGTGCATTTCATATTAAAATATACAATGAAGTGTTATTTGAATATATTTTTATCAAAAATAT
Organism: Aethalodelphis obliquidens; assembly: GCF_003676395.1. Classification (NCBI taxonomy): domain Eukaryota; kingdom Metazoa; phylum Chordata; class Mammalia; order Artiodactyla; family Delphinidae; genus Aethalodelphis; species Aethalodelphis obliquidens. The sequence continues at coordinate 4,967,671 of NW_020837973.1, forward strand.
AAATACATGGAATACACATCTATAAATGTACAAATTAAAATAATATTTAAAATGGACAATTTAAAAATACATTACATTTTCTCAAAAAATTATTTTTCTTCTAAAATATTTAAACCAATTTCACAAAGGTCAGACACAAATTGTAATTAATAAACTGAAAAAATTTTAATCAAAGTTATATAAATAAAGTTGTAATTATGTAAATTTTAAACTATAATTCAATCTTACTAATATTTTTATAGCTATAAAGCTACTCACAATTCTCATGTTGAAATTCTTCTAGATGCCAATGGGATGACTTGCCATCATGCTTCACATCAGGGACTGGTGTATCTAGACCTACCCAAGCAACCACCCCTGGCAGCTCCCACACTGCAAGTCTGGGGCGACTCACATCCCCTTTCACATTCAGAACCATCTCCTTTGCTTTGAGACCACAGGGAGGATGTGGAGAAGTTGATATGGGGCCTGAATGGTCTCAGCCAGGAGGTAAGAAGTCTAGGGTTAAGGGCTATGCTGTGCCCATGTGGAGGGACAGGGGCTGTCCCCAAACAAACATACATTTGTCTGTGTTTGTTCTACACACAGCCCAGAGCAGAGCCCTCCTGCTGGGTGCAGGAGCGGCACTGCCTTTTGGACCCCCTACATCCTCTACAGAACCACATGCACAGGTGAGGAGAGACCATGAGCAGTGACGCTTGGGGAGAGATCTGTCTAAGATCCAGAGCCACGTCCACAGCCCAGCTGTCCATTAGCAGTAGGATAATCAATTTGTTGTGTATTCATACAAGTGATACAGAACAGCCGTGGAAATTAAAGAACTGGAGGACGTGGGACAATGCAATTGAATGTCATGCGCATACAGCAAACAAAAGAAGCCCTATGTAAAAAGTGATTGATTTCACTTAAAAAAAAATAAAATAAAATGAAAACAGCTCTTGATCGTAGGGACTGTGCCTGCCAGGTATAATTGTGAAGAGGAGCCAGGAAGGGGTCACCACAACAGTTGGCATGTTGGTGGTTTCTAAGGGGAAAGGCAGTCATCCGGAGGGGATGCAGGTGGCTTTTGGCTTTTGGGACGCTGGAATTGTTCTTGCTATGGTCTGCATGTTTGTGTCCCCACATAATTCAAATGTTGGAAACCTAATGACCAAGGTGATGCTATTAGGAAATGGGGTTATTGGGAGCTGATTAGGTCCTGAAAGTGGAGGCTTCTTGAATCGGATTAATGTCCTTATAAAAGAGGCCCCAGAGAGCTTCTTCACCCTTTCCACCACATGGGGACACAGCAAGAAGTCTGAATTCGAAGAGGACCCTCAACCCACCACACAGATACCATGATCATGGACTTACAGCCTCCAGAACTGTGAGAAGCAAATGTCTGTTGTTATAAGCTGCCCAGTCTGTGGTACTTTGCTACAGCAGCCTGAGTGGATTAGGACAGTCTTCTCTCTGAACTTGGTGGGGGGTTTGTGATGTTTCACTGACATGTTTCACAGCATCATTTATTAAACACACATTTATGACTGTGCACTTGTCTGTGTGTGTATTATATTTCAAGAGAAAATATTTTAAGTGCATAAAGGGTAAAAAAATAGGAGGGAGCAACTCTAGACAACTTATTTAATCATTCATTCACCAAATATTTATCCACACTGTGTGCCAGGCTCCTCACAAAATGTTCAGACACAAATTCAATATTTGAGATCCCTCTCTGTCCTTTAAGAAGATGTTTGTAAACAGTCCCCTCACTGCTTCTCAGCTTGTGGCCACAAATACTGCAAAGGATAAGACACGTGAGTTCTCTCCTCGTAACCTGGACCTGCCCTTCCTGAGTGCCCGTCAGAATGAGGGCCCTTTTCTAATGATGCTCTGAACAGAAAATGCAGGCATGCGTCTCAGACGTTCACCAACATCCTTTATTAAATAACCTGCAAATTCCCCTTCCCTCAGCTTTCCCAGGGGCAGGGGGGAGCTGGGGAGCTTCCCCTCCAGAACTGGCCTTGGTGCTGAACCTTCCAGAGGAAGGACCGCTGGATCTTTCAAATTACCCTTGTTCTTAAAAACCTGTCAGCTTTTTTTTCAGTGTGTGTGGGGGAGGGGGGTGTCTACCATCTTATTTTTGAATTTATTATTTTAGCAGGTGATCATGATCAAGAAATTTAAAACACAAATGTAAGAAATTCTTTCTCATATTTTCTGTGGGTCAAAACACACTCATCCATCATTCTTTAAATCACTATGACGGACAGCTTATTTTCCAATGGACCGAGCTTCTCGATAATCCCAAATGGACAACAATAACCAGGCTCAGATGTTTAGCTAATAATCCCCACAATTCTATTATGTTCAGGAAACATATAAAAGACTGTTGGTAGACTGTGTGTATCATAGACCAGCATCCCAGTAGAGGAGGTCAGTCTGGTCTTTGCCAGAGAAGCAGGTGAGATGAATTCAAATCCTCTAAAACACCACAGGCTTCTAAATTCCATGCATTCTTTTTTTCGAATTAAATTTTTAATTTTTTTTTTTATTGAAGTGTCGTTGATTTACAATGCTGTGCCAATCTCTGCGGTACAGCCAAGTGACTCAGTTATACACAGAGAGACATTCTTTTTCATATTCTTTTCCATTATGGTTTATCACAGGACACTGAATATAGTTCCCTTGTGCTATTCTTAATAAATGGACCCAGTCACGAACAGCAATCTTTTGACTCTAGCAGTGAAACATCAAGGACAGTACTTTCACTCAGGAAATTCCACATAAGTAGAAAACTTAATATAAATAAACCAGACTTGAATCTTAGTAGACTATCTGGTATTATTAATTTTTTCTTATAATCCTTAGTATCTTCCTTGATTTCTCAATATCTTTTTACAGCATTTGGAGAACATTTTCAAAGCCCCCTGTAGTTAATGTAATACCTATGGATTCCCCATGGGTATTGTAGGAAGATTGTGCAGCTTAGGGGATTAAGTACTTTACATTTTATTACAAAGGCACAGGCTCAAAATACAGAAAGGCCTATTATCTGAAGAATATTTTCCCTGTACATAGAATGAGTTATTTTAGGAGAGAAAATTATTATGTTAAAAAGCATGTCACCATCAATAAAATAATGTGTTTAAGTACAATTCAAAGATTTAAAAGTCAAGAAAATTAAGAAGAAAGTTATAATTTCAGTATGATACTACCCTGTATTTATAGAAAACTATTTTAATGGAATTATTATTCACATAACCTTGAATTTCTTTCATTGCTATTCACTAATATTGTCCCAGTTAGAAGTACTGTCCTTGCTCTTTTGTGTTAGTTACAACCACTCCTCAAAAGAACTCAAAGTAAATAACTTTAAGATTAATCTTGCAATCCCCGCCTGAGGTAAAATGAAGTGGACATTATGCCTCTTTGTTCTTAGGAATGTGCTTCCACGAGAGGAGCCTCAGGTGAAGATTGCGGCGTTATTAAGAAAGCATCAAGGTATTTGTGGTTAATGTGGTCCCGACTGCTTACCAGTTGCTGGGTTAGTTCTTCTCAGTTACATGTTTGCAGTTCATTGGTGAGCAGGCTCTCACACAGTGACATTCAGATCAACAGGCGGTCCCGGACAGGGTCTCTCAGAAGCTCTCACGGCATCTCTGAGAGCCTTGCCCTACACTAGTCGTGCTCACAGTGGTCCAGAGGGAGGGGAGGGAGGAGAGAGGGGGGAGGGGGAGGGGGAGAGAAGAGGGAAAGCTGACATTTCACCCTGCCCATTTCCAGCACAGTCCAAAAGCCCAAACCGAGAAAATCACTTTCTTCAAGCAGCATGCTTGTCTCAGTGGAAGTGGAAAAATTGTCCATATCAGTGTCTTTTGTTTCTTCATCAAGTCATCATTTACTTAAGTGATAAAATAAATCCATTTTTAAGAATCAGGAACATTTAGGCCTTTCAAAGAGGACTGTGTCCTTCTTGAAATCCTATATCATCTCCTTTAAAAACTCTCTATGGTGTATCATACCCAAAGAGAATGCACAAAACAAAACCAACACCTCAGTAAAGTAGGACAAATTAAACACCAGTGTAACCACCACCTGGGTCAAGAAATTGTCAGCACCTCAGGACTCCCTAAATAGGGAGTAAAGTTACGTAAAGTTGAATATTCAAAGGAAACAATGTTCATGCCCTTTTCTTTCTCAAGAGTGTCTTGGAATAGCACCCATATAAGCTTTAGAATCAGTTTTTCAAGTTACACACACTCACAGCGTTGGCATTTTTATTGGACTTGCATTGAGTCTAGACATCAGTTTGGAAGGGTTGTTATCTATATAATAGTGAACCTTCCCATCTGTAAATATCTATATAATAGTGAATCTGCCATTTATTGTCTTAAAGTTCTCTCATTAATAGTGTTCCACATGAAGTCTTACATATGCTTGTTTTATTTATTCTTAAACATTTGATGTTTTATGCTATTTTAAATATCTTTTTGAATTTAATTTTCTAACTTAACGATGCTTATATACAGCAAGGTTTTTTAAATATTGTATGCATTAAGTTAGCTACTTGGCTATATTTATTATAAATTCCAGCAATCTATTATGTACACAATCATATTATCTGTCAGAATAAGTTTTGTTTTCCCTACTTTCCAATCTTTGTACTTTTAAAATTCTCATTATTACTACTTTTCATATCACTGTTATTAAAATTCAAATGCAACAGTGTATATAAAATCTCTAATGGCAGTACCTTGATAAAAATGTATTCAATGATGTTAATTACAGAATTGTCACTGAGTGGCAGGTCCCTTTAGCCAGTCTTCTTCTCACGAGGCCTGTCGCTGGTACCATCCCCATGAAACCCAGCGAGTTTCACGTGTTTCATAGCTGCCAGCTCTTCTACAGACCCCGGGAAGTTACAAGGTGAAAGGTGACTCCTGAGGGCCAGGTAATAATTGGGAGCTCTCACCCAATGTTATGTGGTTACCTGGTACTTTGTAATTTGAGAAGACTCCACAGAAGTTACTCCACCTTGCCCCAGGGCTCAGAGGAGACGCCATCTCACACCAAGAGTACAGATTGGCAGCATGGGAAATAGGTTTATTGGAAAAGCCTACAAGCAGGGGAGCGGTGGAGCACACGTGATCTTCTGAGCTCTCTTTCCCTGCAGGGGGTGTGCGCTTACCCTACGGTAGGCAAGACCTCACCCCTCAAACACTCCATGCAATTGCCAGACAGGGACTAGAGGGCATCCATGCCAGTCTAACCTCGGATCAACCTGGCTGGGAATGGTGACCCTCCAGAATCCCCAGGATGGTAACAGCTGGTTCTTCCATTGAGCTGAGCAGCCAACAGTAAGCTTCTAAAAACGTGAGGAAATGAGGCTCCAGGTCACCCAGATTTGATCGGGCAGTGGAGATGATAAAGAGAGACAAATGTTTTTCCTCAACCAAACCTTCTTTTAAGTGAGGTTCCTTTCTGCAACTTAAGGCGTGGTGTCTCCTGATGTCTTGTTTTGAAAAACAAATGGCTTTTGGAAGCACTGACGCAGTAACCAGGGCAGAGCTGCCTTTGAAAACACGTTGAAAAGATCTTTTCTAGGATTCTGTCCCAAGAAAGTGATCAAAAACACAGACAAACATTTATGTACAAAGTTGATCAAAATGAGATTGCTTCTAAAAGGGAGAAATTAGAAAAGTTTGAGTGTATAGGCCTGGGTTTGAAGCATTGCAATGTATCCTCATGGAGGATGTCATGCCGCCCTGGGATTCCCTGTCAGTACTGAACGACCTAACAAAGGGCCCATAATAAATTGTTAGGTGGGAAAATGGATTTTTTTTTTTTTTTTTTGCTGTACTTGGGCCTCTCACTGTTGTGGCCTCCCCCGCTGCAGAGCACAGGCTCCGGATACGCAGGCTCAGCGGCCATGGCTCACGGGCCCAGCCGCTCCGCGGCATGTGGGATCTTCCCGGACCGGGGCACGAACCCGTGTCCCCTGCATCGGCAGGCGGACTCTCAACCACTGCGCCACCAGGGAAGCCTGGGAAAATGGATTTTTTAAAATTCACATGGAATGATCTCACATGCACTTTGGAAAGATATAATAGAAAGTTTAGGAGGAAATCAAGAATATCAAGATGTAATAATGATTTCTTGTGGTGGGAAAACAGTTGGTGTTTATATTCTTTTATGTACCCTTGTCTGTTTTCCAAGTTCTCAGTAATGAGTGTTTTTAATTTTATCATCAAGAAAATGTTACCTCCAGGAGGCTTTATGTGTTAGTGAAATGCTCCATGTGAAGGGTGGAAACGACCACCCTGGATCCAGTCTCCGTAGACCTGGGTTCCAATCCCGGTTCAGCCCCTCACCAGGAGTGTCTTGGCCACAACTGCCCCACTGTGCTGTCAAGTATAAAGGCGGGAAGAAAATCATCCCACCTCTCAGGACTGAGGAGGGTGCAAAGGGATGCACGTGAATGTACTAGGAAAGTGGTGGGCGCTCAGCTGAATAGGAGTGAATTACTTTAACAGAGATGAATGAGTCAGTTTTTCAGTGAGACCTTGGCAATGGAATCAAATCAATAATTCTAAACACATCCCATTTTACTGACTGTGCTGATTCAGGGAAGGAGCAGCGTCACGTCTCATCCACCCCGAGTTTCGCTGGTGGCCGCGGCATCTGGGAGCCCTGCCCCCTCTTCACCCGTCACCTCGAGATACTCTATCCTGCACGTCTTCTGACTCCTGGGTGCAAAGATGCTCCTGGTGTGGTGAGATGCCACTTTGCTTGTCAGATGACAGGGTCTGGGCTTCATCACCAGGTATCACTGAGTGTTGGAGTGTTCAGTCACTTTTAGATATTTGCCCATGCTGAGTGTGAAAGAGGAAACAATCATACACGTGGTTCCACTAAGAATGCTTTGGGGAAAGGTGGGTACGGTCCACTCAGTGCTGGCCACTGGGGAGCCTGCCCTAAGCTGGTACGAAGCCCAGGGAGAGAGAAATGCGTGAGGGTACAGGGAACCAGGGGCCAGAGAGATTTCTGTACCACTGTGAGCATTAACCCTGTGAACACACACCTGCTCAGACCACCAGCCTCGATAAAATGCTCAAAGTCCCGTGTCAAGGCACCCCTCATTCTCGAGGCCACAACTCCCCCCTCCAGCACGTTCGGGGGTCACAGGATGGAACAGGCAGTTTGTTAACCACAGGGCCTCCTTTCCCCCAATTTCTGACGCGTCCCATCAGGGGCTCAGGCCCTCCCACGGTGAGCCTCACTGCCTGCAGTGGGGGATGTTACTGATGGAAAAGTACTGCACATGGAACAAGTGCGAAGGCCAAAGAGAGATTTGACTCTCATACTTCCCTGGAGGGCTGTGGGAGCGTCTGCACCAAGGATAAAAAGCCTGGATGTGATGGGAGGACGCAGCCTGTAGAGGGACAGGGCTCGGCTCCTGTGGCTGCTGATTTGGGCTTATTCCCACGTGAGTAGCCTCACTCTGCCCAGACACTGGGGAAGCCCTTCCCCCATCACTCCATGGCTGACCTCTCCCTGTGGCTTGGTTTCCTCATTCATCAGTCAGGAAGTGGCATGCCCGGCTCAGATCTCAGCACCAGCGCACATTACGGACCAAGGCAGGCAGGTCCCCTCCCCCTACCGAGCTGATGTGCTGGGCAGGGGGGCAGGACAACAGGCAGTAACAAATAAACACAAGTATGAACCAAATAGCACCAGCTGAAGCTGTCAAGGCCACACACCAGTGATGGGACATGGTGCGGGATGGAGGTGGATGCAGGGATGCAGGAGAGATGCCACCCACCACTGATGGGGTGTCGCTCAGAACCCTGAATGGTACGGAAGAGCCCTGCAGAGATGGGGGGAAGGCAGAGAACTTTCCAGTTAAAAAGACTTGTTCCAGGAATAAGACGGTCAGACTGGTGTGCAATGAAAAGGCTGGAGTGGGGCTTGCAGCAGGGATGGGAAGATAGGACCCAGCCTAGCATCCAGGGGAAAAGGATCCAGACCATGTGAGGGTCCAAAGCCATGGCCTGGAGTCCAGTCATTCTGAAGGCGTTGGGGGCACTGATCTGCTTGAGTGAAGTGGAGACCAATCCACAAAGCGGGAAGGGGGCAGGAGACCAGCACGAGGCAGCTGCCGTGTCCAGGCAGGAGACGTAAAGGAGACGGATGAACCCAAGAATAAAATCTGGAGCGTGATGGAGTTGTGAACGCTAAATTTGAAACCATGGAGTACCAAGGGTGAGCTGTCACCTCCAAACCTTGGGACATTTCCATCCCCTCAGTCTCTGTGCAATTTCCTCTTTTGCCACATGCTCCCTCACAAGCCCGCCAGCCTCACCCAGCCCTTGCCATTCTCTGAGCACCTTTAACACGTTTCCCTGATGCTTGTCATGCCCTCACCTCTTCTCCACCAGCAAATTCCCTACTTTCCATGTTTGGGACTTCAGATCGAGTCCTCTGGGGTCCAAAGAGGCTGCATGTTATCTCTGCTCCTGCTCTCCCCCAGCTGTGCAGTCTGGTTCCTTTGTGTCCGAAACTGGAATGAGTGTTCCCCAAGCAGGGGTCAGGTCTGATGCTGAGTCTGGCACAGGAGATGCTTGGTAAAGCATCCATCCTGTTCTTGTCTTTATAACTGGCTCCCAGGACCAGTGCCCTGATGCATGAGTTCCTGTGCCTGCGGTAACAAGGTACCACAAAATGACAGGGCGGCCTAATCAACATAAATCTGTTTTCTCACAGTTCTGGAGATCAGAAGTCCAAGCTCAAGGTGTCAGCGGAGCAGGTTCCTTCGGGAGGCTCTGTGGGAGAATCACTCCAGCGCTCTCTCCCAGTTTCTGGTGGTAATCCTCGGCATTCCCTGCCTCGTAGGTTAATCACTCCACGCTCAGCCTCCATCTCAACATGGTCTCCTCTTCTCTGAACCTCTTGGGTTTCTGTCTCTTATAAGGTCATTGTCATTGGGTTCAGGGATCTCATTTTGAAATCCCTATCTTAATAACATCTGCAAAGACATTCCTTTCTAATAAGTTCACATTGTGAGGTTCTAGCTGGGCATGACTTTTGGGGAGACACCATTCAACTCACCACACCTGAGCAGCATCAGTGCTTCAAAAGGGGAGGCAGAGAAGTGCCGGCCACAAACACCCTGAGAAGTGGACATAAGACATCCCACTGCCTGTTCACCATGTCTACACTGACCTCCAGTGCCGCCCAACCCGCCCTGGCCCACTGGCGTCTCCACCCGGCCTTGATTCTGCTCTCATATCCCTCCTCCAGTGCAGCAGGCAGCCCAGCTCCCAGCACCAACCTCAGCCCCATCTCAAGCAGCTTCCCTCTTCTCCCGGGCTCAGTGGTTCCACAGGAACATTCCAGCTAATCCCTTCCCTTTTTGATCCAGGCTTCTGGAACCCCCTGTGCATGCTGTTCCCCTAAAAACAGCTTCCAGGCCCTATATTTGCCCGAGACTCTGTGAATTGGGACAGAGGAGAGCTGAAGCCAGCGAGGGAAGAGGGTGGAGCATGGAGGCCGGAAGCATGCTGCTTCCCGTGTGGCACTGCTCACTCCTCCTTTGTCTAACCTTCTTCTTTTCGGCCACACAGGCTCAAGAGCAGTTGCCTCGAGCTTATGCCAGCTTGAATCTTCAAGCTGCATTTGCTGAAAATGCAAGGCCACGGTTGATTTCATGTTGACTGAAATTTCACTATAACTCTATCCACTGTGCTGTCAAATTGGGAATTATGCAGCTTCCCCAGTTAAAGAATTTTACCCATAAAGGTCTTATTTATAACTTTTCTAGAGTCCTTTTGCATTAACCCCTAGTACAGTGTTAGGATCCAATTCTTCAATGTCAAAATATTAGAGTAATAATAAAGTTTGGGAACCTCTGTTGACCTGAGGGTGTATTTCCTCACAGTCTTAAGTGTAATGGTTGCTCCTGCAAGACGGGGGATGGTTCCCAGGTTTAAAAGGAACGATTTTAGTGCTGGAGCCTCAAGAACATCCCTTGGCTCAAGGAGTGCGTGCTTCAGGGAGCTGAGCAGATCGGTGGGGCTCAGCGCCAGCATCCTGAATCCTCACTGCTCCCTAGAAGCAAATCCAGTCTCCAACAATAATGCTGACATGCAGGCCTCAGGACTGAGTCACAGGAAAGCTTCCAGGCAGCCTTTCCAGCAGGAAAATCCATCCTCTGAGGGTAACTTCTGCCTGGTTTCTCGGCCAGCACGCTTTTAAACCTTTCGATTTTCCCAACTGTTTCTTATGAAGGATGGCTAGAATAAAACTCTTGTCTACCATTGCTTTCATTCATTACATACAAATAAAAATGTATGACAGTAATTAGAAATTAGTGGTGATGCAATATGAGAATCACAATAAGCACATTAGGGAAAATATCTCTGGAGTGAAAGAGCTGATGCCACGCGTTGAAAGCAAAAGTTGAATAGAATTGTTGTTTCAGGCTAAAAGAAAGCATGTACTTTTTTTATTGAAGTATAGTTGATTTACAATGTTGTATTAATTTCTGCTGTACAGCAAAGTGACTCAGTTATACACATATGTACACATTCTCTTTCATATTCTTTTCTATTATGGTTTATCACAGGATATTTACTACTGTGCTGTACAGTGGGACATTGTTGTTTATCCATCCTATACATAATAATTTGCATCTGCTGACCCCAAACTCCCAATCCTTCCCTCCCCCACCCCCTCCCCTCCCCCTGGCAAACACAAGTCTGTTTTCTACATCTTTGAGTCTGTTTCTGTTTCATAGGTATGTTCATTTGTGTCTTATTTTAGATTCCACACGTAAGTGATATCATATGATATTTGTTTTTCTCTTTCTGACTTACTTCACTTAGTGTGATAATCTCTAGGTCCATCCATGTTGCTGCAAATGGCATTATTTCATTCTTTTGAGCATGTACTTCTAAAGAAGGTGAGTCAGGCAGTTTCCTGCACCTTTCAAACTACAATCAACCCTCTGTATCCAAGGTTTTGTATCCATGGATTCAGTTGGTTGAATCTGCAGATGCAGAATCTGTGGATACAGAGGGCCAGCTGTATTCATGGTACTACACCATTTTATACAAGGGACTTGAGCACTCACAGATTTTGGTATCTTTGGGGGCTTTGGAACCAATCCCCTATGGTTACCCGGGGAATGACTGTAATTGTGGTTGAATTAAAATTTTATCTTTTGAATAGTTTCACTAGACTCTTTTTAAAAAGGAAGTGTATATAGGAAAACATTTTGGTAAGTTATTTGGAGGAAATGTAAGACTTGGAAGACAAGGTCATTAGGAGACCCAGTGGGCAAGAGCAGGAAGTTGGGGCCTACAGCAAGAGAATGAGAGGAAAAAAGAAGGAAAAGTGAATATTGGAGACATAGCAGAAAGATGGGGGATGAGTTGAGGATGTGGAGAAGAGATTTTATGAATAGAACTATCTAAACTTCAGTTTGCATTGACACAGTATTAACTCTATCATGTTCCTCAAAGTTTCCATAAAGTCTTTTATGTATTTACATGTTTGAGTGAGTGATGAATTCCATGTCAGGATCAAAGCCATGTAGATCAAGGATCACATAGGCCCACTGGTAAGATAACTGCTACAGTCAAGTAAATGAATAGCAACAGCTTCCCACTGACCCAAAGGCAACCCTGAGAATGTAACCACTAGAGAATTGACGAACATTTTGGTGATCAGCACTATACTTCCACAAGGATGTAAACAACTCAATCCAGATTTTAAAGGGACAAAGTTATCTTAGCAGATATGTGGGTAAAATGATGATAATGGCAATGATGATGATCATGATTTTGACAATCGTGTTGATAATGATGGACATGATATTGATGATGATGGTAGTGATGGTGATGGTGATTATGAACATGATGGTGGTGGTGATGATGATGATGAAGATGATGGTGATAATGAACATGATGGTGATGATGATGATGAAGATGATGATGGTGATAATGAACATGATGGTGGTGGTGGTGATGATGGTGATGATGAACATGATGGTGGTGGTGGTGATGATGGTGATGATGGACATGATGGTGGTGGTGGTGATGATGGTGATGATGAACATGATGGTGGTGGTGGTGATGATGAACATGATGGTGGTGGTGGTGATGATGGTGATGATGGTGATAATGAACATGATGGTGGTGGTGGTAAAGATGATGATGATTACACTAACATCTTTGAGTGCTTACTCTATGTCAGATTCATGACAGCTTAATTACGTTATTGAGTTTAATCATCATAATATATAAACTTGGCTTACTGCTTTTGCCATTTTGTAGATGAGAATAATAATAGCTTCGTCATCTAACTAGAAAGAGAGAGGATATTCAAACCTGGATTGACCATGAGTCTGAATAATTTTTGGTCTTTCAGGAACAAGAAGAAGTCTGTTAACAGTGGAAACATGTCTTGCAAGTAAGTCACAGGGTGTGTCCTTGGCCTCTGATGTGAGGCCAATTACCTGCAGAAAGAGATCAGGGCAGACAACGCTACACCTGTTAAGGCAGTACCTAATAGTATGTACACACTACTTACTGCCTAAGGAAGACTACTGCCTCAGAGGAAGCAAAGAAGAGGCAGAAAGAGAGGAAATGGTATAGAAGGAGAGGGGAAGGTGGCAAGTGGAGGGGTACTCTGGAGCTCTTTGTACCTAAATGGGAAGAGCCGAATGAAAGGCAGAAAGTAGCCACAGTGTGTCTACCGGGATCTCTGCACCTTCCGCCTCTCCTCATTCAGATTCCACATCCTCCTACCTTCCACTCTTCAACTTACAGAGAAGTCTGTCTGCAATCATCAGTAATTTAGTGTATTACCGGGAGCCAACAATAGCAGGGTTGCCAGGCTAAATACAGGGTGCCTGCTTGTGTCTGGATTTCAGATAAACAACAAATACCTTTTAGTACAAGTGTGTCCCATGCAATATTTGGGGAATTCACATGTAACTGGGTATCCTCACTTTATTTTGCTGAATCTGGCAACCTTACCCTTTACCAAAACCAAACTCTTTATATTGTTCCGATTCTCTCTAATGTTCATTAATCCAGGTGAAAGAAGAGAAGAGCAAATTCACTGTGTTTTTCCACAAATTCAGATTTGCGAATGTTGGGGTTGGAGACGAATGGCAGGACAGGGTGGATTTTCTGCCTAATTTTTATGTGGTTGGAGCCCATTTAAGATGCCTGCGAGCAGTTCTTATTAAAGATGGCCACGTGTGCATGGAGACAATTGAGGGAGTGCTGAATTTATCTTAGATAAGCAGCTCCCATTCATTCATTTATTCATTCATTCATTCAGCAATAGCTATTAGGCCCTCCCTCTGTGCCAGACAGCCTGATAGGCTCAGAAGCTACCCTGAAAGTAAAAAAAAATAAGTTCTCTACCCTCATGGAGGCCACACACTGTTACAGCCTGAGCTGTGTCCCCTAAAAATATATATGTTGAAGTCCTAAACCCCCAGTACCTCACAATGTGGCCTTATCTGGAAATAGGGTCTTTACAAGACATCAAGTTAAAATGAGTCCATTAGTTTTGGGCCCTAATTCAAGTTGACTGCAGTCCTTATAAAAAGGGGAAACTTGGACACAGAGACAGGAAACACATGGGGAAGACAACATGGAGACACAGGGTAGAGTGAAACATCTACAAGCCAAGGAACACCTGAGGCTGTGAGAAGCTCAGAAAGAAGCCTGGAAGAGATCACTCACTAGCACCTTCAGAGGGAGCGTGGCTCAGCCAACATCTTGATCTCAGACTTCTGGCTTCCATGATTGTGAGACTAAATTTCTGGATTCTAAGCCACTCAATTTGTGGTGCATTATGACAGTCCTAGGAAATTAATACACACATTAATCAAATAAAACCCCAAATGAAGGGTGGTGTGCAGGACCCTGGATGTCAATATCAGAGGGTCTTTCCTGGTCAGAAGATAGAACCATGCTGAGCTGAACACAGCCTTCAGACTAACAGGCAGAGGGGCAGTGGAGGAGGTGGGACCCATGACCCAAGAGGGACAGTGAGTTGTCCCCAGGCCTCTTGCAAATGTGGGTCAGCCACCCCACTATCTATGGGGAAATCCAGGACTTGACATGGAGGGTCAGATTCACTCATCAGCAAAATTCTTCCCAGACGTAATCCATTGGAGGATAAGATCTGTAAATACATCACTGATGAGATTAAGGTGCCTCCTCAAAATCCCATGAGGAAGCAAGTGATGCAAATGGAACTAATAAAAGATGAAATGCAACCTTGCAGCCTGTAATGCATAATGCTGCAATTGCAGAGGCCTTGGGCGAATAAGAGGAATATGTGAAAAGCCGTCCTGCTCTTCCAGCCCTGTTGGGGAGGATGGATGCTCCAATTTCAAATGTCCCCTCCCAGGTCTTCTTCTGGAAATAGCCCCGGTGTTGAAAAGGACACTGTATCTTGCTACAACAGCACGTTGGAAACACCCCTAAAGAATACCCGGCTCTCTTTGATCTAATTTTATGCTCACGAAGCAATCTTCTGAGTTGTAATTTGGTGTTCTGACTAGGTGATTTTTCTCCAGGCCCTGAGCCAGGACTATTCTCAGAACCAACATTCAGGCTGCAAAAGACAGGGAGGATGGGGGGCAGCGCTCTGACCCCCAACAGGGTTGTGCAGGCCAGGAAAGTGGAGGAAGGGAGAACAGAGTCACCTATGAAGAGCAGGGGAATCAGAGATTCCCCAGAACTCAGGTCCAGCCAGCCCGGCTGGCAGCCCTGGGGAAGCTCGGCTGTTACTCACCAGCATGTGTTCATGGATCCCATGGAATCTGGAGGAGACAGAGCCCTAGAGAGAGGGAAGGCTGACAGGAGGCAAGGCCATTGTTTTCCATCAAGGACGTGGCCCTGGCTTAGCGGGGCCCAGAAAGCAACGTCAGCCTCCGTCAAGCCCTGCAAGGCTGCTTCCGGAAGACTTTTGGGTAACCCCCTCCCCGCTGCCAAAGCCCCTCTACCTTGGTCCCCAGACATCTGGCTCCAGCACCATGCTCAGTGCATTTCTTGCAGTTATGTTATTGTTGTACAATCGCTGAGAACTGGATGAAAGGTAAAACCGGTTTCAGATTATTTTCCTCTGCATACGTTTTCCTTTCTTTAAGCCAAATCCGACTGATGTTCACATTAACTGCACTTGACACAAAATAGATCATAACTCAAAACTAATGGAGAATTATCCTGCAAGACCCAGCCAGCAGACTCTCTGATTTATTGAGGTTCTCGTCCAGTGTCAGATAAGGTGATTGTGTCCTTCAGTAACCTGTTAAGTTTAAATGTGTGGTCAAATAACATTGTAAACCAGCTACACTCCAATATAAAATAAATGTTTTATAAAAACGTGAGTGGCCACAAACTTAGAGGCTCAGTGGACAGTGCTAACTCGATCATGGACTTCGTTGAATTTACACTCTGCTCAGAGCACTGATGTAGCCCATCCCACCCTCATTCCACACCCACGTCCTCATTCCGATGAGAGTGACACCTCATGTGGAATTTATGGACTTACTTCACGGTGCCAAGGAAGAGGGACACTTTGATCTGTGGCTATTTTCTGCACTGGCTGGTATCCTGGATGAGGGCCTGATCCCACACGTGCCCTCTGCACAAATTGCAGAAGTGTCTACCGGAGTTTCCACATCCTTGGTGCTCCGCGTGGGTGCTCCCACATCCCTGATGCTCCCTCGTGGTGCTCCCACATCCTCTGGTCCTGAGCCCCACTCAGTCTCCATCAGCACCTGTATCTCTCCTGGGGTGTGGGACGCTGTTACCGAATCTTCAGACGCTCCTCTGTGCCCCATCTGAGGTCGTGAATGCTGGGGCTGGGGAGGGTGTGATGTCCTCCATCTCTGCCTAGACCTGTCTGGTGCAGTGGCGGCTGCCCCCCAGTGAGGGAGCCCTCCCACCGTCTGAGGGGCTCTGTGTGGTCGTCTCCACCAGGAACTTCCTCGTAGGAACCAGGGGTGCCGGCGCTTCCTTCCCCTAGGCCCCTCCAACCTCCCTCCGGCCCTGGGGTGTCCCCACCCCCTCTCTGTGAGGGGGGCACTGCTCTTGTATCCTCCACCCTCCTCCCCACCCTGTGGTTTATGGTGAAGCCTTTGTGTTCTGAGTCCTCCAGACTTTGCTCCTAGTATTGAAGTCAAGATTTGGCCTTCAAAAAGCAAAATACAATAAATGAATAAGCACGTAAAAGTGTGTCCCTCTCCACACAAAATCTTGCAACCTGAAGCTAGAGCTTTCCAGGCTATTTCAGAGGCAAAGCCGAGAGTGTAATTCTGTGTTCTCTCTGGATCTTTCTGTGTCCTCTGTTCCTGAGGCAGTGAGCCTTCTCCTCAGTGTCCTTGAACCAAGCATCCAGGTTAATGACAGGTGAATCACAGGGTGAATGGGAATTTCAAGGACAAAAATGTATCAGGTAAAATTTCCAAATTGTACCCTTCTCCCGGGGTGAGATGCCTGCTCACATGCTGCATCTGAGGGTGAATATCCATATTTAACAAGAATGAGGAACGTGGTCCATGAGATGCAGGTTTTATTTTACTGAACAGGGCCTCATGGGACACCAAAATGTCTGAGCCTGAGACGGACAGGAGCTGCTGCCACGGGCGTCTTGTCTATCGTGCACCTCTTTGCTCCCCCAGGATGGGTAAAATGGGGACTCTGAAGAGAGTCCCCTCGGAAGGTGGCTGCCACTGCCTTCCACCACCCGGACGTTGACCCCTGACCCCAGTGGACACAGCAGGCCACCCTTGGCCCATGCTTTCCTCTAGTTGTTTCTTCCCTCCCACTGCCCATCCCTTTCCATGTTATTTCCAAAACACTAACTGCTATGCAGTTTAAAATAATAATAATATTTTAAAAGAAACAGAGAGGTAAGTGAACAGTTCAATTTGAAATAATGAAACCACCCAGAGCACTTTTATCAGGACTAATGCCACCTGAACTTCCGGAGATGTTGCCAGGAAAATGCCATGAAAATGGCTCAGCACCACCTGCGTGACGGAGCCCTCAGCAATCAGCGTTATGGGCTCACCCAGACCTCTGCCACGAGAACAAACACTCTCCTAAATTTAAACGTGATCGCTCTGTGGAGAGCCAGGGCAGTAGTTTGTAGACCTGAAGTCTGGTTCTCGTGACTCTGTTTCTGTCCCGACTGTGACCCACATAGAGAAGCTCGTGGGAACCTGGGGACATGCAACACTAGCACTTTCACATTTACATGGGCTTCTCCCTGGGAGCGTGGAGAATCCACCCCGGGAGCCCCGTGACCCTCAGAACTGCCGGAAGCTCCTTGCCTCCCTGGGAACCTCAGCTACACGTTTCTATGAGCCCAGCAAATGGCAGAGTTTGCAGTGGTGAAGCCGTAGCTGTACTATCCTTGTCCTAAATTTACAGCCTCTCGATTTATCCCTCTCGTCTTCATTGAAAGAATGAAGCCATCTCCATGGTGCTCTGAATTCTTTTGCTTGCACAGAGGGCCTTTAATCTAGCCACTGCCTTCTGTGCTCTCCCCCAAGATGCAAACAAAATAATGTTCTGTCTAAGAGAAATAACTTTGGAGGAAAGGAAAGTCCTGCATACATTCGAAAGCCATTTTAATTAGTCTGCATTTTACCAGAAAGCTCTCACAGCTGTATTTAGCTGTTTTCAGGGATGGTAAGCAGTTCATTCTAGTGCCCTAAGAGAAGAGGCAAATGCTTGCTGGGGGTCAGTGGACTCCCACCCTTCACCAGACTCAGGAGTTTCTTCTGTGCCAGATGCCGTAACTCCTCCTAACAAGAGGGCAGTGGCCTGGCAGGTACTGTCGGAAGCTCTGCAAGAAAGCTGAGTCATGAGAGCAGGGAAGAAGGAACCTCTCATCCTTGGAGTTCTCCGCCCACAGCCAAGGAGACATCTGAGCAAGGGGTCATCCCACAAGTTCCTTCACACATCAACACAGCCAACAGTACGCAACTGCTCAGATGCAGGGATAGGAGGCCGGTCATGGTAACTGTGCTGCAGATGAAACTGCACAGGCTCCAGTGTCTGGATTAAAGCTCTTTTCATTTTCTAATTTCTTCCAAGACGCCTATGTTTTCTTTTCTATTTAGTGGGTAAACTGCATCCCCTCTTTGTCCAAGAATACGTTAGCTTCACTTTACCCCTAGATGTTATGTATTATTTAAGCAATGATATTTTCTGACCAGTTGATGCTAGCCATGAGATGGATACCAAGCATTTCTGTCAGTACTGAAAGACCTGGTCACACCAGGAACACTCGGTTCATTTGGGCCGAGGATCACAAATGCCAAACATCAGGGTGGACATCTCACGGTCCGGAGGAAGGTCGCGGGAACAAGCCGAGTCTTCCCATCCCTCCTTGTGTCTCCTGGACCTGGTGTCATCAGGCTGCCATTGTGCTGGGAAGGAGTGGAAGTAGGGAGGGGATGGTTGAATGTTGCAGCGGTGGAAAGGGTGCCCTCTTTATTTATTCAGAATATTCTTTTAGGAGCCAAATCAGAGAGAACACTTTTCCCAGCTCCTGTGGAGTCCCAATAAACAAAAATAAAATATCTAAACCTGGTACGTGCCTCCCTTTGGTTATCCAGAGCCCAGGGAGCCACCTGTGACAGATGGTGGCATCGGTGCAGGGTGACGCTGAACAGGATGGATGAGAGCAGTAAGAGGACAGATGTGCAAGGAGTCGGGAACACCGACAGGAGAGAGGTTTGCAGATTAATATCTTACCACTGCTGCATTTAACCAGGAGACAGAGTGTACCCCAGGTGACAGGGACACCTGCTGCTGGGGGACCTCTTGGTGGAGACCCCAAGGGTGGCCACTCCTTACTGGATAATTACAGTTTCATGGTGACTCGATTTCTTCTAAAAACTTCCAGATTCATTTGCATTCGCCTTTCACTTCATCCCACAGAAAAACCACCTAAGTAAGCACACGTGTCTATCTCTTCAACATGAGAGGCAGCTCACAGCCCAGGGTAAGCAACACACCCAGAGAACCGCCCTAATTCTGATTACCCATGTCTGGCAGTTGCCACGATTTCTGCCTTCAGAATGGATCGATTCCAGTTGACTCGTGTGTTTGGCTTTGCTGACGGAGCTGTTTTTATTAATTGACATGTCCTTGAAAAGTATCCCAAGTGGGAGAAAACGCATCACACTACTGTGCCCCCTATTAAAATAAGGCCTCAGCAGGAGAGAATGTCACATACACGGTATGAAAGCTTACTGTTCCCATGTGTCTGGAGGTCCCCCTCCCTCCCTTTCTTTTCTTTTCTCTTCTTGGGAAAAACACAGCCCACTTAACAAGCTGACTTCTTCCAAGGCTGTGCAGCTTCTTTGTAGTTTACGAACAATCTTTGTCCACAGGGACTAAAGCAAATAGTGCTTACAATGTAATCAGATGGACACAGCCAGAGTAGAAAAACAAATCCTTTGAATTATTGTCACAGCTCCATCACAGACCTTGTGATTTTTCGCAATTCATGGGCCTGCCATGGCTAAATGTCAAAGTAATCTGCAGTAAAGAAAAAGAAATAGAAATGCAGAAACTGTGTTTCAGCATTATCGTTGTTTCCAAAATCTAATTGTGGGAATAAATGACTTCCCAAGTGCATAGAGTCCTTAGTTGCTGAATGAATGTTGAATGATTTTACCATGTATGACGTATTAGTCAGCTCGGAACACCACATACTGGATGGCTTAGACGACAGAAATTTATTTCCCACAGTTCTGAAGGCTGGAAGCCCAAGTTCAGTGTGCCAGCATGGTCGGGCGGGGTGAGGGCCCTCTTTCTGGCCTGCAGATGGACACCTCCTTGCTGTGTCCTCACACGGCCTTTCCTTGGTGTGTGGAGAGAAAGAGTTCTTTCTCTTCCTCTCCTTATAAGGCCACCAAATTTATTGGATTAGGGCTTCATCCTTATGACCTCATCTCAACTTAATTACCTCCTAAAAGCCCTATCTCCAAATATAATAACATTGGGGGCTGGGGATTCAACATATGAATTTTGGGGGCTACCATTCAGTTCATACCATATGGCCATTCTATGTCAAGTCAGTTCAGAGTGTTTAGCCCAATAACTTAAGGAAGTCACTATATACATACAGTATATATACATATATGCAGATACAGATGGAGACAAAAATACAGATAGAGATTAGAGGTAGATGTTGATATATGACAGGAAGGTGAGAACATATAACAAAATCGTCTCGGCAACTCCGGGGAGAATGAGTTGGTGTGCAGTATGTGGCGTGGCATCATTGTAGGTGTACAGAAGAAGGCGTTGAGCAGGCTCTCAGGAAATCAATAGGATTTCAGGAGGCGGGACTGAGGTGTGGGGAGAGGTGGGCATCCGCGTGCTGGCCAAGGCAGCCAGGTGGATAGAGACACACTCAGGTGTGTGAGGAAGTCCAGAGCCCAGGTGGGCAGGAGCATGGGTGCCCTGGTGTCCCAAGCTAAGGATCTTGGGAAGAACCATGGTGAATTAGGGAGCTTCTGCAATCCGGGGTAGCGATCGTGTGGTCAAAGAGGTGCTTCAAGATCACGGGTCCCGCAGAAGCCCAGAGAATGGGCTGGCAGGGGGCTTGAAAGTGTTCCCACAACCCAGAGAAGAAGGAGGAGGTGGGAAAAGGCAAGGGCGGGGTGGGTGAACATTTTAAGTAATGCATTTTTATGTTTGAGCTCATAACTTTTACATTTCACACTAAGGCGTCCGATTCAGGAAAAAAATAAAAAACGGAAACAAGTTTTTCATGCACTCACACTGCTGATCCGTTCCAGAATCTTTCTGAAACCATCGATGTGAAGATAGCACAGCAAATGGAAAGATAACTGAGGTAGCTGAAGTGTTTCCTTACAATAATCATCAGAAGTAATAAAATATTTAGGTCTGGTCACCCCCAAGATACAGATTCTTTAAGCAAGTAAGTAAATTGTTACAAGTCTACACAAAATAAATATCATTTGCTGTACTAATGGACATGGTTGGATGCACAGGGAGCTTTAAAAGCTAAGAGTAGCTATTATGATATACTGTTTTTACATCCAAAGTAAAAATGTAAAGAGTTTATATTCCTAAGACCCCCATGTTCTAAAAAGCCATGTTATAGATCTTAAATATTTCATGATTCACCATAATAGAACTGAAAATAAATATGGATGTGCTTTCTCAGAACTTTTGGTATATATCAAAAGCTATTATTAAGATGTAATTCTACTGAAATTTCAGAAGCAGAAGAGGCTGGTTAAGAAGTGGAACTCCCAGAATAATGGCAGCTTATCATTCTTCCTGCTCTCTGTGGAGGAAATGAAGCAGACCACCGTTATCAGGTTTTGTTTCATAAGTTTTGGGGTGAGGGATGATGGGTGGAGAGGAAAATGATTTTTTTTTTGCTAACTTGAAAATTGAAAATAAAAACAATTTTATAAGAGAAGGCATTGCTCATTCAAGTGTTTACAAGGCTGGTGCAAATGATTTAAAGAGAGAAAAAGAAACACTGAACTCTTAAGAAAAAAAGCACAGTGGTGCTTGGCCTTGTTAATACATTCCTGGGGAAGTGAAACACTGTTTCATTTCTGTTATGGGTGGCAAATGCTACAAATGTGAAGTAACATATCCTATCAATAATGAATACCAGTAATGTCAGTTGAAATATCACAGGTAATATTGAAAAGAGGCACCTCCCTTAAACCACAGTGAGCAAACTTGCCTTTTCATGATAGACAATTCAGAAGAAGAAGAAGAAGAAAAAGTTGTGTGTAAACCATTTCTTTTTTTATTTGAAAATGAAATTAGCTGTAGAAGGCATCCAATGAGGGTAGAAATGCATCCCCTTAAAATCAGATTACCTAATCTACTGAATGGCAGAGTCGACTAAAAAAAAAAAAAAAGCACAACCTAAAAGGTGTGAATTATGCTTTATTCAGGGCATTACTAAGGAAGCAGCCTCTCAGATGGCTCTGAGAAATGGAGTATTTCCTGCCGTGTCAGTAAACAAAGGATGTCACAGTCATCAGTGATGGTAGTGAGCTGGTGAGCCCTGAGGGAACTCAGGAAGGAAACAAAGAATACCTGCCACCCAGCAGCCATCAGACTGCAGCCACTCCCCACGGTGAGCCCTGAGGAAACTCAAGATGTGAAAATACGGGATACTGGCCCCAGAGAGCTGAGGTGCATATCAAAGGAATGATTTCAGCCAGCCCAGACTCTTGCATCCTCCCACGCATAGAAAAGTGTTAAATTCCTTAACTTGGATGTCTGGTTTTCCTTCATTAACAATAATCTTTTGATCTTCCCAACTACCTAACCCTTTGTTGCAAAACTCCTATATAACCATGCTCCCCCCGCCCTTCCTCGGAGCAGTTTTCTCAGGGTACTTGAGATGCTGCCTCCTGAGCTCGAAATCCTAAAAATTCCCACCAAATAAAACATAACTCTCAACTTTTAGGTTGTGCATTTTTTTGGTTTGTTTTTCGACAGCTCTGAGGGACTGTTCCAAAGAGGTAAGGGAGAAGCCAGGATACATAGGAGTTTTTGCTGAAAAAAAAAAAAAAAAAAACGTGTATCTGAACATCAAAAGATTACTGCTAATCACAAAAGCAGACAAGTCAAGTTAATGACGTTAGTGCTTTTCTATGTGTGGAAAGATGCGAGAGTCTGGGCTCATTGAAATTATTCCTTTGACGTGAATCTTAACTGTCTAGGGCTGGTATCCTGTTTTTTTCTCCATCCTGACCAGATTTATGGCTGCAACATCTTTTTGTTTACTGTAATGGCCACAGCAGAAGAGCAAAGAAGAAGTTAAAATGGGTATTTAATCATGGACAGTAAACATCTGAGCACATTTGAGAAATCCCAACACACAGTCAACTTTCTCCAGGCTAATGCCCATCACAAGGGTTCACCTGACTGACACCCCTGTCCCTCCCCCAGCCTCAGCCAGGACTGGTCCAGGAGCACCTGGACCACCCCCCCCCCCCACCTCCGCCAAGGCCTTCACCTCTTTATACTGAACCACCGTGTTCTGTGCTCTGCAGTTCCTGTGCTGCCAGCTCCCTGATACAATAGAGAGTCCATGAACGTGCTATCAATAGTCATAATTATTTTCAAACAGCTCTGCAAGGGAGGACTTTAAATCAGCCATGGTGTCATCCTAGGAAAGTAAATTTGTCACTGAGTAACAAACTCATGTGCAATGGCGTTTCAGTGGAGCCTACTGTTTCATTATTCACGCTTACTTCCTCATTGTCACTCCCAACCCCCAGGGCTGGCTCACACTCCCTGAGAGATCTTCACTTTATCTTGAGTCCCCCAGTAACTTAGAAACAGTAAGGCCCTTGAGGGCTACTCCTGAGGTCTGTACTATCTGTAGTGAATGGAGCAGAGAAATTGGAATCACCTTGAAGAGCAGAAGCTGCCAGGCCAGGAGCCTGCTGGAGCTGACCCAGCAGATGTGCGAAGGAGCACAGCACGCCAACCAGAAGGGAGGTGGGAAAGAAGCAGAGGGAAAGAGACCCAGAGGGAAACTGGCCGTGGCAGCGAAGGCCATGGCAGGGTGTTTTGCCTCCCTCCCCCTGGTGCCAAGCCTGGCACCATTAAACCACTCAACTCAACCAGCTTCGATCCCACTCCCTGCAGATAGAAAGTGTCCTGCTCTCAGCAACTTCAAACCACCCATGCACTGCACCAGCTATGCCAGAGTTCTCACTGTAAATGAAACAAATCAGCCTATTAGATTTATACATCAGTCTTGCTAGCTTGGCTAATGTGAGTCTAACCTCTAAAAGATGGAGCCACTCTCTGCCTGGCTGACCAAGCCACCTGCCTGATCCTGGGAGGCTTCTTGGGAGACGGAATACCTGGCCAAGAGAAAGGTGGGTCAGCCATGCCCCATGTGACCGCAGCGGCAAGGGCAGGGGTTTTGTCCTTGAGATGCCTACCACAGTTCTCTCTCAGGCATCAGACAAGAAGACGTATAATGAACAAGTCTTCACCCTCTGGATGGTAAATGGGCCAAGGATGCTTCTGCCTACTAAGCTCCTTCCTTCCCCCTGAAACAGCCCCCACCATAACTGCCCAGAAAGTCCAAGCCTCTGGAGATGCCATTCGAAAGGAAGGGTGAAAGAAATAAGGTCTTAAAGTAGAACAAAGCCCCCCAACTTATTCCTTCAGGAACAAGGTTTTATCAAATGGCCAAATTCACAGCCTTGCCAAATCCCAGTAAGAGACGGATCTGAACTGATGACACACGTAGATCGTCACATTCTTCAGAAGCTGCAGGCCCAGGAGTTTTCTTCATCTGGGTGATTCAGACTCTTTAGTATCTGAGATTACTGCAGAAACCTGAGATTATGAAAAAAGTGAGGACAAATGAAACCGTGATATTTTCTTTTAATAAACCACACCATGTGTTACCCATAGTTTGGAGAAATAGGCAGGCAGATAAGAATATAAATTTTTGCAAGTGATATAGGGACAACTTAACAATATCTATTAAACTGTTAAAAGCATGTGTCATTTGACCCAGTCCTTCTGCCTCTAGGAATTTTTTTGGAGACATTTTCAAATTCCACAGGGAAACAGATCACTTTAGCACATTGTTTATAATAAGGAAAAGCACAAACTGGAAACAACCAAAATACACAATAATTAAATGAGCTTTGGTGCATCTGGGCAATGGAATCTTATGCAGCTTTTGAAAAGGGTAGGAAATGCCCTACATACTGGCAGGAAAAGATACCCCAGGGGTATTGCTAAGTGACCAGGTGCAAGTTGCACAAGCTGGGTGTATAGTGCCCATAGGCTGCTGCGTGCATACAGCATTTGGGTTGGAGCCACTCTCCTTAGAAGTTGTCTCTGAGGAGCGGTGCTGCAGGCCACCGTGTGCCGCTCGGCAGGCTCAGGTCTGTGGATCCGCAGGCACGAACATAGCCCTATGTCCCCAGGACACAGAGAGGCTCGTGTGAGCTCATGTACATGACGCATGTAAAACAATGCTTGCATTTAGTAAGCCTGATGGGAGTGTTTGCAAGTCTCAGTTATTACTGTTAGAAAACATTTTCCATGATTTTGAACTACTTTTATAACAAGAAACAAGTTAATTCTAAACTGACTCGTGTGTGTGTGTGTGTGTGTGTGTGTGTGTGTGTGTGTGTGTGTAGTATGGGTCGGGGGAGGTGGCGTAGTAATAATGACTTCATGACTAACAAAAATTCCAAGAAGAGATAGGTTATTGTGGAATAAAAACATTCAGGAAAAATATATTGGAGAGCAAGTATTTTAATTGTTTTAGCAAAGGTTTAGATTGTGTGTGTCGTGGGGTGGGAGGGGAGAAGGTAGTTTCAATGAAGGCATGTTCTTGACCAGGAAGAAAAAGAAAACAAGAAACAGGCTGATACAAGAATCAACCAGGTTTGAGCAACACCGAATGTCCTCACCGGTTCATCGTTACCTGGGCTTACAAGGGTGCTGAGGGGCTGAAGCTGGTTTCCCCTTTCGCACGAGACTCGCTCAGCCTGGAGCCGGGAACACTCTACGGCAGACAGAACACCCCCTTCTGGCTCAAGCAATGTCCTCCTTCCCACTTGTGCTTCATCTCCTCACAACAGTCTAACTCATCACTCCTGGTCCAGAAGGGCTTGTCCTGGTCCCTCCTGACTAGTGCAAGGGAGAAGGGAGGGGGAAGCAGCAGTGGGTTCAGCACACCGTCAACCCCTCGCTCACCTCCGCCACAGCTAGAACCCTCACGTGAGGTGTTCACAAGCCAAACATCTTGGTGTTCTTATGCTATTAAAAAAATAAATTAAGACTCCAATTAGGAATCCAATTTTTTAATTCACAAAATGATGACATGAGCATTGGTTGTTTAAATCAAATCCCAAAATATGAAACCTATGTTGTCCCCCTAAGGAAGAGAAGAGATCTGGGGTCTCCCAAAGGAAGTCCCCCTTTACCTGCTGTGTGGTCACCTTAGAGGAATCACAACCCCTGACTTGGGTTTAAGATGAAAACTCCCAAGCCAAGAAGGATTGCAGACTCAGGGGCAGTAGGGAGGTTTAGGGGTAACTTCACGGATTTTCAAGATGGTGTCCAAACAGGCAAACAAAAAAGGCCTTTTTGCTTTTATCTAAATCATGCCACTGAGCAGGACAGGCTGTTTCTCTGCCCCAGGAAAGGGAGACCAGGTTCCCACCAGCATATCCCTTTCCATGGTGCCCCCATAGAGCTCTCGGCCCAGATCTTAATTCAGCTACAGAAATTCTGGGGGACACTATAGCCTGTGTGTATTAATTTTTGTTTTCCCACTGTCCTTTGCCTCTGGGTCTAATTTGCATTTTGCCTGGCCATTGTGTATCTCTTATTTCTATTACTCTTTAAAAATTGTCCATGTTTCTGAAAACTGTTTCAAATCATTTTTTCAGTCATGCCTTTCCAGCTTCCTCCATAAAGACTGTCTTCCCCACATTTTCACAGGTTTCTCCCCCCTTCCCAACCCACACAGATGTCTCAGCGGGCTTCCCTCTGGGGGCACCTGATCTTGGCAGCCCTCGGGGGTTCTTACTACACCAAGGAATGAGTGTGGCTCCTTGTCCCTTCTTGCAAGACGGGAAATGTGATCATGAGGAAGGACAGTGCCTGACACAGAGCGGGCTCTCACTACAGTCATCATAATAACGATATTGATAGAGATAATAATAACAATAATAGCAGGCACTCTAAATTTGAGTAGCACTTCATAGCTTTTGGAGTGCTTTCAAATGCATTTGCTGCTTCCTTCCATGCCTCCAATAACCCTGCAAATACACAGGTAATCACTACTGTGGCCACATCTTTAATAGTTTCTGTGATGGTAAATCAAGATTCAAGGGTGCAGGGAAACGGAAACTTTATCAGCGCATAGAAGGAAGTTTTTGTAACCCTCCTGCTGGCTCATTCCAGGAAGAACAGTCACCTTCTGTTATGGCAGGGACCCCTGAGTGCAAGGATAGCGATCCGGCCTCCCACCACTTTGGTCCAAAACTGTCACGGGGTGCTAGGTAAGCAACGCGGTAACTATCAACAGTGTGAGGCTTTGTAGGCTCCAGACTGCCAGGGAACAAGTGACCTTCTAAGGCTGTGTCACAATCTCACTTCTTTTTCTTCTCACTGGAATTTTAATCAGTCTGAGCATCAGTTAATGATTCTTTCCTATCCATTTGATTAAAACACGAAGTCACTGAGGCAGCTGCAAATTGGATTTTTTTCCTTGGCCCTTAATGCGCTGCAGTAATGAAATCCATGACTTGCGACCTCCTCTATTGAAGAGCCGACATGTACAGTATGAAGGCCAGGAAAGCTCATTTGTCTCCCGGCTGATTATTCTTCCTGAGGAAGGCACTCTCAGAGCCGTGCCTCTCCAGAGCAGAGCACCTATGTGGGAGAGCTAAAGATTGAAAGCCATTTCTTTAAAAGCAGCTGCAGTTTTCATTACTTGGATGAAATCATATCCCACATGCTAATTTAATAAACTCCTTGAAGCTTACACAGAGTCCTTTCCTGGAAAAAGATGTGTTTATATCCCACTAGTCAGTGCGCTGAAACATTTCCATTTACAACCCAAGGGGAAAGAATAGTAAAGATTAAAAACAAAGGGGCTTCCCTGGTGGTGCAGTGATTGAGAGTCCGCCTGCCAATGCGGGGGACACGGGTTCGTGCCCTGGTCCGGGAAGATCCCACATGCCGCGGAGCGGCTGGGCCTGTGAGCCATGGCTGCTGAGCCTGCACGTCCGGAGCCTGTGCTCCGCAACGGGAGAGGCCACAACAGTGAGAGGCCCGCGTACCGCAAAAAAAAAAAAAAAAAAAAAGGCAAAGCTACTCCAATTCATATTCCGATTAAACTTTACAAATCCTGATCATCACAAAATCAGGTTGTGAAAATTAAATAGCAAGCCCTCGTCACTCAAATACGTAAAGAAAGCATCCTTGGTCGGGCCTGTCTGATGATGATGCCCTCTTGTCCTGCATCTCATTGCCTTGGTCCCAAGATCAACTCTGAGCAAAGACCGTCATGTCAGAGCTCAGCATTGAAACTGCTATCGGCGTTGGTTCAGAGTAGTTGCTTCCAGGTGGGCAGAAGAGTGAGGTCCACCTTTCCCACCCCTTCTCTTTTTCAAGAGAAAATAAATCAGGTGACACAGAATTGGAGAGGAACAAACTGCTGCAGTAGACTTCACCTCAGCAATATACAGAAAATCCTCATTATAAGAGGGTCATGTGAGCTCACATGCCTGGTTTTATATTTATTCATTCAACAAAAATTTATCGTTTTCTCTATATATCATGCACTGAAGATGCATCCTTTAAAAAAAATTTTAAGGCTGTGCTCTCACAGACCTTTCCATGTATTATAAAACTATGCTTTATAATCTTAAAAATGACCCAGTAGTTTTATTACATTTGATCCTGGGGAAGGATGACCCACCACACACTCCCAGACCATGAAACCTCACCACCATGTAGTGGACAGATCCCCACCCCATTACAAGTGTTCCCAGGCTAAAAGCACTAGTCTCACAGTATCTTATCTCTGCATTCCAAAGCAGCAGAAGGTGCTGAGCTACACACAGACATAGCTTAGAAGTGAGGGAAATCAGTGTCCAGGGGAATCCTCAGGAGAAGGGAATCCATGGATAAATGTTGAGTATCACAGTCGTCCAGTAAAACAGCTCTGGAATGTGATGTCTAAGGTCTGCAGTGGATTGAAGTCTACCCTTTCTCAATGGTAACCCACACAGTAAGGAACCCATTACTGAAGTTTCTCCTTTCCCTGAAACACATTCTCACTTCCTCACGTCTGTTTTGCTGAGACGGTCCCCTGTATTAGTCTGGGTTCTCCAGAGAAACCAAACCGATGTAATGAGATAGACATAGACATAGACATAGACACAGAGATTGATTTATTATAAAAATTGGCTCATGCGATTACGGAGGCTGAGAAATCCCATGATCTGTAATTGACAAGCTGGACCCACCAGGAAAACTTGTGGTGTAGTTTCAGTCCAAGTTGAAGACCTGAGAAAAAGAAAAGCTGATGACGTATATTCCAATCCCAGGGCAGAGAAGATCAGTGTACATGTGAAACTGTCAGGCAGGTGACTCGCCCTCTTTACTGAACGATTTTGTGAGACTCAGGCTTTCAGGTGATTGGATGACAGCCATTCACATTAGGGAGGGCAATCTGCTTTACTCGGTCTACCTATTCCAATATTAATCTCATCCACAAACACCCTCACAGACACAGTCAAAGCAATGTTGGACTGAACGTCTTGGCATCCCATGGTCAAGGGAATGGTAGGGAATCATATTTAGACCGTGTGTCCTTAAGTTTCCATATTAGATTTTAAGGAAAAAGTGTAATTAATTAAAATGACAACACTACATACTGAAGGGTCAACAGCAAGAATTATGGGGCAAAACCTATATTAATAAAAATGAGACTGAATTAATAGTAGTTTATCATTAAAGTCAAGAAGAACAGCCAGTAAAAACACTGAGAAAGTCAAGAGACATGGAAGAATGTAGCATCCACCTTTCAACACGTTTCGTCTGCAGTGGGAGCTTGACCGTGGTGTCTGCGGAGCAGCCAGACTTCTCAGGAGAACCTGACTTAATCCTCAGTGAACTAGGTTGAAGTGTCAGTGTTTGGTTAAAATTTGCTAGTTGACTCCTTTTGGGCCTTTAGAACAGAAATCAGCCAGATGCCCGCGTCCATGTCATTGCTGGCTCCCTGAACTCGGGACTGCTCGACAGTCACGTGATCTATAGGCTACCATCATGTCCAGTGAGCAAAAAGATGACAGCAATGTGGACCAATCATGTCACTTGGGTTCATTGTCCTTGTCTGAATATTGAGTATCAAAGTCATGCATTAAAGATATAGGTTGGAGTAAAAATCCCTTAATTTTTTTTATATGTTAGCATTCTGTCAATCAGTTGAAGTGTAACTTTACATTTATTATCACAAAATATAATGCTGGCAGCATAACGTTCAGCAGCGGGGCCACCAAACCACATTTACCACAGTGGCCACAGTCTCGGCACCGCACGCTGTCACACGTAAGCTCTAACGTCCTCGGCAGAGAGCAGGCGAGGATTTTCCATCACAAATGTACACAGTAGGGTGATCACAAAAGCAGTCTATCAAACTTAAAACCTGACCACCAGAAAAGAATAATGATCATTTTTAACAAAATTTAGATTTAATCTTATATCCTAGAAATCTATTACGCGATGGCAATACTCAGCTGATTGTTGAGTTTCAACATTTGGTGTGTTGTCATTCAGTGCATCTCTGGTTTAAACACCAGATTTTATGGACCCTTAAAAACTTAATAAGGTACTAGTAAGTAGTTCTTAATCACATGTTAAAATAAAATCTATTGAATTACTTTCTCTTCATCTACAGCAGCAAAGAAATGTCTTGCTGGGGGTGGGTGTACAGCTCATGAGGTGTCTTAACATGCCACCCCTGGACCCTGGACCAGATTCTGAGCATCATTGCCTTCCAGACTTGCCCAGGTAACATGACACTCATCTGCCCTTTGTTCTAAGGATGTCCTTTCTTCTCAAGGATGTTTAAGTAGTGAATACTTACTTGTACATTGCATAGAGCAGTGGTTCTCAATCAGGGGCAATTTTGCCCCTCAGCGGACATTTGGCAGTGTCTGGAGACATTTTTTTCTTTTCATAATTGGGGTGCGGATGCCAACAGCACCTGGTGAGTAGAGACCAGGGTGCTGCCAAACGTCCCGCAGTGCACAGGAGAGGCCCTAACAATAAAGGATTCTTCGGCCCCAAATGCCCCTGGTGCTTGAGAAACCCTCTGCACACATAGTCTCTTCCTCCAGAGAAAAGGACAGATGCGCTCAGATTCAGGTCCCCTGAGCTCAAGTTTCTTCAGCTATAATACACCTACTGTGTGCAGAGGTATCCACACAGGCCCACATGACAAGCAGACCTGCTCTGCTGTGTTCAATGAACTCCTGTCTCTGAGTGCTGCGTCTTCTACCAGCCTCTAGGAAACTGACAGCTAACGTGTGAGCTTGGCAGAAGGGCAAGTAGGGATGTGGCGAAACTCACATCCTTCACAGTCCTGACACCCTTCCAGGGACAGCTGTTGCCTTTTGGATCCAATCTGTAGACGTCTGAGACTTGGGATGCTCAGGTGTGCTAGAAGAGCAACTGTAGAACAAACAGGCTGCCTGCAGTGTCGGGGGAGCAAGAGAAGAGCTTTGTACCCAGTGCGTCTCCACCCTGCCTCACATACATGTGCTAGCGAAGCAGGGGGAGGCAACTTTTAGAGCCAAGGAGCAGTCCCCGGAGCAGGACGTATTCTGTCATAGCTCACCGCAAAGCTAATAAACAGCGAGACAAAGCTGAGGCTGTGGCTGCCAGGTATGACTCTACCAGGCTCTGGAGTCCATCAAAGCAATTCAATAACTCAATGTCATAGTCCTGGTTTCAACTCATGTTTCCAACAAGCGTCTGTTCCTACTTGATTTGCACTGATCAAGACAAGCTGTAGCATCCATCCCCCCAGCAGCAGCAGCTGAAGGAGGGACCCACACAGAAAGGAGGGCGGGAGTGAGAAGGAGGGAAACCAGACTCTGGATCCTCGTCGGAAGGTCAGGCACTGGAAATGTTTTCAGAGCCCAGGAAAGCCCATCTGTGATTTCCAGAGCAAAGTTCACTGGAGCCATTGCTTGATGACCCCCCAAGTCAGGGTACTCATGTCTCACTCATTGACTCCCAAATGGACCCTCTCTGATGCACAGTCCTAAGTGTGGTCATGGCATTGTGTCCAAATCTCCTCCTGGTCCGTTTCCACTCATTGGCCCTGAGTGACCAGCCAGGAGTCAAGGTCCTATGCACTAAGTTTCGAGTTCAGGTGCAAGTTCCAATCCTTGGGTAAGATAAAATGTAAATTAAGTTCTAGAGTTTATAATCCAGCCTTGTGGCTGGAAGGAAAGATAATAATTTGAAGACTGTTTGGGTGCTCTAAGGGAACTCAGGATACATTCTAGAGCAAGGGTTGGCAAACTATGGCAACCCACTCACCTTCCCACTGTCTGTGGTTGCTTTCATGCCACGGTAGCAGAGCTGAATAGTTGTAACAGAGACCAGATGGCCAGCAAAGCTAAAAATATTTACTATCTGGCCCTTTACAGAAAAAGACTTACAAATTCCGGAACCCTTGGGTTCACGGAGGAGAAAAGGTTCACCTAAAGCTGCACATGGGTGGGTCCATAAAAGGCATGAGTTGGTGCAGAGATACCAAAGCCCCCTCATCACAGTGGTGATGGACATCTTCCAAGTCTTAGGGAGAATTTGGCCAGCAGAACCAGGCTCTGAGGCAATGAGACACAGGGAATTAAATCTTTGAAGAAGGGGCTGGTGGAGGGACAGGTCAATCAAGTTAGGGTCCTCCCAGCAGAGGGGATGCAGCGCTGTGCCTGGGTGACATAGAAAGGAGGGAGAGAGAAACTAGGAGAGCCATATAGAAGGCCAAAGAGAAGATAAAAATAAATCTGAGCTTCTCTTTGATTTTTTGAAATTTAATAACATCTCAGATCCTAAAGATCAGGGTTCCCCAACTGATACCCATGAGGCCCTAGTCTTTCAAGTTTCTCACAGAAATTGCATGGAAGTTTGGAACACTGTGAACATGGTACACCTCCTGGAGAGTCCCACTGAATTTTAAAGGCTCTGACAAATCCTGCAGCAAAGAGATCTGTTGAGCTCGGGGTTTCCCAAATAAATTTGTCCACAAGACCTCTCTACCTGGTAACTGCCATCTGTACCCCAGCACTGGTATTCCTGAGATTACCTCTTGGGAATGTTGCATTCCAGCCCAACCCCAAACTCTGCAGGTCAGACAAATCCCTTCACACTTCGTACCTCAGTGTTCACATCACACAGCCATTCCCAGACGAGAAGGGTCCCATCCATAGGGTAAGGAGAATCCGGCACTGACTGGCACAAATGAATCCGTCCCACTTGAGAAAGGATTACGATGGTGCTTTGAACTCAAAATCTTTGGGAAGATGGTGAACCAGATTGTTTAGGAAATGTTTAACCATCCACCTGTGACAATGGCAGGCAGGTTCTCCTCTCTCCCAGGATCGGATTCCGCTATAAGACACTGACCCAGGACTACTATTGATCACCTTGACACTGGCTGAGGAAGATGGAGAGGGCGAGCTGGGAGTGGACAGACAGTAAGACCCATGCTTATCTCCTTCTGCCGAGGATGAGTGGCCTTCCAGCTCATAAGGACACTGGCTCCCATATTTTTCCTTATCAAACATCTGATTCCCAGTGTGTCTGCTCCACCCACCCCAGCTGAGATTTGTGTCACAGACTGATTGGGACAAGGTGCTCACAGTTGAAACCTTTCAAAGCCAAGCATGGAATGGGCCCTCCAGCAGAGGGGCCACTGTGCATTTCCCATCATCAGACCCAGTGTTCCTTTTTATTAGGCCCCTTTTAAAAATAAATGTTGCAAAACAAGCGACTTAAAACCTACGTTTTGTGGTAGGACCTGACCTTCTTTGATATTCATTTACCTTTGGAAAGTGAATTTTTTATTCCACCTCTAGGTCACTTCCGTGAAAATATTTTTATTCTTGTTTCCTTTTGTTGAACTGTGATACATGCAGATTATTTTTTTTAAGTCTGAACTGTATGAAAGATTCTCTTTCTCCCCTCCCCGAACTGTAGGCCTCCCTTTCCTCTCGTCTGAGACAGTGACTCTCACCGAGTTCTTATCTGTCTAGGTCACTTCTGGAATCACAGCAAAGCAAAGAAACAGAAATCAATCATCTCCTGTGGGTGGAGAGGGAGGTTAGGGAAGAAAAAAGGAACGAGTCCAAGTTGAGGAAGGTTCTCTGTCACGGGCATCACTAGATACTTTGCACTCATCCTCAAACGTTAACATGACATGGACACTGTTTTCTTCACAGATAAGGAGCCTGAGGCTCTAACCTCGGGCCGTACCTAAGAAGGGCAGGAAACCTTCACTCCGGCAATGAAAGATCCGGAAATAACTGTGGCTTATATCATTCAATGTCATAATTCTTGTTCACAAATCGGATTTAGCTATCTGTTGCTTCAGAATCAATGACCCCAAAACACGGTGGCTTAAAACAACACATCTATTTTCCTCACTCTTGCTGAGCAGGGCTCAGCAGGGATGCTTGCTCTGCTCCACATGGCAACACTCAACACACCTCAGCTGGATATGCTTCCAAGATGGTGCATCACAGAGCTGGCAAGTTGATGCTGGCTATTGGGTCCTCTCCACGTGGGCATCTCCACAAGGCGGCTTGAGATTCCCTCACAGAATGGTGCTGGGGTCCTCGAGCAAGTGTCCCAGGAGGCAGGAAATAAAATGTATCAGTTTCTTGAAGCCTGAGCCAAGAAACTGGACAGTCATGCCCCTGCATTCTGTTGTCCAAGCAGTACAGACCCAGATTCAAGGGGGCGGGCACATCAATCCACCTCCCTGTGGCAGGAGTGTCGAGGAATTTTGGAAATACGTTTCTAAGCTTCCACAATGACATATCTGCTATTTGGTTTTGTCACTCATTTTGTCATTCACATTAACACTTGCTCTCCCCTCTTTCCTGTGCTCTCCGCCCTCCTTGGGCACAGGGGAGTTTCCTTGAAGCCTTCTGGTCTACCCCCGTCTCCCTCTGATGTTTTATTGATAGTTCTTTATTTTCTTAGCTCTCTCACACATAGCTCAGCCCTTTTACCACTTCTTTCAAAAAAAGCTTTTTAGCACAAATTGTGAACTGAAATTAGGAAATCTGTGGGAGGACAAAGGGACCCCACTATGGGGCCTGCAAAGTTCCAGAACTCAAAATGCTGACTTGTTGATTAAGTATACTTCCACTGACTATTTCTGACAATTAAAAAATTCTCATGAATTCTCATGAAATCTTCAAGCATCTGAACCTCGGAGACATACGAGCATTTTCTTTAGGTTCCCCCAGCCCAGGAGGGGGGGTTCTCGCTTTCTCCTAGGCAGAGTCTCCTTACCCTGAACACCAACGTTTATTCTTCACTCATTCATTCATTCAAAAATATGCTTCTGGAGCACAGAGGTGCATGAGTCTTATGTGTGTTCACGTGTACACACAGGTCTATCACCTTGGGACAGAACGACTGTGGGCCTTGGGGACCTGTGTCCTTGCTTTTCTAGGCCAGGTTGGGACTCCGCAAATTGCAGGGAGGTGAAGGGCTGCAGGGCTCAACAGAGAGAAGGGACCACTCAACAGAATGGAGCTGGGAGAATAAGGAAGTATCTGGAAACCTTCTCCTCAACGCATCCCGATTCCGGGCATGTCTATTCGGCTCCCACCTGCACAGCATGTGTGCACAATTTAGCACTGTGCCCACATGCACGTGCTCACATGTACTGTTGGAAGCTCTGTTTTTAAAGATTTTTGAATGTATGCTTGACGGAGTCTGAGCGATACGGAGGTGATGGAGAAGTTCCCAACCTCCCATACTTAGCACGGTGTGGGGCACGTAGTAGGAACTAAGAAGCTGTTCACTAAGTGAGTAATGGGCAGCCACGAAGAGGTTTCCAGGGTGCGGGGAGGGCACGTGACTTCGATCTCTCCATCCCCCCCAGGATCCTCATTCCAGGCCCTGCAGGCTCCCGCCTGAAGCGTTGGCTCAGCTCCAGGTTCCTCCCACTTGGCTTTTCGCTCTTGCTTTGCAAATGGGACACACACACGTGCACAGGCAGACACACATGTATGTGAGTGCACGTGAGACCACAGACACGTACGTGTGCACACGCAGGTACATGCACCTGTGTGTGCTTGCGAACATGTGTGCAGATGCACACATATGTACCATAGTTCTTATTACCTTGAAATAGATGAAACATCCTTCCCTCATATCTTGAAGCAGACCAAACCTCCCAGATAAAGGCCAGTCCCCGCTGCCCCAGGATGGCATCCGCCCAGGTGGGACTGGATTCTTCCTCCCTTCTTACTCCTAGACCCGGCTTTTACAGAATCTGGATCACAACACTCACCACCGCCTTTTTCACAGAAGTCTCCCTCCACTGTCCGGCATCCAGTTCCTGGGGAGCAGGGATGGGGCTTTCCCAGCTATGCACTCTCTCGTGGTCCCTGGCAGACAGCATGGTGACAGGTGCTCCCAGGAAGCTGCTGCATTGAAACGGTGTGAAGGGCTTAGACCTGAGGACGGGCGAGGTCTTGCTGCTGGGGACCCTCAGAGCTGCCTCCTGAGTCCCCGCATGGGCAGCGCTCACTCTTTCTCTCTGCACTGTCCCTCCTCCCGGAGTCCTCTGCCTCCACCTCGTGCTCCAGTGAGCTCTCCAGTAGCTTGGTGCAGCTACTAACCCTTGCGCAGAGTGTTGTCTTAAATGCTTAAAATAAGCATAAAGGTTACAAAGCACCCAACGACACTGAAATCCTGCTCTCCGTGTGGATCTGGGGGACCCCACTCCAGCAGTGTGGGTCCCCTCGCCCCTCTTCCATATCTCTTAACACGACCCTCCTCCAGGTCGATCCTCACTCTGGTGAGAAGCAACCAGAGGTGGTGGGAGGCAGGGTGGGGGGCCTGGAGAGTCAGTAACGGCAGGACAAGGGACCCCAAGACAAAATGTATTTGTAAACCCCGGTGCTCACCGGGGGTTTCTGAGAAGCTACGGGTGCTGTTCTGTACAGAAGCCACGGAACCATGATTTATGGTCTGCAGAGCTTGGGTGGATACAGGGAGGGAGAGAGGGTGAGGAAACAGAACTGTTCTCATACACAACAGTAAATAACTGTTCCCACTGCAGGGTTGCTTTTCAACTAAAATCGGTGAACTTGGGAAGTATTTTCTTTGCTTTTACTGTTGATTCCATTAGGCACGCTATATATTAAGCACTGAGACCAGCAAGAACGTCTGAGTCCAAGGATCACACCAGCTCGAAGCAGACAGAGTGTTTTTCGTTAACCAGTGGCAAAGCAGAGGTAATCAAGGAATGTTTGTGTTATGAGATTTCAGGGTTTTTTTCATACTGTGTCTATTTCCCTTTAATGACAGCTGTCAGAAGTCACTTTTAAGAAAGTATTTTGAAATTAACTAGAAAATGTCTCACACGTTTACTCTTCCTGTTTTTGTGAAATTCCAATAAGACATGAGCGACAGGCAGGGTGCATCGTGCCCCAGGCTCAGCAAACACAGCTTCCTTCAACCTCTCTCTTCGGGAAGTGGGAGGGGAGACCAGAGGTCTAGGAGGCACCCTGGCTGGGATTCAGCCCAGATGGGTCATCAGGCCAGGCGAGCATCTGTTTGGGGGCCCCGACTCCTTTGCACACCTTTACTCTGCAGGGAAGCCCCACTTCAGGAGCTGGGATGGAGGCAACGTCACCCCTCACAAGAAGCCAGATTCCAGGTTCCAGGCTTCGACCGCAGGCATGGTCATGCTGGGCTCTGGTCGGAACCCGGTGTCCGCCAGGAGCCGTGGGGACAGTCCAGCAGAGCGTGGTGGCTTCACCCCAGTTCTCAAGAGACCCAGGATCCGGGGGTGTCAGAGTCTCGCCACATTGTTTAAAACTCCCCATGTTCACAGAAACATCACCAACTAAGTAAACAAACACCAAATGCGGTCATGTCTGCCAGTCGTCGAGCGGGGTAAAGCCAGCTTGTGGGCTTTCCTTGGCTTGGTGGCTGAAGTGAAGTCTCCGTCCTTCCCCCCACCCCGCAACACTTAGGACCCGGACATCCACCAAGCCCATGGGGGTGCTGGTCTGACTCCAAGACCCAACAGCCCCCTGTGTGGACGAGGACCCCTGCACCCCATCCAGTCCATTGCAGGCAATAGCTGAGAGAAGGGGTTCCCCTATAGCATGGGACTGGGGGTTCAAGCACAGGAAATAAGGCATAGAATATGCTGTGTGTGAAGCCCAGTTCAACGGTGACCCTGCCAGTGTTAAAAGTCCTGTGAAGGTTTTGGACACAGCCCAGTGGATTCCGGAACTGCTGCAGAAGAGGAGACATTAGGAGTGGAGATGGAAGAGAGGCTACTCCCATCACCGTTCCCCATGGGGACGCGCACCTCACCTCCCCATTGCCTTCCCATCCCCTCCCCAATACAGCTCACCTCAGCCAGCACAGCTTTCTCTTTCATCTGTCCCCAGCCGGATCCATGTGCATCTAAACATTGAGAGATGTCGGGATACCAGCTCTGGTCTGATGCTTTCAGTTGAATTACTGTCCAGGAGACACCCCGTCTGCAGAACGGGACTCAAGCGGGGGAAATTGATCGGCCTTCAAACCAGCTAATGCTCTGGCCCGCAGTGGTCACCATCACTTGTGCTTACCTTCCAGAACCAGTCCTGTGGCGTCAGCAAAGGGCAAGGGTCCAGGACCATGGGGGCAGAAGCAGGGGACAGCCGGTATATGTGGTAACTTCTACACTGACCCCGCCAGGCACTCGGGAGGCAGGGAGGCTCGCTGAGGCAGCTGTGTGTGTGCGTTTATGCAGCAAACCCTCGCTCGGCACTGCCTACCTGCGCTAGGGGCTCTACGCGCATGACCTCCCGGAAGCCCCACACGGCACAGCGGGAGGTGTGATTCCTGTGTCCTTTTCACAGATGAGGGAGGGACACCCGAAGAGGTCACCTCACCCCACCGCGGTCCGTGAGCTTGTGAGAGGTGAAGTGCGAATCAGAGCCCAGCCAGAGGCCGGGGGCCATGCCCTGAGGGTGACAGGTGCACCTCTGCCCCCGCCCCCACATGTGGGAGACTAAGCTGACCCCCAGGTGTGGGTGCTTGTGGGCAGCGGTAGGTGACGTGGGTGTCCTCTTCCCACCCCTGTGACTCAGCTCCCACCAGAAATGCCAGAGATAGAGGTGGTTGGCAGAATGCGTCCCTGAGAAGGTTTCCTTCCTCATCCCAGGCACCTGGGACTATGGTGGGCTTCACAGCAAAGGGGAACTGAGGTCGTGGATGGAATGGAGCTGCTAATGACCTGGCCTGAGAGTGGAGAGGTCATCCTGGCTCACCTGGGTGGCCTTGGGTAATCACAAGCTCCTCAAAGGGGCAAGAGGTTGGGAGAAAAGGGGAGCCGGAGGGGGATGTGACCATGGACAGATGCAGAGAGGCAGCATAGCCGGCAGTGAAGATGGAGGAAGAAACTCTAAGCCACGGAAAGCAGGCAACGTCAGGCAAGAAACAGACCCTCCTGCAGAGCCTCCAGAAGGACGCAGCCCACGACGCCTTGATCTTAGCCCCGAGAGACCCAGGTCTCACTTGTGGCCTCCGGAAGTGTAAGGTGACAAACGTGTGCTGTTGAGCTGCTTCCGCTGTGATGATTTGCTACAGCAGCTACAGGAGACTTAATACAGAGCTGGTGTCAGAGCATCGTCATAGGGGACCGAGACACAGTGGCCTGAAGTCAGAGGACCTGCACTAGTGTTCACTTGAAAGCTGTGTGACCTGGGCAGCTTTCTCAACATCTCTGAATCTCTGTTGGTGCGTTTCTAAAATGTGTGTAATCGTGCCTCCAAGATGATTGTAGCACTACTACATGAAGTCAGGCTAATTACCTGTAAACAACAAGGAAAGTATGAGTCACTGATTTGCAAGGAGGCTGAGGGGGAACATTAAGATTTTTTTGAAACTGAGACAGAAATTGCTGATTGTTGTCAACTGTTTCTTCCATTCTTAGCAAAAAGGAATTGCTTGAATATCCATAAATATTTACTTATCTCTTCAATAATCACATATATGGCTTTAAATCAGTATAATGAGCCTCCTTGGGAAGGGGTCAGAAGCCAGAAGAATTCCAGCGTGAGTGATGGAGCAGCCCTGGGCAGGTCGTCCCGAGTCCTAACAGCGATGGGTCAGAGCTTCAGGCTGGCAGACGGATGGATAACTGGACGGGAGCTGCCACGTTGGCCTCCCTGGGACAGCACACAGAGGAGAAGTAAGTGAAGAGACATGGGAAGGCTGCTTCTCCCTCCCAGGCCACAGAGCTGACTGAAAGCCACGTCTGTATGCCTTTTTGCTCTTAGGACCACATGTAAATGTAATAGGTAGTGTTGTAATTACAGACTCCCTGAGGTGAATTCCTCTGTGGAGAAGCATTTTTTATGATTTCAGAAATTACCTCGCTTTTATTTCTGGTTATAGAGCTTAGAATTTTAGTTCATCACATTTGTATAAAGGCATAGCACAGTGGAACTTGGGATGTTTTTGTAGGGGACCAGCATTTAAGGAACATCTGCACTGGGCTAGACACCAGTTATATATAATCTCTCACACTCAACTGCTTCCTTCATGAAATATATATAATGCCTACTTGATAAAGCTGTCAGGGATTAAGTTAAATGGAGTAAAGTAATGCAGCCAGGGACACACAGCTGGGAAGACATAGAACTGGAATCCGCCCACGGCCTCCCTGGTTCTCACCCCACGTGCTCTGTTGATTCCCACACACTTCATGGCTCCTTCTCATGGAAAATGCCAGGTCTTTTCTCCTTGTGACTCTTTCATCCCATCACTTGCCCTGGCTTTTAATTCCATAGTGTATCAGTTACTAAACCGCTACTCTACCCCCCACTTACACATTCACCTAAAATAGTGCATTAATAATAGGAGAAAATACTGTGCGATGCACTCCGTTAGGAAACTTGAAAATTCACTCAGCAATATTTGCCAAGTCCCCATGGCTTGCAGGAACTCTTCTAGGAGCTGGGGTTGCTGAGGGCTCAGCACTCTGGAGCTGACATTATGGGAGAGGGGAGGAGACAGCCAGTGAACCATCAACAAACCCAAAAGAAGAGCTGCCGAGCTGTTCTACGTGCCGCGCAGAGAATGCTTTAGACTGATGACCAACGAAGGCTTCTCTGTAAAAGTGAGTTTTATGAAAAAGAGACCAGGAGGAGCGTGCTCTGGGCAGAGGGAATAAGCAGTATGAAGGCCCTAGAGCAAGACTGAGCTTATGTACTGGAGGGATTCAAGGAGATAGCATGGCTGGACAGTGTGGGAGAGAGGAGTGGCCCCGGGATGGTGTCAGGAGGCGGGCAGGAAGCTGTCCCAAGGTGACGTCAGGAGATGGGCAGAAACCACATCCCATCAGGCTTTATAGCCAAGGGCAGGAGAACGGGTTTTATTCTAAGGGTAATGAGAAGCCGAAGTGGGGCATCCAGCCAGGGAGGCCCACAGCCTGTTTTGCATTGTGTGGTGTGTTCTTAGATGACCCCAGCTGCTGTGTGCGGAGTGAACCGGGGAGATCAGGTGAACGGTGGAAGCAGAGAGAGCTTCTCCCATAAAGAGAAGATGGTGGCTTGTCCCGGAGGGCAGTGGTAGAGGAGAGAAGAGGGCAGGGGCGGGGTTTGTTCTGGAGAGACAGGCAACAGGACTTGATGAACTGGGCAAGGGCTGTGCTCAACAGAATCATTTTCTCCAATTAGTCCATCACCCCCTGTCCCGAGCACGGCTGCTCTGGGGGGCGGGAGGGGGGAAACATATGGCTTTGCCCCATTCACTTTCGACTTGGCTACATGACTTCCTCTGACCAGCAGAAGGTCCATGGAAGTGACAGGGTGCCAGATACTGCAGAGGGTTTAGAAGTCACGTCCTTCCTGAGCTTCTGCCTGCACCGTGGCTACAGCGTGACTCAGGGAGTACTGCTCTGCCAGCCTGGGACCTGGATGAGAAGACACCTGGATCCCAGCCGGGCCCAAATGAGTCCATCTGAGACCAGCCAAGCCCAGAAAGCTTCTTCCCACCTGCTGACCCATAAGCAAGAAAGGAACATTCGCAGTTGTCACGTACGGAGATTCCGTGATTATTTGTTTCTCTGGCAGAAGCCACCTTCTGCAGGGATACCTTCCAGATGTTTGGATTAGCAACGTCTATCTACACAGATGTGTAGATAGTGATTCCGTTGGCTGATGTGGGGGGTGACGAAGTGGGGTGTGGAGGTGAGACTTTGTTTTAGAACACATTTAACACACAGGAATGCCGGCTATTTTATGGAGGATAAGATACAACTTTTATACTCTTTGGATTTGTAGGAGAATCCAATTATGTCCGTTTGGAATGTAATATCCCAAATAAATTTTTATATCCTTTATACTCAATCTGCTCATTGTCAAACACTTTATTCCCTGAAATTGCTTAATTTACATTTATTCAAAAAGAAAGTGCATTTAGAGTTAGAACTAGTTTCCCCCAAGAGACTCTGAAGAGCTGAAAGATAGAAATGGGATTACAAAGGATGAAACCTGCTGACTATGTTCATCTCGTCTTCGTTATGGGGCTGAGCAAGGCTTCTGGGAGAGCATATGGGGAAGAGAATGCCCTTAAACTCACAGCTGGGTCATCCTAAGAAATAAAACCCACGTGGATGGCCCCTGTGAAGACGGACAAGGGAATCTTTCCCAACAAGTAGAAGGTCTTTTGTGTTTTTGTTTTAATCAAGACAAAGTCATCTTAAGGAAGATGAGGAACAGATTTTGTTTAGAAACTCTAGCTGGCTATTCGGTTTATGAATAATTTTATACCACATTTCATTCACTGACTATCATATTTCCACATAACTATCTCCATGATTAACATATTAATGCTACCCAATGAACAGGTATACCATCATGTATTTTTAGTTTATCCTTTGTAATTTTTCACCAAAAATA
Organism: Aethalodelphis obliquidens; assembly: GCF_003676395.1. Lineage (NCBI taxonomy): Eukaryota > Metazoa > Chordata > Mammalia > Artiodactyla > Delphinidae > Aethalodelphis > Aethalodelphis obliquidens. The sequence continues at coordinate 5,010,437 of NW_020837973.1, forward strand.
AATACATTCATGGAAAGTTGTTAACTATACATTATTAAGTGAAAAAAAGCAAGAGATATAAAAGAATATCTTTTGTATGGTATAATTAAAATGAAAGATTATAATAAATATTGTATACATATATAATAAATATTATATGTCTTTATATATATATATATATATATATATATATATATATATGAAGATATCTGGACAGATTAATGCTAAATTATAAACAGGGGGTTTCTATTTTTGTTATTCATTTCTATATCACTTAAATTCTTTATGATGAATACATAGATTTTCTGTAATTAAAAATCAACAACAAAGGTATTTACCAAGAAGTAGAGGAAATCATTCACATCCGAAAAGCCTGAGGAAGCCATTCTGACACTACAGCGCTGCCGCTAAAATGTTTTGAAATAAGCCTCGAAGAGAATAATGTCATGGGCAAGGCTTTGGGTCCCCAAGATAACGAAGAATCCAGTCCCAGCTCACATTTTACAATCCAGCATGCCTCCTGACAGTTTAACACAGGCTTACTGCTGCTTATTATACTTTACTACGGACACAGTATTAATATTTTATGTCCCTCTATTGTTTCTCTGTTTATGAGCAGCTACAGCCTGAATAAGCAAGCTGCAGACCAGAGGCATAAAGGCAGACGGCTAAACCCACCTGCCCCCTCCATGTCAGAAACCACAGGTATATTAAACAGGATCACCGGAGACACAGGTGCACTTTGACGTTTTGATCTAACCCATCTTGACATTCAAAGGGTGCTTGGAGGGTTATTCAGACACAAAGAATTGTGCTGAGAGAAGGCAGCACTTAACTTCAGCTGAAGACTTGCTCACAGGCTCCACGCGAGACTTATGAGAACGTGTCCCCAGGCGCAGTGATAGGGCTTCTGAGCCCCATGGGGTGCAGCTGCGGAGCCACCCCTTGGAGCGGGCCTGATGGGGTCTGTTCACGCCCCCTACGCTGCGTGCCATGCTCCTCCCTGACCCTCCCCTGCTGACCTCTACTCCCCGCCTGCACCCCTCACCCCTCCTTTATGGGGAAGGAAAACCGAGAGGCAGTCGAGATTCGGTTTAGTTCCGCAGTGGATGAACTGATGGCGGAATCTCAGTTGTAAAAACTTCACTCAAGTTTGCCAATCCGTCTACTCTCCCAATGCCTTTGGTATTGGAGTTTGAATGAAATCAAAAGGTCACAAAAAGCTTCAGGAGAAACTGCTGAATTTCTCTGATGGCCGATTCAAAATCTCCAAATTTAGCCCAGATCCGTGTTCAAACACGGATTCACCAGGCTCTGATGCTTGACGCTTCCAGCAAGGCTGGCTTGCCTTGGGAAGTTTGAGCAGAATCTCAAACCTTGCAAGTTTTTGCCTATTTCAAGCCCTGCGCCTCCTGGGGTTTCTGCTTAATAAAATGTAAGTACTGGTGTTGGACAGGGGCCACCATCATGTATTGACAGCATCTCCAAGACCAGTGTCACACTCAAAACAGCCCTTTGTTAGTGCGTGCCAGAAAGTCAGCCTGGAGTGGACGATGAGTGGTTTTCTTTCAACTTTTGGTCTCTCAGAAGACTGTGATCATCTCATGAATTGTTGCTTTAAAAAGGAATCTCTTTTAAGGTTGATTCAAAAAATCCATCTTCTATTTTTGGCTGTAACACTTACAGTCAATATAAGCTGGAACTTTCCTATAACTCTCTCCCCTAGAACACGGACCGACCCAAGGAAGCAGCAGAAGGCACTGGTCACTGTCCCGCTTCCTCTGTGGTGTGGTCAAAGCCCCTGGGCCTCATGGAGTCTCTGTCAGCTTCGTCATCGTGGAAGCTGAGCTGCTCTTACCCAGGCGAGACGGAGGATCCAGGTGTCCACAGCCCATGACAGACGTGTGCTTGTAGCCACCGCAGAAGCTCAGAACCCCGCTGGAATCATCTGAGGCTCTTAATGAAATACTGATCGGACCCAGACCCACTACATCTGATACTCTGTAGGGCAGCCAGGCGAGGACCGCTGCTCTAGGACACTGAGGTGATCGCACTGCCTTGTCCCTCAGTGCCAAATGTGTCTGGACCCCGAGCCTCCCCTAGGGGGCGAGGAGGTGGGCAGATCAGCCAGGAAAGCAGGGGATGGACCTCAGCTTCACAGACTTGGCAACCTCATCAAAGAGACAAAATTGTAAGAACTAATTAGAGAAAACACCGTACAAAATGCCAAACTGTAGAGATCAGGGAATTAGAGATTAAACACAAGACCTGAAGAGTCTGGCACACAAACCTCCTGACTCAGGCTCTCTGACCCACTCCAAATGGGATGGAATAGTAAGGCTGTTGTCTGCGTCGTTATATTTTTTTATGCATCTGATCAATTCACAGGATCGAGTCCCCCAGAAGTGTTTTTCTGCTTTTTGAATTGTCTGCATAATTGCCTTTCTTTTTCACTTCCTTTTGCATATGCAACTATAACCTCACTTCCTCCTTTGTATGGTCAGCATGAAGCAAATTGTTCCCTGATAATCCACCTGTATTGAACTATTGTTGTATGTAAAGCAGTACGGGTGTATGGTGAGGAGCTGTGAACACGAACTGTAAAGAAGCATATGAAGTGCCCTGCCTGCCCGAGCTCACAGCCTGTTCCATACATAGTCTCAGGGGAAGGGAACCCACAAGATGAGGCCTGATGCCCGGGGAAGGTGCAGGGGAGGGCATCTCTGGATGGAGGAGAGAAGAAGGGGCATGAGGGTGACGAGAGCAGAAACACAGGGATGGAAAGTGCTTTCTGTGCTGGGAGGGCCTCTGGGCACTCAGCTGAGGAGAGAAGTGAGACAAAGTGACAGGAAGGGCGTCAGATGCCTGGTCATCTGAAACCAGGTTTGACTGAGCTCTACCACTTAAGGGCTGGGTGATTTGGGCAAGTCACTTAACCTCTCTGGGCCTCAGTTTCCCATTTGTACAATGATTATAACAATAACTTTCTTTGATAGCTTACAGTAAGTCCCCTGCATATGAACAAGTTCCATTCCAAGAGCACATTTGTAAGTCCAATTTGTTCATAAGTCCAACAAAATTAGCCTAGGTACCCAACTAACACAATCGGCTATATAGTACTCTACTGTAATAGGTTTATAATACTTTTCACACAAATAATACATAAAAAAAGGAAACACAAAAAATAAACATTTTTAATCTTACAGTACAGTACCTTGAAAAGTACAGTAGTATAGTACAACAGCTGGCATACAGGGGCTGGCATTGAGCGAACAGGCAAGGAGAGTTCCTGACTGGAGGAGGGAGAGGAGATGGAAGTTGGTAGAGCTGAAGGATTTTCTGCAACAGGAGACGGAGGGCAAGCTGCAATTTCACTCACTCTGCCTGATGTTGACAGAACTCACATTCGCATCTTTGAAAGTTTGCAATTTGAAGGTTCGTAGGTAGGGGACTTACTGTATTGTCTTAGTTTGGGCTGGTACAACTAAAATACCATAGACTGAGTGGCTTAAATAGGCAACATTTGTTTCTCACAGTTCTGGAGGCTGCAAAGTTCAAGTTCAAGAAGCCGGCAGATCTGGTGTCTGTTGAGGCCAGCTTCCGGGCTTGTGGACAGCTGCCTTCTGGTTGTGTCCTCACAAGGTCCCTCCATCGCCTCACAAGGACACTAATCCCATCATGGGGGCTCCACCCTCATGACCTCATCTAAACCTAATTACCTCCCCAAGTCCTCAGTTCCAAAAACCATCACATTGGGAATTAGGGTTTCAGTGTACACATTTGAGGAGGACACAGACATTCAGTTCATAGCAGTTATTTTGAGGATTAAATGAATTGTTGCCTGTACATCATTTCAAAAGTGCCAGGAGCATCCTAAGTAGCACGTGATTGCTGGGTATCATGTTTAGATCCTAGAGTCCGGAGGATGACAGCCATTGCCAGCCCTGAGCAGGGGCGTGGTGTGATGTTTCATCATCTGCTCCATCGCCCGTTTGCAGAATAGAATGGCACCAGGGGTAGAATCAGGGAGCTCTGACCCGCACTAGAGCCTGGGAACATCCTCAAGTCATGAAGAAGAAAGACCTGGCAAGAATGAAAAACAGGTCCCACCGACTGGTGTGCTACCAAAGAGTGAGGTAGGGCACACTGGTGACCACACAGTCCTTTCTAGTTGGTTCTGGGAAGAGGAACAGGGAGACACCCTTGGCTCTGCTGAGCATGAGGTCTCCCATGTCCCTCCTGTAAAACATCCAGTACCTGTTGGAGAGGAGAGACCAGATGCAGCTTGAGGAACTGGGCAGATGAAGCTGTACAGGAGAAGGATGTTCCAGGGAGAGAATCTAGAAAGAGGAGGGCGGTGTGCTAAGGCCCAGGGAGCCGGGAAAGAGTCTGTCACACTGCAGAGGAGACTGGTTCTGGGGTTGGTGGATGTGACAACCAAAAGGGAACCTGGGGTTCTCTATTGAGTTCACATGTCTGCTAGCATTGGTCACCTGGTGTGAACTACTGAAACCGGGACAGAGCTCAAGACGGCTTGCACCTTGGCTTGGAGGAGTCCAGAATCCCATGTTCTGAAAGGGCACGAGGTACAGGGTTAAGACGATGAATCAGTGAGGAAGTGAGGGAATCATCTCATGCTGGTTGGCCTTTTGGGCATTTTTGAATTTTCTTTCTCATCTTTGAAATTTTTAACACCTTCAGTTTGGACGATTTATTCAATTTGCAAGTCCACAGGAGGGACCTACCGACCTGCAGGTAGGTTAAAATGTGTCAGTTACAGCCAAAATAGTGCTCTGCAGGATATGTAAGGCTCCTAAAAATGAAGAATAAAAGGAGCTAGGCCATGTGTGGAGAAACAAAATGCCACACAGGAACCTGAACTACACTGGCCTTCTGCACAGAAGCTCTAGCTCTGTCAGGTGACACATTGTTTCCCTGTGCATTTTTTTACTTCAGGAACCACAGGAGATACATGCAAAACCTCTAAATGTTTTGGCTAATTATTCAGTAAGCAATTAAAGTGGATGGATGGATGGATAGATGGAGGGATAGAGGGATGGAGGGCCGGATGGATGGACGGATGGATGATGGGTGGAAATACACTCTTCGTAATAAATCTTCCAACTAAATTGAACCTAAAAATTACAATAACTTCACTCTCCCGCCTGTGAAATGGAACTGTTTCTTTCCACGCACTTTATCTTTGCCTTACAGAATTTGGTTTTGATAAATTATATGACACTCAGATGTTACACTACTAAATGCCTTCACAAAGCTCTTCCAAACTTCTTCCATCCACCACTTTGTCCCCTGCTTTTTTTGTTTCCCAACTGAACTCTCAGAGAGCAGGGCTTGTGTATGGCCAGGCAGCTCTGTGCCTCCAAGCCTGTTTAATCTCACTGGAACTCAGTCTTCTCATCTACAAAATGAGGGCTTTGGTACGAAATCTCTAAGGTGATTTCTGCTTTAAACTGCTCTGAATCCCCTTTTCCTGCTGACTGACATTATAATTTCCAAGGCCTTATCTCCCCTTGGCAATGACCTCCAGCCACCGCAATGTCTTCCATCTCTGCTGAAGTTTCCCTGACTGTTTATCAAGTTGTGAATAACCACCAGTGTGTGTGGTCCTCGGAGGGACCCCCATATACACTCGGGAAAGCTGTTCACACGACGAGCCCCAGAATAGGAAAGCCCCCTGGCTTCTCCCAGAGCCGGGTGAGCAGGAGGGAGTGCTGGAGAGAGGGCAGCAGGGGCTGCATCCAGTCCAAGGGGGCACCTTCCTCCTCCTTTTTATCTTCAGAAGTGCTCGTCCCCACGAGAGACCACAGGGCACTGTCACCTGCGCAGAAGGAGCTTGTCGACGTGGTGAAAGGGCCCCTCCCAGGTCAGTCTCACTCGCTGCTCCCCGGCCCGCCGGGATGGTGCACACGAGCTCTAAGACATGGCAGTGGTGCTATCAGAAACGTGCAGTGGTGCCCAGCCGGATTTGCTAAAATGGAGGCACATACACAGCAAAACCGATCCTCTACTGATTCTAATTCCTTTATTTCCCTTGCATTCATTTCTGGGGTATCATATTATCAATTGGTCATTATGAGAGATAGGAAGTAGTAAATATATATGTTCAAATGTTAGAAAAAATGTGCTCAGGAGAACTAGCCAGCCACTCATCTGATAGCTACACATACTTGTCTTATTAGTTAAAGGTCCAAGGAAAAGGAATGATTTTCTTTCTCACACAGTAAGCAATTGTATATGGGATACTGCCTGTATATGCAGCTTCGAAATCATTACACTTGTCAAACTGGGCAGCTAATAAAAGTGAAATACAACTTAATTAGTTCATGAGACATTTGTGAACTATTTAATTACAAGCTCCCTTTAATTGACCTTCATTTTTGGTCTCAGAAAAATTCTGACAATGCTACCTGCCACCCCAAAAAGCAATAATGGTACAATAAAAGCAAAGGTCTTTGAGTCTGGAATTCGGTTGCCTATAAATTAAAGTCTTTTCCTGGTCCGGCTGGAGCCCTAAAATAATCTCAGAGACTGTGGCAGGAAGAGGGGGCGGTGGGAGAGACCAGGACCTGGAAAATTCTGCCAAAGTGGCAGAGTGCTTGCTGTGGTTTTGTCAATACTATTTTGTCTGAGCTCCAGTTTGCAAGATCCAGGTAAGCGCACCACTCGGTAAATACCAGGCAGCTCTCACACACTCAGTAACACTTGGTGTGTTTACTCAAGCTCGGTAAACACACTCACACACAAATGCTCATAAATGGGCTGTCAGTCACGCCGGCTTCTTGCGGGGAAGACTTTCCAGCCTGTGCCATCCTGTCCCAGGGTGTCTGTGGATGTCTCTGGGCCATGCAGTCCCCACTCTTTCTCCTCGAGACCTCAACTGCAGCCCTGAGTGGAGCTGCGTCACAGTTCTCCTCCTCTCCCCACAGAGCAGGGACAGCGCCACCAACAGGCACACACTGTGTGGAGCAAAAGACCGGCCGGGGGCTCATCTGTTTTTCCAGCATGGGTGTCAGAATGGAATACTACTCAGCTATAAAAAAAAATGAAATTTTGCCATTTGCAGCAATATGGTTGGACTTGGAGGGCATTATGTTAAGTGAAATAAGTCAAACAGAGAAAGACAAATACTGTATGATATCACTTATATGTGGAATCTGAAAAATACAATAAACTAGTGAATATACCAAACAGAAACAGACTCACAGATATAGGGAACAAAGTAGTGGTTACCAGTGGGGAAAGGGAAGGGGGCAGAGGCGACATAAGGATAGGAGAGGAAGAGGTAGAAACTGTTATGTGTAAGATGAAGAAGCTCCGAAGACGCATTGTACAACACAAGGAATATAGCCAGTACTTTCTAATAACTATAAATGGAATATAACCTTTAAAAGTTGTGAATCACTATATTCTATACCTGTAACATATAATATTGTACATCAACTATACATCAATTTAAAAAAGAAGTCAGGACCCTACCCTGCCCAGGACCAGGGAGCTTGCTGCCCCTCAGCACTTTCCCCACCCCTGGCTGGTGACCCTTGGTCCCTCCAAAACCATGGGAAGAGTAACTGTGGTGGCCAGTGGTCCATTTAAACAGCCCACAAACACCTGGCAACCTCTTCCTCTTGAAGTGCAGTATTTTACTAGGGGGTCGGTGGGGACCCTTACTCACCATGGAAATAATGCCTCTGGGAGATGGGGGTGGGGGAATTCAGGGTTCCTTTCAGCAAAATGGCATGGAACAGGTGCTTAGGGTATACCTTGGACCAAACACCAATGGAAACAACAAACACAGGAGCTGATAATCAGGTTTCCAGAGACTTTCACAAGCACTCATGGATCTAATTTAAGCTTCAGGTCTGAATTAAAAACTGAATTTCTCTAAAAATTTAGCTTAGACTGTACTGAAGAGTAATTGAGTTTCATGCAACAAAACAGACATAGGGATGTCAAGAGGAAAAAGGCCCAGCCCTTGCCCTGAAAAGGCTCACAGACCCTTGCGTAAGCAAAGCACTGTCCTGAGATGCCTTGTGTGTCCTAAGGAAGGGGTGTAGAGGAAGGCAGCTCTTCCACCAGGATCAGCTGGCAGGCGTATGTATCAGCCAGCAACTGAGATGGGTCCAGGAGGGTCAGCTAACCTGGCAAAGATGGGAGACCGAGGCAAGATGCACTCACCAACCACAGGTTTCACTCCAGGAAGAGCTGATGGGGTGGCAGGGGCAGGGAGGAGGTGACAGGTGAGTGGCTAGAATTAAGTAGGGGGGTGAAGAGCAGGTGGGACCCCAAGATGAGAAGTAAGGGACAGGTAGGAGTCAGGGACACTGCCTGCTAGAGCAGTGGGCTGTGCTGAGCTTGAGGAGGATGGTGTTGGGAGCAGGGAGTGTTGGTGGAGGGAGGAAAGCTACAGGAGCTTATTCTTTGCCCTTCTCTCTCCATTCCTCACTACCACCCACACGAGACACCCTAGGAAACAAAGGGGAAGAAGAGTCCCCAAAACTAGGAAGAAAGAACACAGAGAAATGGGGGAAGCTCCAGTGATAGATTCAGAAATCAAGGGGCAGGGGACCTTCAAGATGGCAGAGGAGTAAGATGTGGAGATCACATTCCTCCCCACAAATACATCAAAAATACATCTGCATGTAGAACAACCCCTACAGAACACCTACTGAATGCTGGCAGAAGACCTCAGACTTCCCAAAAGTCTGGGCGGGGAACAGACGCCCTCAGGCAACCTACATGCAGAGTCAGGTCCAAATCCAAAGCTGAACCCCAGGAGCTGTATGAACAAAGAAGAGAAAGGGAAATTTCTCCCAGCAGCCTCAGGAGCAGCAGATTAAATCTCCACAATCAACTTGATGTACCGTGCACCTGGGGAATACCTGAACAGACAATGAATCATCCCAAAATTGAGGTGGTGGACTTTGAGAGCAACTGTAGACTTGGGGTTTGCTTTCTGCATCTAATTTGTTTCTGGTTTTATGTTTATGTTAGTTTAGTATTTAGAGCTTATTATCATTGGTAGATTTGTTTATTGATTTGGCTGCTCACTTCTTTTTAATTATATATATATATATATATATATATATATATATATAT
>NW_020837973.1:5019932-5100348 GCF_003676395.1 Aethalodelphis obliquidens
TTTTGTGAGTGTGTATGTGTATGCTTCTTTGTGTGATTTTCTCTGTATAGCTTTGCTTTTACCATTTGTCCTAGAGTTCTGTCTCCCCTACTTTTTTTTTTTTGTACAGTTTTTAGCGCTTGTTATAACTGGTGGATTTGTTTATTGGTTTGGTTGCTCTCTTCTTTTTTATTACTATATTTTTTTTTATTTTTAATTGTTTTCTATTTTTTATTTTAATAACTTCATTTTATTTTTTTTCTTTCTTCCTTTCTTTCCTTTCTTTCTCTCTCTCTCTCTCTCTCTCTCTCTCTCTCTCTCTCTCTCCCTCTCCCTCCCTCCCTCCCTCCCTCTCTCTCTCTCTCTTTCTTTCTTATATTTTCTCTGTTTTCTTCTGAGCCATGTGGCTGACCAGGTCTTGGTGCTCCAGCTGGGTGTCAGGCCTGAGCCTCTGAGGTGGGAGAGCCAACTTCGGGACATTGCTCCACCAGAGACATCCTGGCTTCACGTAATATCAAATGGCGAAGCTCTTTCAGAGATCTCCAACGCAACGCTAAGACCCAGCTCCACTCAATGACCAGCAAGCTACAGTGCTGGACACCCTAAGCCAAACAACTAACAAGACAGAAACACAGCCCCAACCACTAAGAGAGGCTGCCTAAAATCATAATAAGGTCACAGACACCCCAAAACACACCACTGGATGTGGTCCTGCCCACCAGAAAGACAAGATCCAGCCTCATCCACCAGAACACAGGCACCAGTCCCCTCTACCAGGAAGCCTACACAACCCACTGAACCAACCCTACCCACTGGGGGCAGGCACCAAAAACAACAGGAACTACTAACCTGCAGCTTGAAAAAAGGAGACCCCAATCACAGTAAGTTAAGCAAAATGAAAAGACAGAGAAATACACAGCAGATGAATGAGCAAGGTAAAAACACACCAGACCAAACAAATGAATAGGAAATAGGCAGTCTACCTGAAAAAGAACTCAGAGTAATGAGAGTAAAGATGATCCAAAATCTTGGAAATAGAATGGATAAAATGCAAGAAATGTTTAACAAGTACCTAGAAGAACTAAAGAGCAAACAAACAATGATGAAAAACACAATAAATGAAATTAAAAATTCTCTGCGAGAAATCAATAGCAGAATAACTGAGGTAGAAGAACGGATAAGTGACCTGGAAGATAAAATAGTGGAACTAAGTACCACAGAGCAGAATAAAGAAAGCAGAGTAAAGAATAAAGAATGAAAAGAATTGAGGACAGTCTCAGAGACCTCTGGGACAACATTAAACACCAACATTCCAATTATAGGGATCCCAGAAGAAGAAGAGAAAAAGAAAGGGACTGAGAAAATATTTCAAGAGTTTAAAGTTGAAAACTTCCCTAATATGGGAAAGGAAATAGTCAATCAAGTCCAGAAAGCTCAGAGAGTCCCATACTGGATAAATCCAAGGAGAAACATGCCAAGACACATATTAATCAACCTATCAAAAATTAAATACAAAGAAAAAATATTAAAAGCAGCAAGGGGAAAACAACAAATAATGTACAAGGGAATCCCCATAAGGTTAACAGCTGATCTTTCAGCAGAGACTCTGCAAGACAGAAGAGAGTGGCAGGACTTATTGAAAGTGATGAAAGGGAAAAACCTACAACCAAGATGACTCTACCCTTAAAGGATCTCACTCAGATTCGACAGAGAAATTAAAAACTTTACAGACAAGCAAAAGCTAAGAGAATTCAGCACCACAAAACCACCTTTACAACAAATGCTAAAGGAACTTCTCTAGGCATGAAACACAGGAGAAGGAAAAGACCTACAGTAACAAACCCAAAACAATTAAGAAAATGGTAATAGGAACATATATACTGATAACCACCTTAAATGTAAATGGATTAAATGCTCCAGCCAAAAGACATAGACTAGCTAAATGGATACAAAAATAAGACCCATATATATGCTGTCTACAAGCGACACAGTTCAGACCTAGGAACACATACAGACTGAAAGTGAGGGGATGGAAAAAGATACTCCATGCAAATGGAAACCAAAAGAAAGCTGGAGTAGCAATTCTCATATCAGACAAAATAGACTTTAAAATAAAGACTATTAGAAGAGACAAAAAAGGACACTACATAATGATCAAGGGATCAATCCAAGAAGAAGATATAACAATTGTAAATATTTATGCACCCAATATAGGAGCGCCTCAATATATAAGGCAAAGACTAACAGCCATAAAAGGGGAAATCGACAGTAACACAATCATAGTAAGGGACTTTAACACCCCACTTTCACAAATGGACAGATCATCGAAAATGAAAATAAGTGTGGAAACACAAGCTTTAAATGATACATTAAACAAGATGGACTTAACTGATAAATATCAATTTATCAATTGATTTTGATAAATATAGGACATGCCATCGAAAAACAACAGAATACACTTTCTTCTCAAGTGCTCATGGAACATTCTCCAGGATAGATCATAAATCAAGCCTTGGTAAATTTAAGAAAATTGAAATTGTATCAAGTATCTTTCTGATCACAATGCCATGAGACTAGATATCAATTACAGGAAAAAATCTGTAAAAAATACAAACACATGGAGGTTAAACAATACACTACTTAATAACCTAGAACACCTAGAAACAAATGACAATGAAAACACGATGATCCAAAACCTATGGGATGCAGCAAAAGCAGTTATAAGAGGGAAGTTTATAGCAATACAATCTTACCTCAAGAAACAAGAAACCTCTCAAATAAACAACCTAACCTTACACCTAAAGCAATTAGAGAAAGAAGAACAACAACAACAAAAAAACCAAAGTTAGAAGAAGGAAAGAAATCATAAAGAACAGATCAGAAATAAATGAAAAATAAATGAAGGAAACAATAGCAAAGCTCAATAAAATTAAAAGCTGGTTCTTTGAGAAGATAAACACAATTGATAAACCATTAGCCAGACTCATCAAGAATAAAAGGGAGAAGACTCAAATCAATAGAATTAGAAATGAAAAAGAAGTAACACCTGACACTGCAGAAATACAAAGGATCATGAGAGATTACTACAAGCAACTACATGCCAATAAAATGGACAACCTGGAAGAAATGGACACATTCTTAGAAAAGTGTAACTTTCCGAGTCTGAACCAGGAAGAAATAGAAAATATAAACAGATGAATCACAAGCACTGAAATTGAAACTGTGATTAAAAATCTTCCAACAAACAAAAGCCCAGGACCAGATGGCTTCACAGGCGAATTCTATCAAACATTTAGAGAAGAGCTAACACCTATCCTTCTCAAACTCTTCCAAAATATAGCAGAGGGAGGAACACTCCCAAACTCATTCTACGAGGCCACCAACACCCTGATACTAAAACCAAACAAAGATATCACAAAAAAAGAAAACTATAGGCCAATATCACTGATGAACATAGTTGCAAAAATCCTCAACAAAATACTAGCAAACAGAATTCAACAGCACATTAAAAGGATCAAACACCATGATCAAGTGGGATTTATCCCAGGAATGCAAGTATTCTTCAATATACGCAAATCAATCAATGTGATACACCATATTAACAAATTGAAGGAGAAAAACCATATGATCATCTCAATAGATTCACAAAAAGCTTTTGACAAAATTCAACACCCATTTATGATAAAAACCCTCCAGAAAGCAGGCATAGAGGGAACTTACCTCAACATAATAAAGGCCATATATGACATATCCATAGCCAACATCGTTCTCAATGGTGAAAAATTGAAACCATTTCCAGTAAGATCAGGATCAAGACAAGGTTGCCCACTCTCATCACAATTATTCAACACAGTTTTGGAAGTTTTTGCCACAGCAATCAGAGAAGAAAAATAAATAAAAGGAATCCAAATCGGAAAAGAAGTAAAACTGTCACTGTTTGCAGATGACATGATACTATACATAGAGAATCCTAAAGATGCTACCAGAACACTACTAGAGCTAATCAGTGAATTTGGTAAAGTAGCAGGATACAAAATTAATGCACAGAGATCTCTTGCATTCCTATACACTAAGGATAAAAAATCTGAAAGAGAAGTTAAGGAAACACTCCCATTTACCACTGCAACACAAAGAATAAAATACCTAGGAATAAACCTACCTAAGCAGACAAAAGACCTGTATGCAGAAAACAATAAGATACTGATGAAAGAAATTAAAGATGATACAAACAGATGGAGAGATACACCATGTCCTTGGATTGGAATAATCAACATGGTGAAAATGACTATACTACCCAAAGCAATCTACAGATTCAATACAATCCCTATCAAACTACCAATGGCACTTTTCACAGAACTAGAACAAAAAATTTCACAATTTCTATGGAAACACAAAAGACCCCAAATAGCCAAAGCAATCTTGAGAAAGAAAAACGGAGCTGGAGGAATCAGGCTACCGGACTTCAGTCTATACTACAAAGCTACAGTAATCAAGACAGTATGGCACAAAAACAGAAATATAGATCAATGGAACAGGATAGAAAGCCCCGAGGTAAACCCACACATATATGGTCAACTTATCTTTGATAAAGGAGGCAAGAATATACAATGGAGAAAAGACAGCCTCTTCAATAAGTGGTGCTGGGAAAACTGGACAGTTACATGCAAAAGAATGAAATTAGAGCATTCCCTGACACCATACACAAAAATAAACTCCAAATGGATTAAAGACCTAAATGTAAGGCCAGACACTGTAAAACTCTTAGAGGAAAACATAGGCAGAACACTCTATGACATAAATCACAGCAAGATCCTTGCACAGCAAAGGAAACCATAAACAAGATGAAAAGACAACTCTCAGAATGGGAGAAAATGTTTGCAGACGAAGCAACTGACAAAGGATTAATTTCCAAAATATACAAGAAGCTCATGCAGCTCAATATCGAAAAACAAAAAACCCAATCCAAAAATGGGCAGAAGACCTAAATAGACATTTCTCCAAAGAAGACATACAGACTGCCAACCAACACATGAAAGGATGCTCAGCATCACTAATCATTAGAGAAATGCAAATCAACACTACAGTGAGGTATCACCTCACACCATTCAAAATGGCCATCATCAAAATATCTACAAACAATAAATGCTGGACAGCGTGTGGAGAAAAGGGAACCCTCTTGCACTGTTGGTGGGAATGTAAATTGATACAGCCACTATGGAGAACAGTATGGAGGTTCCTTAATAAACAAAAAATAGAACTACCATAAGACCCAGCAATCCCACTACTGGGCATATACCCTGAGAAAACCATAATTCAAAAAGAATCATGTACCACAATGTTCATTGCAGCACTATTTACAATAGCCAGGACATGGAAGCAAGCTAAGTGTCCATCGACAGATGAATGGATAAAGAAGATATGGCACATATATACAATGGAATATTAGCCATAGAAAAGAATGAGAATGAGTTATTTGTAGTGAGGTGGATGGACCTAGAGTCTGTCATACAGAGTGAAGTAAGTCAGAAAGAGAAAAACAAATACCATATGCTAACACATATATATGGAATCTAAGAAAAAAAAATGGTTCTGAAGAACCTAGGGACAGGAGAAGAATAAAGACACAGATGTAGAGAATGGACTTGAGGATATGGGGAGGGGGAAGGGTCAGCTTGGACAAAATGAGAGAGTGGCATGGACATATATACCCTACCAAACGTGAAATAGAGAGCTAGTGGGAAGCAGCTGCATAGCACAGGGAGATCAGCTCAGTGCTTTGTGTCCACCTAGAGGGATGGGATAGGGAGGGTGGGAGGGAGATGCAAGAGAGAGGAGATATGGGGATATATGTATACGTATAGCTGATTCACTTTGTTATAAAGCAGAAACTAACACACCATTGTAAAGCAATTATACTCCAATAAAGATGTTAAAAAAAAATCAAGGGGCCATTCACACGTATGTGATCCCTACATTACTCCATTCAGAAATTTAATTCCAGGTAGATCATAAATCTAAATGTGAAAGGAAAATTAATAAAGGTTTTATTATTTTCTAATAATAAAGAAGAAAATGGGAGAGAAGAAAATCACTAACTCTAAATGGAAAAAAAACCAATAAAGTGTACCACTTTAAAACTAAGAACTTTTTCTCATCACAAGATACCACTGAGAGAGGGTAAAGGAAAGGAAAAAGATAGTCACACGATGCATATCCAATAAAGGTTTTATATCCAGAGTAAAAAGAACTGCTAAAGGTCAGTAAGAAAAACCCAATAAATTCAGACTACCCAATACAAAGATATGGGTAAAGACTTTAACAGGCACTTTCCAGAAGAGGATGCCAAGTGACTGACATACAGATGAAAAGATGATCATTGTCAACCACACCACAATATGACACACGCTACACACACACCAGAGCTGCCGAAGTGACCGGGAGGCAACACTGTCTGTGGGCGCAGTGAGCTCAGGGCTCTGGTCCTCTGCTGGGAAGAGTGCACTCATCCCCTTGGCAACAGCATCTGTGGGCTCTTAGCACCGCCTCCCTCAGCCCAGCTCTCTTGCCGCCTCCCCCTCACACAGCAATGAGTGCTTGCACGCCAAGAGCTGTGAACCCGCGAGAGGTCGTAGCAGCACATTTGTAGTGGCTGGAACTAGAAACAGCCCAATGCCCCCCCCAGGGCAGAAGGGATTCATGATGGTAACGTGGTCATACATGGTAAGCTACCCCAGGAATCCGTGCACAACAAAAGGGGTGCATCTCACACAGAGTGATGAGCAAAAGAAGCAGACACACCTGGCTTCGTGGATGCAAGATTCGAAACCAGGCCCTTCAGAGGTGGGGTAGTGGGTCCCTTGGAGTGGGGAGCAATGACTGACAGGGTTCCAGGATGTCTGGGGGGCATGTTTCTGCATCTGTATCTTGTTTCCCTGGCTGTGTTTGGTTTGATCCAATTCATTGATCTGTGCAGTGAAAAGTTGTCCACTTTCCTGTGTATCCGTTTGTAGGGGGCTGAATGGTGGCCCCCAAAACATATGTCCATGTCCTAGTTCCCAGAATCTTATATGATAAAAGAGTGACTATTACATCATACGGAAAACGATGGAATTAAGTTAAGGTTCTTGAGAAGAGGAGCTTACCCTGGATTATTCATGTGGCCTCTCTATCTGAAATGACAATATTCTTCTAAAAGATGGAAAAGACACGCAGAGACACAGAGACGGCCATGTGCAGAAGAAGGCAGAGATTAGAGTGATGCGGCCAAGAGCCCAGGGAACGCCTGGCACTTCCGGAAGCTGGAAGGGACAGGAAGATCCTCCCCTAAAACCCCTGGAGGGAGCTTGGCTCTGCCAGCACGGGACAGTGATACACGCTCACGCTTCTGCGAAATGGAGTAAGACGGTGATGTCTGCGCCCCACTCTGCACCAAACAGGCAGAGCGGTGGGAGGCCGGGGCCCGAGCAGCAACATGGTGGCCGTTCTCACGCGTGACGCCAACACTTCACCAGGTTTAAGAACCGCAGGGAGAGGCGCCTGCCTGCTGGGCGCCCCATGATGTGGCCCTCAGAGAGGGAAGCAGCAAAACTGCCAGATTTCGGGCTGCACTGAGGCCCGTCCAAGGTCGGAGGCGTGAATCTAACTCGACAGCGTCAGCCCCAGCCGGTGGTGTCATTTTCTCCTACAATGGTCAGACACTCGGGGCAGATGGATGGGTTTAATCAGAGCTGGGATGTTTCCAAGACAAAGGTCCCCTGTGTCCAGATGGACACCACAGCTGCGCGTGAGCTCAAGGGTATCACTAGGGTGAGATCTGAGGTGCCCCTGGCTGATGGGATGTGAATGACCTCGGGGTGGGGAGACTCAGGCAGCCTCAGGTATTAGCTTCCTGTTGCTGTTGTAACAATTTACCACCATCTTAGTGGCTTAAAACAACACAAATCTATCTTCAGGTTCTGGAGAAGTCCAAAAAAGGTCTCACTGGGCTAAATTCAAGGTGTCATCAGGGCTGCATCCCTTTCTGGAGGCTCGAGGGGAGAATCTACTTCCTTGCCTTTGCCCGCTTCTACGGGCTGCCCGCACTACTTGACTTGTGGTTTTTCTTCCATCTTCACAGCCAGCGACAGTGCATCTCTTTGCACTCTCTTCTGTGTTCATAGCTCCCCTTACTCTCTTCTTCTGCCTCCCTCTTCCACTTTTAAGGGCCCTTGTGGTGATGCTGGGCCCACCCAAATAATCCAGGATAACTCCCTATGTTAAGGTCACCTGATTAGCAGACATAATGCCACCTGCTACCTTGATTCCCCTCATTACTAAGCTGACATATGCCTAGGTTCGGGGATTCGGATGTGGACCGCTGTAAAGGGCCTCGATTCTGCCTATCACACCTCCGATGCAGGTCTCCTCCTCTCCAGGTTTATATTATTCCATTTGGTTCCTGATATGGGAGAGAAAAGAGGGGCTTCCCTGGCATCATCCTGAATAGAGGCTAAGTCATCGGGATTGAGAGCTTTCCCTCCAAAGACTGAGAGGCTTTGTACAGAAGCCAGTACCCTCAGCAAGTAGTGAGAGCTCTAGAAACATGACTGCCAAAGAGCCTCAGATTCCAAAATTCAAAGTTAGAGACTGGAGAGTTTTTGCAATTTGTATATTGGTCCTGAGTTAAGTCACACCTAGGAGAACAAGAGCCCGCCAGGATTGTGGTGGCATATGCTCCAAGGTGAGAGACGGAGGCAAAGCAGGGACTATGGAGACGCAAGGTGAGGGCAGAATAGACCCCAGAACAGAAGCAGGATGAAGGGCTGCCTTAATCTTCCTGCCAAAGAGCTTTTGTTGGGAGAGGAGGAAAACAGCTGGTGTTCCACCTGCATTGAATCAGGAGCAATTTAGGACAATCGCTGAGAGGTGAGTTAATTGTTTAATAATGATACCTCATTCATTCCCTTCTCAACTAAACCTCTGTTTACTTCCCAGGAAAGGGGAGGGAATTAATGTGCATTAAGTACCTACTAATGGGTCAGACAGAACTCCAGGTGCTTTCCTCACTTTGCCTTCAAGGCTTTGCTGAGAATGCAAACCTGGGTCCCAAGAACCCACTGGTAACTGGGCTTAAGAAACTAACACAAGATTGTAAATCAACTATACTCCAATAAAATTAAAAAAAAAAAAAAGATTCTAGCAGCCAAATCTTCCTCAGTGATATTTGGGTTGGACTCAGTGGGGCAGTGTTCCTGGTCTAGGCTGGGGCTCACTCATAGATCTGTCCTCAGTTGCTGAGTTGCCTGGGGGCTGGCTGGTGCAGGGTGGCCTCAGCTGGATGTCTCACGCTACTCCAAGAGGTCTCCCATCCCCAGGCACAACAGTTCTGACTTGTTCACAAGGGTGGCAGGGTAGCGTTCTCAGAGAGTAGACACACATATGGCCCCTTGAGGCCTGCTCTTGAAGCTGATACAGCATCATCTCTGCCACATTCTCTTGGTCATGGCAAGTTATGAGGTCAGCCTAGATTCAAGGAGTGGAGACAGGAACTGCACCTCTTGATGGAAGAGCTTCAAAGTCACATTGCAGACAGGGAGGAAAATAATTGCAGTCATTTTTGCAAACGTGCAGTTTTTTTTTCCATGCATCAATAGGACTCTCTAGATTAAAGCTTCCTCACAATGGTTCCCAAGGAAGTACAGATAAAGGCTCCTCAGATATATGTGTGTACATGTTTGTGCGTGTGCATGCATGTATTTTTGTAAGGAAGAAATTAGGGATTTCAGCAACCATTTTTAAGGATGAAGCATTTATATTTTGTTAGTTGAAGAATCCATGCATGTCTTATATTCGCCTCCCACCACCAAAACACACCTACACGTTGTATGCGGTTTCCTTTGCTAATAGCTGCCAGTCTTTCTTTTTTCTTTTTAATTCGTTCACCTGGTACTCCTGCTGTATCCAGCCGGGAAAACAGGGGCCATTCCAGGCAGTTCAATAGAGGCCCTTCAATATGGAAAACTGGTTACAAAGATGTTAGAAGAGATGGAAAACCAAACCATGAGGCAATCCAAGGATGAGCTAGGGCAGGAAGAGCTGCTAGGGCTGCAAAGGTATCAGGAAGAGGTGGGTCTTAGCAGAGCCCAGAAGCCAGGCCTTCTGATGGGAGCTGGGTCCTCAGGAGGGGCTGCCTGGCAGGAGATGGAACCACCGCCAACACCAGCGGCTGCCAGAGACACCTCCTGGAGCCGAGAAGCAGAAGAGAGGGTCCCTGGCAGCTGCAACCTCCCTGCAATGCCACCCACAGGCCAACCCCAGCCAGGAGCTAGGCTGCATGCAGTCACAAACCATCTCAGCGTCTGACAAGGAAGGACTGTCCCCACTCACGCAGGTGGCCGTGCGCTGGGGGCAGCTCTGCTCCATCTGCCCATCTTTCCCAGGTCTGAGGTGAAGAGCAGATGCTCTGTTCTCATGGCAGAGAAGGGAAGCAAGAGCCGGCCAATGACCACCATGTGAGGCTCTGCTGGGTCGCAGAAGGGCACCATGTCCCCACTGCTCACACCTCATTGGCCAGAGAAAGTCACATGACCAAGCCCTGCATCCCCTCTGCTCACACTTCATTGGCTGAAGCAAGTCACATGGCCAAGCTTGACATCAATGGAAGAGCCCCTTCCCCACAGTGAAGCACCGGCCATAGGCAGGAGAGGTAATCCTCTTGCAGAAAAAGCAGCTCTATTAGTTTCCTTTGGCTGCCGTAAGAAATCACCACACACTTAGTGGCTTACAGCGACACAGATTTATTCTCTTCCAGTGCTGGAGGCCAGAATTCTGAAATCAGTCTCACTGGGCTAAAGTCAAGGTGTCGCAGGGCTGGTTCCTTCTGGAGGCTCCAGGGGAGGATCCCTTTCTTCACCTTTTCTGCTTCTGGGACTGCTTGCATTTCCTCTTTCGTTGCTCCTCCCTTGCATCACTCCAACATTACCTCCATTGTCACATTTCCAACTTCCACTTCTGATCTCCCACCTCCGTCTTTCCTTGACAAGGACCCTTGTTAATACATTGGATGCATTCAGCATGGCGTCCTCACCTCAAGATGTTTAACCTGACCTCATCTGCATATCCATTTTGCCATATAAGGTAGCATTCCAATGTCTGGCGACTGGGGTGGGGACATCTTGGGGGCCATCATTCAACCCACTACAGCAACAAGAGCTCAATCCACCAGCAAGCAAGCTGGAGCAATGCAGTGTGCAGTGACCAGGCTCCCGCACCAGACAGCAGAGCAGAGGAAGGGCAGGGAGGTCTCCTGGAATCGCCTCCAGTCCCCTGCTTTATCAAGACCACAGCTATTGTGATGCAAACATACTTCCTGTATGCAGAAGGGCCCCAATCCCACCCATGAAGGAAAGAAATTCACAGCTCCTTGCCTGCCACATGAGCTTGTGAAGACTTGCTACAGTTTGTACAGCCCAGTGTCTGACACTCTGATTACTGAAGTAAACAAAGATCATAAATCAGGTCTCTCTCCTCTGAACACGTGGTGTTCATACCATTCTGGAGGCAGGTCACAACATGGCTGTGTGCATCTTCAAGGCCAGTGGGAGGGAGAATCTCTTTCACTCCAGGTTGTTAAGATGGAGTCTTATGTAACATAATGTGATCATGGGAGGGCCATGCCCACTCCTTTGTCACACCTTGTTGGTTAGAAGTCACAGGTTCTACCTACACTCAAGGGGAGAAGATTATACAAGAGAGTGAGTCATTGAGGGTCATCATAGGGTGTGTCTGCCAGAGTTAGATACAGATAGATAAATGGAGAGATGGATGGACGGGTGAGTGAGTGAACGCGTAGATGGATGGATGGATGGATAGAGGTGACAGATAGATAGGTAGATACACAGGAGTTTATTCAAATGAAAAGTAACTGAGAAGACTTGAAAGTATGTTATACTGGTACTATCAATAAACACGTGGATGTCTGTTCCTTACAGAGCAAAAATAATGCTAGCAGAAGAAAGGTGCAGGTAAACAATTTCTTAACTGTATAAAAAAAAAAAAAAACCTCTCTGAAAATCCAGTGTCCGGAGGGGGAAGGAAGGGGTGGTCTGAGGAAGGACCAAGTTCTCTATTCCTCAGGTGTTTATGGAGAGGTCATAGGGACACTCAGTGCTGCCTCTGCTATTGTGATGCTGAGAAGGATCTCAGTAAGCATTCATGGTGGGTCCTAATGGCCCCAAGTCCCTTCCAGCTCTGGGTACCAATTACTCTTGGGCTTCATAACTCCAAAGCTTTGAAATGGATTTTTTCAAAAATAAAGAAAAAAACTTTTAACAAGGTGGGTATAGAGGGAACATATCTCAGCATAATAAAAACCATTTATGACAAACCCACAGCCAACATAACACTCAATGGTGAAAAGCGGAAAGTCTCCCTGCTAAAATCAGGAACAAGACAAGGATGTGCACTCTCACCACTTCTAACATAGTATTGGAAGTCCTAGCCACAGCAGTTAGACAAGAAATAGAAATGAAAGGTATCCAAATTGGAAGGGAAGAGGTAAAACTGTCACTATTTACAGATGACATAACACACTACATAGAGAGCACTAAAGTCTCCACACAAAAACTATTAGAACTAATAAATCATTTCAGCAAGGTAGCAGGATACAAGATTAATATACAGGAATTTGCTGCATTTCTATACACTTATAATGAAAAGTCAGAGAGAAAGATTTTTAAAACTCCCATTTAAAATCTCATCACAAAAAAAAAAAAAACCCCTAGGAATAAACTTCCCCAAGGGGATTAAAGACCTATACACTGAAAACTATAAAACATTGATAAAGGAAATTGAATATGATTCAAAGAAATGGAAAGATATCCCATGCTTTTGGATTGGAAGAATTAATATTGTTAAAATGGCCATACTACCCAAAGAAATCTACAGATTCAATGCAACCCTTATCAAAAGACCTATGACATTTTTTCACAGAACTAGAAAAAACTAATCCTAAAATTTATATGGAACCACAAAAGACCCAGAATTGTCAAAGAAATCCTGAGAAGAAAGAACAAACCTGGACGTACAACGCTTCCAGACTTCAGACTACACTACAAAGCTACGGTAATCAAAACAGTGTGGTATTGGCACAAAAAAAAAAAAAAAAAAAAAAAACATACACACAGATCAATAGAACAGAATAGAGAGCCCAGAAATAAACCCATGTACTTAGGGTCAATTAATCTGCAACAAAGGGGGCAAGAATACACAATGGAGAAAAGACAGTCTCTTCAACAAATGGTGTTGGGAAAGCTGGACAGCTACATGTAAAACAATGTTATTAGAATATTCCTGCACACCACATACAAAATAAATTCAAAATGGTTTAAAGACCTAAATGTAAGACATGACACCACAAAACTCCTAGAAGAGAGCATAGGCAAAACATTCTTTAACATAAATCATACAAAAGACTGATTTTCTTAAATCAGTCTCCTAAAGCAAAAGAAATAAAAGCAAAAAATAAACAAACAGGACCTAATCAAACTTACATACCAGATGGCAAAACCACACCAGCAGCTACAGAGGACAACCTGGCATCTGAGCGGCCATAGCCCCTTTCATCTGCTTCAGAACAGCGTGTTTGCAGGGAAGACAGAGGAAGTCAAGTTCTCCGACCTGGAGCAAGACTTCCTGGACTCAAGGCCAGTTCTGCTGTCCTGGGGATTCATCCTTCCTGCACCCGCTTCTGAATGGCTAAGTGGGGATGGCAACACCCCTGCTCAGGGCTGCTGGGACAAGTAAGTGGGCCCCAACAAGCATCCTCATCGAATGCTAGTTTCCTTCTTTCCCTCCCCCCGTACCCTCCCCCTCTCTGGGAAGAAAGTTCCTCAATGGATTGAAATATCTTCTTATCTGTGTGGGTGTCTCTTTGACCCACAGCCCACCCCCTGCAGCCATTACACAGGTGGGGAAGGAGCCAGAGGCCCAAGAGCATCACTGTGGGTCCACAGGGCCTTCTGCACTTCAGACCCACACTGGGGGTCCACCATGGCCAGCCGGCTGGGGGAAGGCCAACGGGCAGCTCTAAAATAATGGATGGAGTAGACATGAGTGAGGACAGAGGAATAATAATGGAGCTGTGGAAGACAATCTGGCCTTTTTTCACACTTTGGTAGCGTAAATCCACACTGCCCCTTTGATCACAAGAGAGACCCAGGAGCAGAGAATCCATTCCAACAGCAGGTGGCAGCCCCTCTCCTCGGTGGCTGTGAAACCAATGCAGTGGCTCACCATCAGCCCCGGGAAAAGAAGGGACAGGATGGGAGCGATCAGAGTTCACACGCATGGCAAAAGTGGGTATTATTTTGTGAAACTTTGGATATATGGTCCTGGCATGGGATGTAAACTTTATTTCTCATCATGGATGCAGTGAAATGCTTTGAAGTCACAGGAAGGGAGGTATTGACACCTGTCTTCACAGGAACTGGGCAAGAGCCAGCCAAGCGCACACATGGAGTCCAGGAGAAGACGCAGAGCCATCCTTCACCGGCTATCAACACGTCCTCCAAGCTGCACCTAGCCCAGGGGGCTCGGCCGGCTCTCCAGCCCACCGTCCATCAGGCCTTGCCATTCTGGTGGGTGATAAGCGGAGGGTGGGCTGTTTCTGTGGCTCTCCGCAGCTGAAGCTCCCAGGTCTGCACCTCCCCAGGCACCTCCACGGCTCTGGAGACCCTGTCCCAGTTTGGGGAAATGTTTGCGACTGTTCAGGAGAATTAAGAGAGAGTGAGCGAGCCTATGGGCTTGGCATGCTACAAGATGTCTGGAAGGATGGAGGCCCAAGAAACTCTTAGCTTTAGTGGTCTGCCTCTGCAGAGGGGCTGGGGGCTGAGACCTCAGCCATACGGGGCTCAGTCACAGGTCATCCATGGTCTATGCTGGGAGCGCTGGTGGGGGCCCGTCTTTGGGTAGCAATTTGACAATAATTACCAAATATAAATACACATAATTCCATTTTAAGAAAGTCATCTCACAGGACACCCTCCGTTGGTGGTTGATGAAATGAACAACAGAGTATCCTGGAGCATCGTTTGCAACAGCAAAGCAGGACAGACTCCACAGAGGGAGATGGAGTGAGCGCCTTACAGCATCTCTGCCATGGGGTGCTGCCAGCTGGCCGGACTTAGCCCTACATGGGCTGAGAAGGGAGGATCTGCAGGGATATTTTAAGTGAAAAAAGTGAAATGCTGTACAGTGTGTATAATATGATCCTATTGGTATTTTTATAGGTATAACCCTGAGTGTATGCTTAGAGAATTTCTGGCTTGCCCAGAAAGACACATGCAGTTAATAAGAAGGGGTCTGGTGTCTGGAATGTGCTGCCCTGTTTGCATTTTTCACCAGGGAAAACAAGCATGTGAAACAGCAGTGTTAAGTGTACTGTCTGCTTTTGCTTGCTGTATAAGATAACATTTGTATAAACAAAAGAGTACTGAAGCTTAACAAGAGATGCAGTGAAACCAGTACTAAATCGATACTGTTTAAGCCCTGTTATATAAGGGGGAAGTTTGCCGGGCTCTGTACTGAGTAAGATTTCTGGTTGCACACTGAACAGTGAATAAATGGTTATTGATAATAGCAGCGAAAATGTCCTCTGTTCGCTCCTGCGACTCGGTTCATTTCACAGGGGGATGAGACACATCCGAGGGCTAGTAAAAGGGTCAGACAACAGTTTACAGAAAAGACCCATCCTGTGTTTTCCTTTATGCCTTAATTCCATAACTCAACCTCACCCTGGGCCCCAGCTGCTTCTTTTGATTAAATCAGTGGGCAACTGTGTTAACATCCCTTTGGGACACTGATGCTCCAGCCTGTGCATGCTGGAGAATTAATAAACTCCACGCAAAAATAGCCTGCCTTAAAATGTGTGCATTGTTCCCTAACACACGGCCAGGGACAGATCAGGCTCCCCGCAGGGTGGATGGGGCAGTGGGGGTGGGTGGCACCGGGAGAGTGTGTGAAAGTGGGCGAGGCAGGAAGAGGACCCATCTCCTCTTCATCCTGAGCACATCTCAGACTCTGTCCCTTTGTGGGAGGGCGACCAGAGGAAACAGGACGGAGCTCAGGGCATTTTCAAAAGGAAAAGTGGGAGGAAGGGGCTGGAAGAAATAGAACGAGGGGAGGCAAGAGGGCTGAGGACCCTGGAACTGTCTGTGCACCCATCACTCCCGCAGCCTTGAGAAGGGAAAAGGCAGGAGGGCTTGGAAAGGAGGGAGAGATGGTCACAGAGGAAGCAGAAAAGAAGAGAAGCTGAGAATAAACTGGGCGTGATGCTCTAAAGAAGTTGATGCTGGTATTGCAACCAGCACAGGAAGACAAGGACCGATGTGCTCCTGGCTCCCCAGTCCTCTGGCTCCCCTTACCCGGCTACCCACATGCTGCAAGAAGCATTTTAGAACCACTGTGCTTCACAGGTTCTTGCAGCTCCGGACTCAGGAATCACCCCACCTCAGAGGACCAGGGTGGACAGCCTTCCTGCCTTTCCAGCCATCTCACACCTCTTGGCTGCAGCAGCATCTGGACCACTGGTTTGGCACTACACAGGCAGGGCGAAGGCGAAACCAGCAGGGGGAGGCCGTGGCACGGGCCTGGGGCAAGGCATGTGCCAGGCCGCTCACCTGCAGCTCCGGGACGCAAGGAGAGATGAGCCATGGACTCCAACTCTGCTCTTGAAAATTTATCATCGATAGTGTCCCCCCAGTGCCCAGAGTGACCCCATGGAAGTTCGAGCCCTGATCCTTCTTGTTCCAAACTCTGTCTAGACAGTGGGATGTAATGCTGCTTGATAACTTACACCTTGGGGCTCTTAATGTGAAAGTCCCCACATGCTCGCCAAATGAACTCAGCTTAAAAGCACTCACAGCGCTGCGTCTGGGATCCAAATTTACTTATACGAAATTTAAAGTTGTAGCCTTAAGTTACCCCTACAAAGTAAGTTTCTGCAGGAAAGGATCAACATTAGCATCCAGTATATGGGGATCCAGGTCGCCCTTTGCTCTGAAAGTGTCAGAGCAGGTCCTGTAGGTTATCTGACTCCCAGTTCCAGTTACCTCCCTACTTGCCTGCCTCTGCTCTAAAGGCTGTGTAAGCTAAGATGCAGATCACCTGCCACCTTTGCTGTTAGGGACAGCCATGAGACACTATTCCAGCCAGTGAGGTGTGGGCAGAAGTCCCTGAGGGATACAGCCCTTCTAGAATAAAATGGCAAAGCCGCCACAGGAGAAATCCTTCGGCCCATCACGCTTTGTCCTTCCTCTTCTATGTTTACTCTGCCTGGAATGCAGGCATGATACCCAGAGTTTCAGCAGCCACCTTGTGATGTGAAGACAAAGCCATGTGCTAAAAATGGCAGAGGAAAGAGGCAGATGAGTGTGGGTCCTGGTTGATGCTTGTAAACAGCTACAGCTATTCTGGGCAGAAAACTTGGAATTGCTTGTCACAGGAGAAAAAAATAACACCTATCTTTTTTAACTCACTGTTATTTGAAACATCCCTAATTTGCAGCCAACCTACATGAAACAGTAGATAAAGGCCAATAAAGACTAATAAAATAAAGTTATAATAAGATGAATGTAATAAAATTACATACATATGCATTATTAGTTTTGATGTATATTTAAATTATTAAGTGAGATAGGTATATAAAATTGTTTTTAAATCAGTGTTGATATTATCATGTTATTTCTCACCCCTAAAAGCCTTTGACATGTCAAAGATAGTGGGAAAAAAATCAATGCTTCTGGATCATTGTGAAAAATCCCAGCCCAGTTGAGACTACCATTCCACAACAAAAATGAAAAAGTGGAAAAGTTCCCCTGGAAGAGATTCTAACAATCTTGCTTGTCTCGCACACGAGTCCCTTAATCGTTGGGCAGCAAAAGGTCTTGCAGAATGTAACTCGGTCACAGAAGCCCAAGGAGCCGATCGCAGGAGCAGACAGAAAACTGATAAAGTACAGAGCAGAACTGGGGCCAGGATGCTAGAGAAAACAAAGAGGCGTGTGCAGAAAGCCTGAGCACCCTCAGAGCCCCAGCTGTGAGCAAGGGCAGACCCACCAATCTGCGGCTTTGCCGATTTCTGATTCTGAACCAGACGATGCTATAAATAAGGCCAGGAATAAATATTCCACCAGCGCATCCCTTGTCTCCTCAGCTTGTGCTTGCTCTGCTGCCGAGCAAGGCTGTCCCCACTTCTGCCTCATTATCCTAATGTCGCCACCGTCAAAAAGGATGGGAAGACTGCTCTTGTGAGCCCCACGGTCTGCGCCCACTTCAAGGCCAGGCCAGTCTGTCTCCCTCTTGTCTTGGATTTTGTGTCTTGGCAGGAACAATTTAAAAGAGAGTAACAAATGACCCAGGCACGGGCTGCTTGAAGCCCGTCTAAGCAGGGTGATGTCTTAATATCACCAGCCTTCTCATCATCGCCACCCTCCCACCCCAACCAGCACTAAGCATCCTGCTTAGGCCGAGTGTTTGGTGGCAAAAAAATCTGACATTTGCTCTGGGAGCCAAGACGAGCAATCAGACTCAGCAAAATTAAGAGAGAAATAATTAAAGTGAGTGACCCTTTACTGACTGATCACAACTGATTGACTGAGTGCCTGAAAAGCCCTGAGCACCGTCGAGAGGAACCACGTCTTAGTCTGTTCCCGGCAGCCGTGACCAGGCACCGCAGAAGGAGCGGCTTAAACAACAGACTTTATTCCTCACGGCTCTGGAGGCTGGACGGCCAAGATCAGGGTGCCTGTGTGCAGCTTGTTCTGGTCGAAACTCTCTTTCTGGCTTGCCGACGGCCGCCTTCTCCCTGTGTTGTGATGACCTGAACAGCTCACAGAGCAGTGTTCCCCTCAGTCACCCATCGGGAAGGACCCGATCAGCAGGTGTAGACACAGGCGTAAAGCACGGGGTCTTGTGTGAAATAAACACTGCAGCTAGGGGCGGCCCTTGAATCCCAACCGGCCTCCTCCTGCAAAGCCAACTTGTTTCAAAATTAAATGGACGTGTGCATGGATTTTCTTGGTGTTCACAGCACACTTACCCCAAAAAACAATTCTTTTAAAACGGTTGATTTTTTAAAGTGTTCCTGTGGATGACTAGCCAGAGCTTACGTGTGATGAGCTATAGGGAGAACCCGCACTCACAGCTCAGGAGCCGCCAAACCGGTGTAAGAAGCCCCCGTCGGATGAGGAAGTGCAGATTTGGTCCCTTCAGGGGTCACCTGTCACCCTTCCTCTCTTGGGGCACTATGTGAGCATCTTCCAGTGCCGACGCGGCCACAGAGACCGTGGACGCCCTTCAAGAACCTCTCCCTCAGACCCCTCGCCTCTGCAGCTCCCACACCTTTGTCATGCACACAAGGCACTCCCAGCTGTGTGTGCCTGTGTGTGTGTCAAGGCCATCTGCAAGGCATCGTACTTTCTCGGGTTTGTAACTTCCACCGTCACCCACAATATTTCTTCCTTACTGCCAAGCCAAAAGGCTTGGCTACTTTTTCCTTTTTTATAAAATTTAACTTTTTCCTTTCAAAAAGCAGAAAAGGATCTTATGACAAGGAAGAAGACAAATGCTGCTTCTGTCTCTACGTGGACGCACATAATTTTAGTGTTTTCGCCAGCCCTGGATCTTCGACTCAATTCATGACCGGCCTCCACTGGGAAGAAGGAACCAGACGTTTACAGGAGGTGGCAGCTGGGCCCCGGGCAGATCGGGAAGAATGGACATGGCAGTCCCTGAGTCAACAAGGCCAGGGCCTCAATGGCCAGACCTGCCTAATAGGGCAGAGTAGTGGGTGCAAAACGGTGGATTCCAAAGATCTGTTTCTCAGACTCTGCAAATTCGACGTTATTTGGAAAAAGAGTCCTTGCAGATGTAGTTAAGAATCATGAGACGAGACCAACCTGGATTTTCCAGGCGGCCTTAAGTCCAATGATAAATGTCATTACAAGAGACACAGAGAAGACAGCCACATGATGACTGACGCAGAGACCAGGGTGAAGCTGCCTTCAGCCCAGGCACAGCTGGAGCCTCCAGAAGCTGGAAGAGGCAGGAAGGATCCTGCCCTGGAGCCCTTGGAGAGAGCATGGCCCTGCCTACACCTTGATTTCAGACTTCCAGAAATCAGGTGTAAGCCCCGCTCCACCCTTGTTAGCTGTGGGGCCTGAGCAGGCCACCCAACCTCTCTGTGCCTCAGTTTTCTCATCTGTAAACTACCCCACAGACTTCCTATGGCGACTGAGTCAACGTGTGTATACAGCACGTTGTGTAGCAACATGTGTAGCGTGCTTAACCCATATCTGCTACATAAGTGACAACATTACACATTAATGGAACACTAAGTGTTAAAAATTATTATGTAGGAAGTTCACTGACTGGCCTAGATGCTCGTGGTACACTCTTTGGAAAAAAAAAAAAGCACGTTACTAACTCATGTGTACAGGAATAATTTCACATCTAGCTATTCATTTGTGTGTCTTGTGTTTGTAGAAAAATGTCTGGATGGATAAAAGGCACAATATTAACAATAAGGACGGCAGTACGTGTGCCTCTCTTAGTTATATTTTTCGGAGTTTTCCGTAATGAACACATGATCGTATACCCCAAAAGATGAAGGGCATCCTACTTCTGCATAAAGGCAGGGCTTAGTATTTGCTTTTTCATTTTCTTAACCGCAGGGGCAGCATAGGTAACGAGAATAGTGACTTTTAAAGCTCAGGCCCCAGGACCCACCTCTTGGTGCCAGTGTTGTAGCTGTGCGTTGAAAATCACTGGGCTTTCGGGTTGGTTGGTTGGTTGATCAGTGTTTGGGGAAAGTGCAGGCAGGGGTGACTTCAAAATCGGAGGAGGAATTTGCAACTAACTAGGCGTCATGGATGAGCAGGGGTGACGTAAAGAGAAGCAGCCCATCAAAATGGTTGCTATTGCACCAGGATGACTCCAACAATCATTGCTTTTTAACTGAAAGAGGAGAGGAGGGGTCAAAGGGCCAAGGGAAGGGGCAGTGAGGTCAAGTGTGCACAGTCTGAGTCTAGGATGCGGCCTTGGACCTTCCAGTGAAACCTAAAGGCCGTGGGCAGTTACGCTCAACACGCCACCTTCACCGTGAGTCTGCAAGAAGGCCGCCTGCAGGCCTTTCACGTGAGTCACACAATGTCCGTTCTGAGCGGGGAGTGCTCAGTCACCTAAGAGGACTTGAAAGTGGTTGGCACTTGCAATGAATACTAATGCCAGGTCCGGTGCAAAACGGAGACCAACCCATGAACTTAGGGGAACGTACCGTGACGTCCCAGCATCTTTTGGGGGCTCCACTGCAGAGGCAACGTCAAATGCGCTGAAGGGCTGTTGACGAGTCCCAAGGCTTCCCCCCAACACACCCTAACTTGTATGAAAAGACGGAGGGACATTCCAGAGTGACCGGCTCCGGCAATCCCTGCCCCTGCGGGGCCTGGCTCAGCAGGCCCCCGGGCTGGGGGGCTTTGTATCGTCACTGGCTACTTGATCAGCACCCCCACTCATCGACGGCAGCCGTTCTGCTCAAGGCTGAGAAATAGCTGGAAACTGCCTGATTCTCAGGCCCCGGATGTGCACAACAGCTGCCCTTTGCCAGCTACATCCTGCGAGTTTCAGAAACCAGAGGGGAATTACAGACACCTGTGGACCCACCAGGCACCCAGGCAGAGGGAATGGAAATACACCCTCCGAGAAGGCTGGGGAGAAGGCCCACGTCTGGGTCACGGACGATGTTTTAAGACAGAGGACAAGGAATGGTCTGGAGTAATCGGGTCACTGCTGGAACTGCAAAGGATGTCTTCTACTGAGTCAACGGGATGGAGTGGGTCAGAACACGCTCTGAACAGTCGGGCTGCATGTAACATGCTGCTCCCTGCACATCAGCTGTGACTTCTGGCTCTGTCATACGGTAACAGTTCTTGCAGCTCCGGGGACTGGGGGGAGGACCAACTGAGTTGTCCCATGGGCACAGGGGTTAGGAAGGGCTTTGAGCCCGGCCCCCTACCACCCACATGCAGCTGCTAACAGGGCGGTCAGAAGCGGGAAAGCCAACGCAGGGGAGGAACCTCCGGGTCCAGGATCTACTGGCTGGGGCAGCCCTCATCTAGAGGAAACCGCGCCCGGGATGGGAATCCTTTTCTGGTGATGTTTTGGAGAGAGCGGAACTACTGACAACAAGGTAGCAACTTCCTAAGGGGCCTGGCCCCCAACTCCTAGCAAATATAAGACTCCCTTGGGAAGCAAGGGCACACACGAGCCCCCGTCCCTGGGAAGGGGTCAGCAGAGAACGCTGCGAGCTGGGCTCTGACCCTCACTCCACTCGGCCACGCCCGTGGCCTCACCGGACACAGGCCAGTCAGCGGAGCCCGTACCACGCCCACTGTCACACGCCGATGAGACTCAAGTCCCTAACTGTGGATCTTGGCTCTAAGGGGTCCAGAATCACTGGGGCCAGGAAACCAACAACACGGGTTCCCGGGCCCCAGCCCAAAGCCTCTACCCAACAGGTCTGAATTGGACCCACCTTTCCGATGAACGAGTCCAGGTCATTCTGATGCCGTGGTCTGCAGTGACCCTCGAGAAACACCACACTGGGGCCTGCGGCTCAAAGTCAGCCCGCAGGTGCGGCGACAGCACTGCCCAAGTTCACCAGCCACGCAACCTCCCAAGGCCCGCCCGGCCCTGCAGACTCCGAAGGCGCAGCTGCCCCCGTCATCTGGCAGCCCCCTCAGGCAGACACACAGGGCCCCGGGACGGGCTGGTGGTGCATTCCTGAACTGTGTCAATACATCCGCAATGTCCTCTGTGAAAGAGGCCGCGGAGAAATCAGAATCCTGCATTTCACTTTGGCTTTTCCTGCCTAAATGCCTGCAGAACAAACTTCACCAATATCCCTCACACTTTAGGGAAGTGACAATTGTTTACAAGATACAAGATACTATACTATGAAAACGTTACAGAAATAATTACATGGGACAAGTCTTATAAGTACTTAAAGACTTTATTATATTAGACGAACTGAAATCTATGGAAACACAGTTCCATTGAACACATTCTTTATGCACTATACTTAAAAATATAAATACAAAACGAATTTAAAGTACTTATATTAAACCAAGTTTTCCTTCTGTTTTTTTGTTTAGCTTTCTTTGACACCATAAAAGAAAGAAAGAAAAAGAACAGAAAGAGTATATTAAAAGAAAACTATTAGGTAGAATTTTTTTAAACTTTTACTTTACCTATCATATTTAATATTTCCAAGACTATTTGGCCACGGAGAATCATACACATCGCACTCAAAGTTGTGTGATCACCAGTCCCCTGAGAGCTAGAGGACCAAACAGAGCACGTCAGGGAGGGGGGCAGCTGGCGGCACAGCCCCGCACGCCCTCCAGGCCCTGCCGTCCCCAGAGGCCAGGACGAGGACAAGGTGGCGGGAGGATGGGCCCAGGAAACAGCATCGCTGCCGCTCAGTCAAGGCTGCCTGAAGGTCACGGCCACTCGTGCAGGGCTGGGAGGACCTTCAGACAGACGGAGGAGGGAGTTAGGAAGGAGGATGGTCTTCCCCCCGGACGCTCCGGTACTTGGCCATGTCCTCAGGAAATACTTTAGAGAGTTCTTGAATCAACAGGCTTTTAAATTTCTAAGAAAAAAAATATACACGGTCAAGATATTTTTGCATGTGACCCATCACCCAAGTTAAAGACGACGCCCCACCAGAGCCTCCAACTCAAAATTTCCCTGCACTGTCTGCTCATCTCCCTGCATGCCACACCTGCCAAAACGCAGCAGGAAACTGCTTGCAACTATGCTGCAGGTACATCAGGTACATGGAGAACTACCTGAAAGAGGAATGTTCATTCAAAGACTACTTCTTCCCTCCTGCCTCAAATGACAAGGAGCCCTCTCGCACGGAGCCAGCCACTCAGGTGGAAATGATTAGAGCAAGTGTAACAGGAGTCTTCACGTAATAATTAAGCAATTATTAATTCAAACCACATCAAACCCATTGTGTGCAAACAGCTCTCGATCAAAGCTTTCAGAGCACCTAGAAACCTGTCTTCTCCAAATACCACGCTCCTTGAGCCTTCGTATCAGCATAACGTTTGTTTTAATCCAATCTTAAAAGCAGCTAAATATCTGCCAGCATCTCAAAACCCTTTCTTATAAGCTGTACAGAAAGGCAGCACCGTGGATATAAACAGAGAGATGGTCCTTACGTAGGTCAGGAACACATCCTTAAAGGAGGCTACATGCCAACCCTACAGAAAGCATTTAAGACAGAACTCATGCAACTTTAATCACTCGACCCACCAGGCATACAAACTGCACTGTGAGACGTTCACAATCTCATGAGAGGAAATGACACCAAGAGGCAACAGAAAGGGGTGCAAACTGAACAAATAGCACGGTCGCTAGTGTCACTGCCGACAGGCCATCTCCAGGCGCAGAGGCAGGGAGGCGAACAGGAGCGCGGGCAGCCGGGAGCACATCGCCCTGCGGCCGCGGCCCTGTTCTTAAGGGGAAGGGCGGGGCTCTTTCTGCCTGTCGTCCCCTGAGCTGGACGATCCGGCTCGCCCGCAGACTGGCCCAAAGGACCCCAGCTGGCTCTCCACCAAAGCACTATCGTGTCCCAGAGGTGATGCTCTGTTCAAGAGCAACTCAATGCCAAGCTGGCAAAGCAGAAATGAGGCCGGGGGCACCACACTAACCCTCACAGCAAAGCCACCTCCAGGGCAGGCCACCTGGGATCAGCACAGATCCCTGCAGTCCAGGCAGCGGGAGACGGGCCTGTCACGGCAGTCCCGCCACCACCGCTGTGCCGGCCCCTCGCCTAGCCCGCGCGCCCTCTGCGTGGCCGTCCCCACGAACAGCAGACACCGAGCAGGCACCTGTGCCCCTGGGCAGCAGAGGGAACACAACACTCGTGCCCCTTGCATGCTGGAGCTTAGGCTGCAGCAGGGGACACAGGACAGAGACAGAAGGGCCGATCCTTCTCAGCCAAGGCTGGTCCGCAAGGCCTCTCGGAGGAGGTGACACGCCAACCAGGGAGGACAGGCAGTGGGCAGAGGACGCGCAGGAGTCCCAGCAGAGGAGACGGCAGGGGAATGGACAGGAAGGAGACAAGGAGCCGGGCTGGTGAATTCCAGAAACGCAAATGAGGCCAGCACTGTTGGGGGCAGGGGGAGAGGCAGGAGGGCTCGCTGTCTGAGGCCAACAGGAAGGGGTGGCACCGCCCACCTAAAGGAACCCCCCCCCAACACACACACACACCCCGCCCCCGGCCACACGAGAGTCAACGTAGGTAAGAAAACACTCCATATACCATGTTCAAGATGCAGTTTTCTCGATCCCATCAAAACCAAGAAATACAAAGAGCAGGGTCTCTGTGGAGAATAGGGTATACGGTACAAAGGGGTCTGGAGTCTGAAGCTGGAGACGACCACCAGAGAAAGAGAAGTCAAGGAGGATTCGGCAATCCTCTAAACCAAAGACCCACAGTTACAGAAAAAGGCCGAACAGAAGGACTCAGAAAGCACCAAAGGGCAACCTGGAGATACTAAAATCGTAAAAACAGAAACGTTAGCCAACAACAACTAACACCACAAAAATTAACCCAGACTTCCGTAAAGGGGAGGCTAGCCACGTCGCTACATTTATTATGCTACCACACGGCTTGCTATTTAATTTTATTACCTATTACGCATTTCAGAAATCTCAGCTGTGTAATGTTGTCAAGTAGCTGAAGTTTTACAGTCTATGAGCCAGATTTGCTCTGTGAGCATTCCTTGATGTTCTGACATTATCTTCTGTTGACAAGAACCTTACCTTCATTGTGTCAATCTTGCCTTTAACTTGTTCATTTTTAGCCAGAGCCCTCTCCAGGCACTCTTTGGTATAGAGTTGGGGATTTCGACCTTGATCTATGTATCTGGAAACATGAAACATGTCAATTAACATTCATGGCTGATACCTCCTCTCACAGTTTTCTTATGGGGAAAAAACAAAGGTAGCGATCTGTAACCTCACATGGCCCTGTTTAGAAGCTGTGTCCAGGAACCAGGTGAATTAGGATTCCTTCGGTTATACAAGTATAGATGACTTGCACTCATATTACTTCTAATAATATGAATGACTCATGAAATCAAGTTAACGATCACTTATAAACCAAGCAAGCTTCACAGTCACACCAGTTCACATGTTTAGCACTTGTGTTTTTCGAAAGGTTTCATGGCCAACCACACCTTTTTATCCTCACAACAACCTGTAAGGTCAGGCAGCTCTTGACAAGAGAGAACTAAGCGTGGGCCAGAGCTTCAGGGCTGAGCAATACAGGGAGCCCACCGAGATGCAACCCAGCAGGCCCACCCCGTCCTCTGTAGAGCCGCCTCGGGGCTGCAGGATCGGTGGCGGGAGAGCAGCGAGCACAAGAGCGCTGGCTTCGCCTGTCCTGAGATTAGTTTACCAACTGGAGAGAGGGGGGAATGATACACTACTTTCCTAAAAATACCTAAGTAACTTAAATTTAACAGAGACAGATTCTCTCCAATTATTTCTTAGCAGCATAAAACTGTTCTGTGAAATTTTCAACACGTGTCCCCAAAATGTCTTCCTCATCCCAAAGATTTCATTAAGTGTACTGCCTAGATGAATATACACATTTTACCTGCGGAAGGCCACCTGCCTACTTCTGCACCTTGAAGACCTTCACATCATCCAGCTAAACTGAATTACTCATTACAAAGAAACAAAAACCACCACCACTACACTAAGTCTGATTTATGCATTTTTATGCTTCAGTTAAAAAAAATTATCACTTCAGATTAAAGACACTGTTAGGTTGCTGTTAATGGCATAAAAACTGGCTTTTAATTATGACAGATAGAGAAATACTAATAAATCAAAAGTTCTAGAAATCCCATTTTATTGTGATGTGTTTGAAACGATGGAATGAAAAAAGCAACATTCTGGTTAAATCCTAAGCAAAATCCATCCATTTCTGCGGAGGGGGGAACCTCAACAGGCCCAAATGTCCTAAATAAACAACCCCTTTCGACAGTGATGTCATTTGGATCGGGCTCTTCTTTGAAGACTCGAGGGTTGACTCCCACTTCTGCCAACTCGCCAACCCCAAGCACCCGGCAGAAGGGCCGAGGTTTACGTTGGTGTCTCTGCTCCAGACGCAGTCGGCGTGCCTGAGAACAGGCCTTCTACATCGGCACAGACTGATGTAGACAGATGTAAGCCAGATCTCACCGACAGCTCAGATCTGCTGCTTGCTGGGCGCTGAGAGGCCACCCCATCCCAAGTCCCCACGTGGGTCTCCGCTGTCCCTGCACCCACCGGCTCCGGCTGTGCTGGCCGAGGCCTCACTGCGCCCGCCTCTTCAGTGGTCTTCCCCATCTGTCTTCCTCTCATTTCCTCCACTTCAGAAGCCAGGAGTAGTTCCTTGGCATCTGTCAATATACTCATCCCACACACTCGTGACCAGAATGGCTCTAATGAGGACACTTAAGGAAAGGAAATCATCCTCCACCTTGCCACACTTCACGAGCAGGAGTCTAGAGCTGCAACACACGCACAAGACAGACCTTCGCTCCCACCTGGGAACATGTGACACCTCGGCCAGCAGGTGAGGACAGAGCTGAGGCTGGGAAAACTGCAGCCTGTGTGTCCTGACTTGGTGGCCAGCTGCCGAGCTGTGCTGTAACTGGGACTTTCATCTCTGACCTTTGGGGATGTAAAAAGGTAACTTTTCCTTTTACTGTTCAAGGAACTCTAGTGATTTACATTTGCAGTTTTACTGCAAAAAGCCCCAGAATACTCTTGCTGTTCCAAGCCAGCTCTGGGAGGGAGGCTGCTTGGCCCAGAGAATTGGCCCTGGTCAACACAAGTCCAGGATTTGAAACTAAAATTAGAGCTGTCATATGATCCAGCAATCCCACTCCTGGGCATATACACAGACAAAACTATAATTCAAAAAGATACACGCACCCCTATGTTCACAGCAACACTATTTACAATAGCCAAGACACGGAAACAACCTAAGTGTCCATCCACAGATGAATGGATAAAGAAGATGTGGTGTGTGTATATATACACAATGGAATATTACTCAGCCATAAAAAAGAATGAAATAATGCCATTTACAGCAACATGGATGGACCTACAGATTGTCATACTAAGTGAAGTCAGAAAGACGAATATCACAAGCTACCACTTATATGTGGAATCTAAAACACGACACAAATGAACATATCTATGAAACAGAAACAGACTCACAGACATAGAGAACAGATTTTTGGTTGCCAAGGGGAAGGGGGGTGGGAGAGGGATGGAGTGAGAGTTTGGGGTTAGCAGACGCTAATATAGGATGGACCAACAGGGTCCTACTGTGTAGCACAGGGAACTATATTCAATATCCTGTGATAAACCATAATGGAAAAGAATATATATATGTATAGCCGAATCACTTTGCCGTACAGCAGAAATTAACACAACACTGTAAATCAACTATACTTCAATAAAATTTTTTTTAAAAAGTCCAGAATTTTAGTCTCAGCTCTGACACTGACTAGCTAAACAGCCACTACAGTTACATACTGGTTCTTTCACCTGTGAAATCAGTGTGATAAAACCTGGATGGATAAAACCTAAAGAGTTTATTTCCTAGAGGCATCTCTAGGCCAGGATTGTGCCCAGGTGCAGGTAACTCTCTCACAGAAAACGGTAAAAAGACTTACCAACATACCTGGCCTAAGAACTTTTTTTTTCAACAGAGCAGATATTATCATCTCCTAGAACCAGCACTGCCAGGGCAGTCTGGGGGATACCAGACCAAATTCGTACTTCTCGGGTTGTTTCTGGCTTTAATTTTTTTTTAATTTATAACATAGCTGCATAAGACTTTTTCATTCTCAAGAAAAAAAAGGAATTCATGTGGTTGTCCTTTTATATAAGCAAGATTTTAAGAGCCTAGGATGTTCTTCACATATTTAAAAAGCCTTTATTCACATGTAACTCTTTTTAAACAATACTGAGTTGTTGTTTTTTAATTAATTTACTTTTGGCTGCATTGGGTCTTCGTTGCTGCGCGCGGGCTTTCTCTAGTTGCAGCGAGCAGGGGTTACTCTTCGTTGCGGTGCTCGGGGTTCTCATTGCGGTGGCTTCTCCTGTTGCGGAGCATGGGCTCTAGGCATGTTGGCTCAGTAGTTGTGGCATGTGGGCTCTAGAGCACAGGCTCAGTAGTTGTGGTGCACGGGCTCTACAGCACAGGCTCAGTAGTTGTGGCTCACGGCCTCTACAGCGCAGGCTCAGTAGTTGTGGCACACAGGCTTAGGTTGCTCCGCGGCATGTGGTATCTTCCCGGACCAGGGCTCGAACCCATGTCCCCTGCCTTGGCAGGTGGATTCTCAGCCACTGCGCCACCAGGTAAGTCCCTGAGATTTTTTTTTTTTTTAATGGTTTAATCCCATTAGAACATAATCTCCATGACGGCGGGGATTTTTGTCTGTTTTCTTCCCTAACGTATACGAAGCACCCAGACCATGCCTGCCACATAGCAGACACTTATATACTGGTAGTTGAGGAAATGATTACAGCAAAACTAAACAATAATTAGAATATCAAGAACGCTACTTACTCAAAAACTTCTAAAGGGACAGTAATATCATGAAGTTGCTGTCTGCATTTATCGATATCCTGTAAGCCAGTAACAATAAAATTCCTGAGGGAAAAAGCAAAAATGGGACGTTAGGTTAATTGGGACGACGGCACTGAGCACCACCCACATCTGGCCGACCAGGGATCCACACGCGTGTTCCTTGCACAAGCACAGGTTACATGTGGCTCTCAGCTCTTTGGTTAGCTACAGAATTCCGTAAAGCTTTGGCGTTCTATCATATGCTCATCTAACTCCTGATCGTCTTTTTAAACAAGGAATTGCCAATACTGGGGGGCAAGAACCAATAGGAATAAGGGCAGGAGCCTTTGAGAATCTGATGAAAAATACGAGCCTTCTCTCAAAAACATTCACCCTGAGGTGGCGGGGATTTTGTGTGCGGTGTCAGACAACGCCCGGGGTGGGCGACTCCAGTTCAAGCATCCATCCTCAAAGCCTGAGGGAAAGCAAGCCGCGGCTGCCTAGTCTAACTTCAGCTCCCCGCGGGAGCCTTCCTAGATCAGCCGGCTGGTCCCGCAGCACCGGGTACGCAAGGCGGGCTTGCAAACAGGTTGGTGCTTGTGCCCTCCGTACAGCTGTGAGCCCTTCTCCGGAGCATCCGATTTGTATCTGCCTTTTGTTCACCCTAGGGCCGGGCACCGCGGCCAGCACAAGGCTGTTGCCCCAAAAATCACTTCATAAACGTTCTGTGGCCCGTCGCAACCCACCACCGCCCACCATCATCCGATTCCTCCCTTCGGGCCTAGGCATCAAGCGGTTTCTGAGCCCTCACCTTCCCAGGGACCATTTCACCGCACTGCCGCGTGAAGCCCGCCTCCCTTCGGGGGGCAGGGGCGGAACCCCCGGCCGAAGGGGAGAGAGTCCTACGTGCGTAGGGCAAGACTCAGATTCAGAAGCACGCCTCCCCCTGATAGCCCCAGAAACAGAGACTGATAACGTGTCCAAACGCGGCCCCAAGACAAGGTCCCAGCGCGGCAAAGCGGGAAGGAGGCGGGCCTGCAACAGGCGGCAGCGGCCAGCCCGCCGGCGCACAGCCTGGACAGGGAGGGCCCGGGAGGACCCGGCCCCGAGCAAGG
This sequence comes from Aethalodelphis obliquidens, assembly GCF_003676395.1. Lineage (NCBI taxonomy): Eukaryota > Metazoa > Chordata > Mammalia > Artiodactyla > Delphinidae > Aethalodelphis > Aethalodelphis obliquidens. Next base: position 5,050,712 of record NW_020837973.1, read on the forward strand.
CGGGGAGAGGAGGCGGCTCTCAGCCGGCTCCAGGCTCCCCATCCCGGCTTCCAGGCAGATAGACGCCATCCCGCTGGCGCCGGGGACACGCCGGCGGACTCGGCCGCCACTCACAGCTTCTGGTTGAGCCCGGCCTGGCTGCTGGGCTGGAAGTCACTGACGATGATGCCGAGCTGGCGGATGTTCTCCACAAACTTCTCCAGGTGCTCCTCCAGGTGGTCGAACTTCTCGGCCATCGCCCAACCGTCGGCACCGCCGCGGGCTCGCTCCTGCCCCGGCGCCTCTGACTTCCGCCGGGGCCCGCCACCACTTCCGTTTCCTCTGGGGGCGGGGAGCGGGGCGGGCCTGGATGGTGGGGCGGGGCGACGCGGGGCGGCGCGGGGCGGGGCGGGCCACCGGGGCGCGGTGTGGACCCTGAGGCGGTGTCTGGGGCGGGGCCTGGATCGGAGGCGGGGTTTGAGCGTGGGGCGAGGCGGACGGCAGCTCAGCCTGGCCCTAGTAGCCCTAAGCGGCCCAGGTGAGCGGGCCACGCCAGGTGTTGGTCCTCAGGACTCGCACGCGTGCTCTGAGGGCCACAAAGAGCCCGCAATGGGGACCTGTGGGATCCGGCTCTGCCTTCATTGGCCCTAGGCAAGTTCCCAAGCCTCTGAGCCCTTCCATAAAATCAGGATAATGAGACCCGACAACTACATGAGGTTAGTTAGAGGAGATAACGCCGGTAAGGCTGAAGCACAGCGGGCAGTACTTGGAAAGAGTAGCTTGACCCATGATGAAAATGACTTTTTTTTCCCGAGTATTCAAATTACAGGTACTTATGGTAAATAATTGCAACAATAAAGAAAAAAATGTAATGAAGAAAGGGGAAAAGACACCTGATATCCTGCCCCCCTGACAGGAGCCATCTTTAAGATCTCGGAGACCTTCCCTTCCTCCGCTTCTGTACAGGCAGGTACAACCGCTTGTGGACAAAGGGCTTGTCAGCTTCTTGTTCCACACCGGCGAGCCGCTGTGCAGGGTCCAGCAGGCTTCCTACCTGCTCCTCCGGAAGCTGGCCTCTCCCTTTTGGAGGCACTCAGCCCTTGCCCTGACCCTGAAGGCAGCTCAAGCTGGGCTTCAGACCCAGCACTTTTCCAGTAGTGATTTGCCATCCCCAAAGGGGTGAATTAGCAGCAAGGACAACAACATACGGTGACCTTAGGTCTAGTGTCACAACTGAGGCTTCTAGTGCTAACTGCTGCCACCTCCCACCAGAGGTCTCGGTGCCCTCCATGCGCCATATAAGGCAACGTCTTCACAAATACCCACGTACCTGAAAACCCTCAAGTTTGCATGAAGGACCCGATAAGGACAGTCTCCTTGTCCCTCAGTTGGAATCCTTGAGGTCAGCTCTGGCACCCTGACTTCTTTCTTCTGGTATATAATTAGCACCCACCAACTCTAACTCTTCCTTCTAACCATGTCCCCTCAGCTCTTGCTTCCCTAATTCCAGCCACCTTCCTAGGTCAGGTCCTCGGCCCCTCGTGCCAACTCTAATAAAACAGTGCCCTATGGGGTTTCCCTATCTGCGAAGAATAACCTCCCCTACTTCACAGAGCTTTTTGTAAACTGCTGTTCATTGATCTTACTAAAATTCCATTTTGACCACTCTTGTGCTTAAGAAACGTTTATGCCCATTCTTCTAGGAGTAACTGACGTTTGCTCCTGCAGTAGCCTGCCTGGATCCCTCAAGCCACCGTAATTTCCTTTTCTACTGAATATCATAGTATCCATCATTCATCCTTTTCAGTTCCTAGAGTCTTAGGCAAAATGAGGAAGCCCCTTTTCTTGATGATCTCCAAAGCCTCTCCCAACTGCAGCCAGAAATGGGAACCCAGAGAAGGTACGTGATTTGTCAGACTTACTGAATCAGGAACTCCAATTGATGTGGTGGGCTGAAGTGACGGGGAAAGCCTCTGTTCTGCTCTGAATACACAGACATGTTAGATAAAATACCTCCCTCCCAACGTAACGGCAGTTAACTTCAGGGGAATTTTAAAACGAGGTGGCAATAAAATACTAGACAAAAGGAAAACAATGATGATTGGGGAGAGGGCTGGATATGAAGTTAGTCCTTTTCAATTTCATAAGAATAAAAAGGGATAGATATTGATGGGACTTAGGCTTTGTTTAGTATTGATTTAAAAAGTTAAGTTTATTTCTTTAGTAGAACAATATAATTTCCAAATTAGTAAAGGGGAAAGGGAATAAGGACAATGCAATCAATTAAATAGAAGGCAAGAAAAACAGAGAATAGGTGAAGCAAAGAACAAGCATAAAAAATAAAAAGCACACAATGAGATAAAAGAATTAAAGAAAAATATGTTGGTGATCACAGTGAATGTAAACAGACTTCACTACTTGTTTAAAAGGGAGATTCTCTCAGATTGGAAGTGTTTTATTATATTTTGTTTTGTTTTATTGTTGTTGCTGCTGTCTTAATCCAGCTATGTGGCTTTTCCAAAGCACACCTAAAACAAACATACAGAAAGGTTTAGATAAAGGAATAGGATAGAAAAAGATATGACAGGTAATCAAAAAATGTTATTAAACATATGAAATTAAAAATTAATAAAAATGTTAAAAGACTTTTTTAATGATAAAGGAAAGAGTCCACCAAGAGGCTATACTAATATTTACCTATAAGCAACTAACAACGTTGTCTTATAATATCTAGCACAAAAGTTGGCAAATTATGAGGAACAATTCAAACTCCATAATCATAACAGGAGATTTGAACCACCTCTATCAGAAAATGATGTCAAGTAGAGTACAAAATAAATGAATATGAAAGAGTTGAATAATATGATTAATGTATGTGATCTTTGAGAAACCCTGAAGAACAGATTATTTTCAAGCACATATGGAATATTTATGAAAATTTGACCATTCACTAGACTACCAAGGAAGTTTCAGCAAATTTCAAATTGTGTCACATGGACTGGATTTTCTGACTTCAGTGGTATAATTACAGTAGAAATCAATGAAGTTATTTGCTTTTTACATACACACACATGCATACACACACACACACACACACACACAGACCTAAAAACCAAAACACACTCTTTGAAATAATTCATGGATATATATACATCTGAATTTGTATGGGCAAGACCCGATTGATGTCCGTCATCCCAATATAATTATTAGTAGCACTTCCTGTCACTCACTATCAAAGGTATCTCAATTTGGTTGATACATTACATGGCCATACTAGTTAAAGAGGAATTTGTAACATATTTGGAACTGAATGATAAGCACTCCTTATCAAACTTCTGCTTTGCTTCTAAGGTGATACTCTGAGGAAAAATAACCTGGAAATAATAAGCTAGGGTTTTCAACCCAAAGAGTTAATGAAAAGGAGCAAGAGAGAAATCACAAGCACAAAAAATATATAGAAAGGAGTGGAAAAGGTAAAGAGAGATACTGATGAAAACGAAAACTCTTTCATTAATTTTTTTTTCTGCTTTCGTTAGAAGCTAGAAAGATGAACAGTAAAGAAAAGCTGACTGTTGAAAAGACGAGTAAAGATACATACTTCAGCAAGTCCATCAGAAGGCAGAGAGAAAATAAACAATATTATAAATGAATGAGGAAACATCATTCAATTACAGTGAAATTTGTATTCATATTTTGAAAGCTTGAAGGATGTGGACAATTTTCTAGAAAACTCCCAAAAGTTAACCTAAAAAATAATAGGAGATCAGAATAGATCCTAACCTTTCAATAAACTAGCCAGCAGACAAAAATCTCTTTCAAAGAAACAAAAGACATCAAGCTGTGACTGCTTTTAACACTAGATTGTTATTTTTAATGAAACATTAAAGAAAAAAGAATTTCAATTTTAAGCAGACATTTTCAGAGACAAGAAAACGAAGAACCAACATCCCAGCTCATTTTTGTTTTGTTTTGTTTTGTTTTGTTTTTGCGGTACGCGGGCATCTCACTGTTGTGGCCTCTCCCGTTGCGGAGCACAGGCTGCGGACGCGCAGGCTCAGTGGCCATGGCTCACGGGCCCAGTCACTCGGCGGCACGCGGGATCTTCCCGGACCGGGGCACGAAGAATCCGTATCCCCTGCATCAGCAGGCAGACTCTCAACCACTGCGCCACCAGGGAAGCCCCCAGCTCATTTTTAAAGAATTATATAACTTTGATAGGAAATGCAGACAAGGACAGTCCAAAAAAAAAAAAAAAAAAAGAGGAAGAAAATATAGGCCAATCTTCCTTCTGAAAGTAGATGTAAAAATCACAAATATTACAAAACATCAGCAAATTGAATCAATTATCCCGTATCAGCTATCAATTGCTACATAAACAAACCTCGTGGAATCGTAGTGGCTTGAAACAGCTACTTTCCTCTAGTTTGCTCGCAACTCTGCAATGTGGGCTGTGCGTGGCGTTTGTAGCTTTCCCCCGCTCCATGTCACTTTGGCTGGGTGGCCTGGCTGAGGCTAGCGAATCTACTTTCAAGATGGCTCCCTCACACGGCCATCACATTGGTGGTGCATGTCGGCTGGGAGCCCAGCTGGACTGTAAGCTAGAGAACACAGTCCCCCTCTGCGTGAGTCTCTGCGGACTTTGGGAGCATCCTTGCCTTGTGGCAGCTGGGTTCCAGGAGCACGTAGCTCAAGAGAAACAGGTAGAAGTTGCACAGCCTTCTAGAATCTTGCCTCCAAAGTCCCATAGCATCACTTGCACCATAGCCATGGCACAGATGGATTCCCAGAAGGGAACATAACCCTGACCTGTCAATGGAAGAAGTAAGAAGTCACTTTGTTGGAAGAACAGGTGAAAGAACAGGTGAGACCTTTTGAAGCCATTTTTGAAAAACACAACCTGTCAAACATCACACTGAAAAAAAAATAATAATAATGATCTATTGGGCTTCTCCTAGGACTGCAAGAATGGTGAATATCATAAAATCTTTCATGTATTCATGTCCATTAAGAATTAAAGCAGAGAAATATCTCAGATAGATTTTTAAAATAGACACTTGGTAAAATTCTACTTGATTCGTGTTTTTTTTTTTTTTTAACAAAGGAACTTCTGAGTAAACGAATAGAAACTTCCTGATCCTAATAAAGGATACATACTATGAACTTACAGAGGGCATTTGACTAAATGATAGAACTTTGGAATCAGTCTCATTAAAGTCAAGAACACGCCAGAATCTTCCCTATCACCCCAACTCTTCAGTACTTCATTGGAGCACCGGCCGGTGTAGAAACAGCCATGGGAGCGGCACTGGGCTGTTACTCATGTCCTCACTAGTGTCTGCCTTTTTTGACATTGAACCTCTATGTCCTTCCTTCTCATATCTTATACCTTAGCTTCCAGCTATATTTTAGGAATTCCGAGGAGAGGAATCCAAACTTACACATCCCCCAGAGTCCCAACTTAGTTCAAACTAACTCAATAAACAGTTTTTGATTATTTGAAGGTCACAGGAAAAAGAAAGAAAGAAAAGAAAACCACAAAAGAAAGTGGTAGAAAGAAACCAAATGCCTGTTTTTCCACCATGGATGTAACTCCCCAGGAAGCCATTCTTTTCTGTCGGGTAGACCCTGGCAGCAACTTGCTTTCCAAATAATTAAGAGAAATGGGTGCTTCTGCAGTTTTGACCTATGGCCCCATCTGTGCTACCCTCCCTTGGTTTTCTCCAGCACTTAGTGAGTTATTTCTGCTGTGTCCTGTACTTGTCTGTAGCCCATGATAGGGCCAGTTCCTAAGAGCCGCTGTGGCCATAGAAAAGGTTCCATGGAGATGTTCTGCACTGCTGCTTTTGCCCTGCCTCATAATAGTCACCCTGGCTCTGGGATCATGTTACCTGTTGTATCAGTTCCCTAGGTCTGCTGCAACACAGTATCACAGACTGGGGGGCTTACACAATAGAAATGTACTGTCTCACGGTCCTGGAGGCCAAAAGTCTGAGACCAAGGTGTAAGCTGGGCTGGTTCCTTCTGAGGCTGGGCGGGAGAATCTGTTCCATGCCTCTCTCCTGGCTTCTGGTGGTTTGCTGGCAATCCTTGGTGTTCCTTGGCTTGTAATTGCACCACCCTGCTCTCTGCCTTCATGTTCACATGGTGTTCTCCCTGTGTGCATGTCTCTGTCCAAATTTACTCTTTTTATAAGGACATCAGTCATATTGGATTGGGGCCCACCCTAAATGACTTCATTTTAACTTGATTGCATCTGCAAAGACTTTATTTCCAAATACAGTCACATTCTTAGGTACTGGGAGTCAGGATTCCAGCGTATCTTTTTGGAGGGGACACAATTCAAGCCGTAACACCTGCCTCTTCTGTTCAGGAATGCCAGCCCTTGCTCTCTGTATTGTGACTGCAGGACATTTAATTCAGGCCAGGTCATAATGAGTATAATTATGGTATCATACCCTACATTTTTGTGATTTGTGATTAGTCATCAGCTCCAATTATTGTTCCCATAAATTTTCTCTTTCCTGTCTCCTCCTATTTGCATTGGCTAAAGTGAGAACAGAAATGGGAGGTTTTCAAATCTGACGTTTGAAACCATCCCAAGGAGGGCCATTGAGATCCACTGAGTGCACCACAGTTTGAAAGTCTCTCTAAATCACTCATCTCCAAGTTGTCCTAACTTATTATTCCATTGGCTATTGTTCTCTGATGAAACCAAAAGCTATTCAAACCCACTGAGACCTTTATGCAGGTTCTCCCTTTTCCCCTTGAAACAGCTAAATTGTGGCTGCTTTCCCTTTACTGCACATGGTAAATATTGTTTATTTGTTTGTAAGACATGTTTTAAGATTTAAACACCCAACGCTCCAAATGTAAATGGAATTAGGCTGGAAAATCCCAGTAAGTCAGGTGTACCTGGTAGGAGGCTGCATGCAGAAAGCCTGCAGGGCTCTGCTTACGGTAGAGGTAGAGGGTGTCGCTTTGGTTTCCCTCTGAGGTCAAGGTGATCTGCCCCTGGGAAATTTCCAGGCTTCTAATGCTTTGTGACCTTGGAATCTGGAGGCATTTTTTTTCTTTCTTTCTTTCTTTTTATTCATTCGAATTGTTGTTGCTCGATCAGCACTCATGGCCCTTAGTGATGCCATTTGGAACATTTTTTGCCATTCGTTTTCATTTATTCTGAGAACCAGATTCAGCTTAGGTTTTTAAAAATGCAGCTATCCTACCGAGAGGACAAAGCAGCTGGTTTCTGCTTCTTACTTTGTGGATTTTCCGCACATTAACAATTCTAGCAGAAGGGAAGGTTTGCAACTCTGTTGCTTTGATGATGATGATGATGGTATGATGATGATAATGGTCATGATCATACTGATGCCAATTGCTAGCATTTTACTGAGCATTTTATAAAGAGTATTTCATTTATTCTTCATAACCCTAAGAGGAATTTGCACCATACATAGTCAATGCACTATAATTTGCACTATAATTTGCACTATAATTTGCACCATACATAGTCAAATGTAAACCAAAAAAGCTTCCCTAAATACAGAATTGAGAAGCAGAATAATTCCAACTGGTAGAGGAGGCTGATATCACTTTTCCCCAAGTGCCACATTGACACATGAATGTTCAAATAAATCAGATTTACCATTCATTCTATTAGGTTCACATGTCAGTGAGCGTGCATGACTTGTGCCGTAAAAAAATATAAATTGTATCTTGTTTTTACACTAATAAATATTGAGAAACAGTAACATCTCTCTTCTATTTCCTTTGACATGAAACATCTGTGGTTCTACCTGAAATTCTGTGTAATGAACCTATGACAAGATTACATTCCTATAGCCTACAGATTGCCATGTAAGCCAATCAGGGAATGGAAGCCTGCAGTTGACATTCACTATTAAGTTTTTATGAAAAGTTTGTCACAAATTCAAGAGAGGACAGGGTAGCACTATAGAAAGAGGGAAAAGGTGAGATACACACATACACAGAAATATAAACTTTTTAGACTTCATACCAATTTTCACCCTACTAGCTCCTTCAGTTCATTGCTGAAGTCCTGCTATCTCGCAGTCCTGTGTAAAAATTGACAACATTCAGTAGAAGTCTAAGTTTGTCTTAAACACTCCAAAGAGAAATGCACTGTGCTCAAGTATGCTCTTCCAATTGTGATGATCCAGAAAGCAAAGCCTTACCTTGCAGAAAATCATGGTGCACATGGACTGGGGACACCTGCCTCTGGTTCTGGTCAAGAAAGAGCACCAGGATGCTGTCCAGCAAAGAACACCTGAAATAAATATGAAGCAGCTTGTGTCAGAAGACTAAGTAAAAATATATCAAAACTCTCAGTATGGAAGATGGAAGCTAAGAGGGGCCATGACCAAGGTCTATACAATTTCAGTTACAATGGACACTAGAACTAGTGTCAACCTCCTTAACCTTCTAGAAAATGGCTTTAGGTGTACTAGTCCTGGTCTGTGAGAAGCAGATCCCAAGACGGGGTTGAACATATAAGACATTTTTTTAAGGAAACATTGGTGAAATAAAATGGGGAAGTAACCAGAAAAGGCCAGGAGAATCAAGACCAAGATGCAGGTCTGATCCCAAGAAAAGGAGAGAAAGGAGGAAGCAGGGAGGGAGGGAAGAGGTGGTAGAGAAGGGGGGAAGGGAGGGAGGAAGGAAGTGGGGGAGGGAGGAATACTGGTGGGCAGGCAGGCTAGAAGCATCTTAGACTGTAGTGCAGTTCAAAGGAGAGTTTGGTAAGACCACTACAGAGTCCTCGAACCCAAATCCCTCATCAGCAGAGTCCCAGGTCTCTCTGGATGAACACGACTTAGTATTCCTGTCTTACCCAGTCATTGGCTAGAAGCAGTCCATGGGAGCAGAAACTGTAATAAATTTCAGAGTAGAGCACTGGGGCTCCTTGTCAATTCTGGCCACTGCAGTTGGAGATCCGAGGGGTGTATTTTCATGGGCACCACATCAGGTCAAACAACAATCATAACCATAATCATAATAATGGCTGTTTACTGACAGCCTGCTCAGAGCCAAGCATTGCACTAGATATTTTACATATTCAACATAATTGTCGAAACAACCCTCCAGGCTAGGTATGGTTGCTCCTCAATTTCAATGAGGACATTGAAGCTTGAAAGGGTAAGTGCCTTACCAAGACTACACAATTGGTTGGTGCAGAAGTGAGAGTAAATCCTGGGTCCCTCAGGCTCCAAAGCCCTATCTTCTTACCACAGCAAACACATGAGAAGACTTTTCCTTCCTCAACAAGAAACACTGGCTTCGCTGAACTTGTTAAGCCAAAAACAGTTGAGTGTATTTAAAATATAAACAATACTAACACAGCCAACCAACAATGTAAAGCAATTATACTCCAATAAAGATGTTAAAAAAAAACACAATGCTCCTTGTGTTCTGTGTAATTCATAAGTGACAAGATTTGAGACCGACACCATCACACTTTCCATCAAATGACTCATCATCACACTGGGCCCTTAATGGTCCCAAATGGTATTCCTTAAGTCCTCCCGACTGTCTAAAAACAGAGCTCAGGTGTGACCAGGAAGGGACAAAGCCCAGTACTTCCTTGCTACATGACTTTAAGAATGACCTTAGTCATTAGTTTTCTCCTCCTGGAATCAAGGTAATATCTATAAATTGGTGAAACGTCTAGCATGGCACCTGGAATGTGAAAGGCGTTTGACAAATGTGGTCCCCTTCTATCAGCTTATACCGAACACGCACAGTCAAGCTTTTCTTCTTGTACCATAAACTGACTCTTGCAAAAATGTATTGATTATGTCATTCTTCAACATAAAATCTTCTGACAGCTTCCATTTTCTACAGCAGGGATTTTTTTTTTTACTCATTTTATTTATTTATTAATTGATTAATTATTTTTTTTTAAATTTTTGGCTGCCCCAACGTTGCGGTGCGTGGGCTTCTCGTTGCGGTGGTCTCTCCTGTTGCGGAGCACAGGCTCTAGGCATGTGGGCTTCAGTAGTTGTGGCACATGGGCTCAGTAGTTGTGGTTCACGGGCTTTAGAGCGCAGGCTCAGTAATTGTGGTGCATGGGCTTAGTTGCTCCGTGACATGTGGCATCTTTCCTGACCAGGGCTCGAACCCGTGTCCCCCTGCATTGGCAGGCAGATTCTTAACCATTTACAGCAGGGATTTTTAAACCTTACTCTCTGTGTAACGCCATCCACATGCCCCTCGTACTGGCTCTATTACATTACCCAAATTCTGTGGGGGAGCAGGAGGGAGTTGGGGAGCAGGTGCATGTGAACCTGGGAGAGGGCATGAGACCCTCAGAGGAGTAGAGTGTGTAGCCTGAAAATTCTCATCCTCCGGGAAGTTAGGTTGCAGCCCTCGTCTCCTCTTTGAGAGTTTCCAGTCCTCAGAATGAACTCCGAGTCCTTGTCTCCCACTGACCAGCACCCCAGGGACTGCCTGGACCCTTGCTCTCCCTGCCGCCTTGCCTTTGTTGGTTTCCTCCTTCTGCTTGGAAGTCCCCTTTCACACTTTTGTCCCATGCTTGGGGAACTCACTTGTCCATTTCAGTGAAGTTTTCACTCACTGCTTCAGGCAAAATTATAACTCCCTGGTCAGAGCTCTGGCACATCTAGGACCTATTCCCTCCTGTAAAGGTAGTGGATCCACTAGAGGCTAGAAGCACAGACTCCACCTTCAGACAGGTAAGTGTGGTAGAGACTGCTTGAATCCCAATGAAACCCAGTCTTCCTTCTTCCAAAGAAATGGAAGTGAAGCCAGGCCCATAGCTGCCCAGCTGGTCCACATTTCCTAGGCTTGCTTGAAGTTACCTCTGGCCTTGACACTAAGAAGTTTGAGCAGAAGTCATGTTGCCAGATCTGGGTCTGGGGCTTAACACATCTGGTGGGTCTTCTCCATGCCCACTTCCCTCATCTCTCTGGCTGGACCTAGACAGGCAACGACTGTCCAGTAGACCTTTCTGAGTTGATGGAAATGTTCTAGATCTGTGCTGTCCAAGATGGTAGCCACTGGACACTTAAAATGTGGCTAGGGCAACTGAGGAACCAAACTTTTAATTGTAAAATAGCCTTGTCAGCAGTGTATACTGTATCAGACACTGGAATCCTTGGGGATGGAGAAGCAATGACTTGGAAGCAATATGAGTCTTGAAATGCCCAGTGGAGCAGACTTACCCCACCAACATGGACTACTTAACTCAGAACCGTTGAGAGGGGAAAAAAGTCAATATTTTTAGGACAGTTAGTATAGTGTGGCATGGTGGTTATGGCAATGACCTGGAGGGTCTCAAATTCCAGCTCTGCCACTTAATAGCTGTATGACCTTGAGCAAGTCTCTTTATGTCCTCGTGCCTCAGTTCTCAACACTTCCCTGGGGAGATGAAGAGCACACAACCTCAGGTTGTTGCGAGAAGTAAATGAAGTAAGAATGTAAAACACTTAGAATATCATATCCCTCTGTAATTGTTAGCTATTGTTAAGAAATTTGGGGGCTCATTGTTACAGTACCTTAGCTTTGCGCTAACTAATACATGTAGGTTTGAATCAGGCTCCACCATTTGCCACGTGTGTGTTATTGGGCAACTCAATCTCTCTGGGCCTTAGTTTTCTCTATTTCTTATAGGATAAGGGGAATAATAGGCTCTTTCTTGTAGGGTTCTTGGGAGTAATAAAAAAAGATTATACAAGTACAGAGCTTAACACAGTGTCTGGTCCAAGTTAAGCACTCATATCTGTAACTATTATTGTAGAACATATCATATTCTAGTATAGGCAGCTGTTTAGTTATCCCTCTGTGAGCACTCAAGGATAGACTGTCATTTTTTTGTTCTTTGGTGATTAGCACAGTAAAGATTCTCAATAAATGTTTATTGAATGGATGACTGAATAGGTAAATAACTCCTCGAGTATTAGTTTACCTGAAAACCCAATACTTTAGCTGTTGAAATGCTGCTTCTGAGACTTCCCTTGGACATCAAATCCCAACGGCAGTCAAATGAGCACACCCAAACAAGGATGTTCTGTCCCCTCCGCCCAGACCCTCCCTAGGGACAGCAGCTCTTCCAACACTAACAACAAGGTTACTCTGTAGCCTCAGCCCAGCACAAAGACTGGCCAGGATGACTCACTCCAGCAGGCTGTTGGCAGAGGGCACCTGCGGAATCACTCTCGTCAATTCCTGTTTATTAAGTGTGTGCCCCAAGGGATGCTGGGGATGGGTGGTGACATGTGGCTGGAATCTAAGGGCCTTGGCAGAGCCAACGCTGTACCCTGACTCCCACAGATTACTTGCCCTAAGCAGGAGCCTGGCAGGGAACCTTTGTTCAAGCTCTCGCTGGAAGGAAAGAGCGTGTGGAATCTTACCTGTAGTCAGGGCTGGGTGAGGGGGACAGCCAGAGACCCACCTGCACATCCATCAGGCAGTGAACCCTGGTTCACTAATTGAGGTGGTCAATTAGTCAGGGTTCTCCAGAGAAACAGAACCAATAGGACATGTATAGATATATAGAAAGAGGGTTATCGTGAGGAACTGGGTCACGTGATTATGGAAGCTGAGCAGTCCCATGTTCTGTTGTCTGCAAGCCCAGCCAGCAGTGTAATTGGGTACCAGTCTGAGGCCTGAAAACCAGAGGAGCCAAAAGCCTAAGTCCTGGTCTGAGTGCAAAGGCCCAAGAGTCAGAAGTGCTGATGTCCAAGGGCAGGACATGGATGTCTCAGCTCAAGCAGAGAGCAAATTTGCCCTTTCTCTGCCTTTTTGTTCCAGTCAGTCCCTCAGCAGGTAGGATGGTGTTCTTTGCTTGGTCTACCGGTTCAAATACTAATCTCTCCTGGAAACAGTCACAGATATGCCCAAAAATCATGTTTTGCGAGCTACCTGGGTGTCCCTTTGCCCAGTCAAGTTGACACATACACTTAAGCATCATGACCACAGTCCTTTATGAAGCCAGAAAAATGGAATGCTGACACAGGTCTGGGGCCACCCCAGGGGTGGCCCTGTCCAGCAGGAGCACAGGGTCTCAGGGAGTGAGTGCTGTGAGGGGCAAGTCCAGTCCACAGGGACCTTTACCTGCACCCAATGGGAGCCTCTGAGGATGAGACTGGGGTGAATGTGGGCTCGTCTGTGGTGCTCAGCAGTCCCCAGCATCTGCACGAGTCCATGTGAGATGAAGAGTCTGACCGGAGAGGTGGGGGGTGGCTGTGAGGACTCATGGGGTGGAGTCGGCTGAACAAGAGAACCAGGGAAGAGCCACGTGTGGCTCTATGGCTCTGGCGGGAGGACAAGGAGGAAACACTAAGGAAGGTTCCCGAGGAAAGAATCAAGGGAGCACGGTGTTGGTCTAGCCATGTTGAGGTTGAGCTTCTTGTGGGGCTCCAAATGGAAATGCCCATCAGACAGTTGAGAAGATGCCCCGGTGCTTGGTGTCAAGGCTGTGACAAGGTCGCTGTGAGAGGGATTCAGGAGACCCAGGATCACAAGCCATGAATGCCATGTACGGGGTGAGATGGTTAAGGGCGAGAGCGTGCAGTAAGAACTGAAGGGCTCAGGGCCGGAACCTGGGGGTCTGCAGTTCACAGTGGAGGGTGGAAAGAGACCCGACAAGCAGAGGAGAGAAGGAACCTTGAGAGGTTCAAGGTGATGCAGGGGTGGGAGGGACAGGAGAGGCAAGACAGGGCACTGTCTCCCGAAGGAGCTGGACACAGGGACAGGGGACCACAGGGAAGATCAGGGTGGAAACACACCCACCGGAGGGGAAAGTGAGACTTGCTAGGGGCAGGTAGGGAGTCTCCTCCAACATCGCGTGGCATGTGAGCAGCGACCTGCCGGAGGGTGATGCAGTTTGCCAGGTCTTGAACCATCTTGCTGTGGGTTGAACTATGCACATCGTACACAGCAAATGCTCACATCCTGGGTGGTTGAAAATGAACCCAGCACTCTATAGGGCCAGCATGGGTCAGGCTGCTTGTAATCACTTCACACCTTTTAATTCCTTTAATCCTCACGGACAACCTTACGATATAGGATATAGGTGTTATTGTTCTCTCTACTTGTCAGGTAGAGGACAGAGGCAGAGGGAGGCTGAGTAGCTTGCCTGAGGCTGTGTGGCCATTGGAGCTCAACGGGCAGTAGGCTCCAGAGGCTAGCTCCTAAAACATGCAGTGCCGCCAGGCATGGGCGGAGCCGCTGGGGAAGAGATTCTACCGCACAGGTTTCCTGTTTCACTTGGAAAATCTCTGTAGTGGCTAGAACTGTGGCCCCCAAAAGACATGTCCACTGGCCTAACTCCTGGAATCTGTGAATGTGACCTAATTTGGGGAGAAAAGTCTTTGCAGATATAATTAAATTAAGGATTTGGAGGTGAAGAGATCCTCCTGGGTGGACCCTAAATTCAATGACAAGTACCCTTACAAAAGACAGAAGGGGAGAGAGACCCACAGGTAAGGAGGCCCTTGGAGATGGAGGCAGAGATTGGAGAGATGTGGCCACAGGACAAACAGCCCTTGGAGCCTCCAGGAGCTGCTGGAAGGGACAAGGGAGGGTCCTTTTCTAGACCCTTCAGACACCTTGATTTTAGACTTATAGCTTCCAGAACTGTGAGAAAATACATTTCTGTTGTATTAAACCACCACATTTGTGGTAATTTGTTATGGAGGCAATAGGAAACAAACACACATCAAAATCATAGAGGACGGTCCAGAGTCTGTCCTGAGTTCGTTCCCTGCTGACCCTGAGACACAAACATCCCTGTTCCTGTTACTGCAACTGAGATTCTACAAAGTAAGGTCTCCAGAAAGTATTTGAAAATTCCACAAGCCACAGGAATTTCACACTGAAACACTCAACTTGGAATGTCTCTCTACGACTTTTGGGGCATCTAACGTGGCATCAACAACAATCAGATTTATGAACTCAGGCAAGGTGGGGTTTTGAACTGACTTACCCGTTCGCAAGAAGAGCAAGGCTGTGACCCAGTGCAGAATTTGCTTGGGTTCAAATGCTCACTACATTTTTTTTTGTATTATACAAATTTACTCCCATTACTTAAAACTCATTCTCATCACCTGAAATCATTCTTTGCCACACAGCAGGAGATGACTTGTCCAAGCTTCCCCCACCCATCGTTATCCTCCACTGCCTGCCTCCCATGCCTGGGACTTGAAATGTGCCCAAGGTGCTAAGGCTGGGTCACCGCGTCCCCTCCTCACTTATGACATCACATCCCCTTAACGGCTTTTACATGTGCGGTGGTAGTCACCCTAGTAGTTAAGGGTTGGGTGTTGGTCCATTTCAATACCATACTTTTTCCAAATCTTAGATTAGGGTCTAGTGATTTGTTAGTCGTGTAAAATTGCTAAGAAACTATCAGACAAATAGTGTTATGGGTCTATTTGTGGTGTCTGCTATGCTGAATTATGTATATATAGCCATAGCCAGCACATCATCACCCCAAGAGCTATGTTTTCTTAGCCTTCACTCTTTCATGCTAATCTCCAGTCTGTTGATCTGAGTATATTATATTTCACAAGCATACTTACAGCAGAAATTATCCAGCTTTGGTTCTGATTAAAAGCATAAATAACTTTTGTGCATAATCATAGGAGTAAATTAAACTAAAAAAACACCCGGCCACTCAATTATCAAAGGACTTTTGTACTTAACACATAAACCACTATTCTAAGGTATATGTTTTATCCCATGTATATATTTTATCCTTCTATAATAATTTCTGGATTTTAAATTCCATATTTTCCAAACAGCATATGAATTCTCGCTCCTTGAGAGGGTAAATTAACACTTCTGAGAGCTTCGTCCTATTTCTAGATGTGAAATTGGTGACAGGAATTTTTTTTATGCTAACAAGCATTAAGGAACCACTCCATGGCAGGCATTTTTACATATGTTACTGTAATTAATTTTAGAAATTCATTTTTTCTTTTATTAATTCTTGGTGCAGCTCCTTGGTCTCACTCTTATATTCTCTTTTCTCTGTAATGGGCTCTTTCTTTATGGGATCCCTCTGGGTAGAAACAGTGTCTTCTCCACAGATTTCCAGAACCTCTCTGGGAGTGCTGAGGTGGTAAGACTCACAGCTGATTAATTACTGCTGCAGGTGCCCCAGGGGACCCCCAGCCCCCGGTCAGCTTCCTCTGACATAAGTTAGACATTGCTCTGAAAAGTCCCCTCAGGTCATGTCCTGGGGGACCCGGGGATGCTCCGGCACGTGTGAGTGTGTGTGAGTGTGTGTGAGTGTGCCTGTAATGTGTGCAGCTGTGTATGTTGATGGGCGTGTTCAGAGTAGGGTAAGCCATAAACTTCTGGTGAGAAATCACATTTCTTTAAAGTTTTTTCTTCACTCAACAGCAAGAGTGATGAACCAATTGATTGGCCCCTGGGACATCTGGAAATCAAAGCAGGGAATTAATGGTCTCTTGCAAAACTGAGGGCAGCCTGCAACCTTTCTGGGGAGGGAGGGAGGAAAAGCAGGGAATTTCCGGGGGCGGGGGAGTGTAGAGACAGCAAGGGCTTGGAATTCGGAACCCAGAACTCAGACCAGAACAGAATCTCCAGTACAGAGCAGGGGATTCCACATCTGCTCCCTACCCAGCCTGAGGCAACCTGGTGAAAGTCCCTTTGCGTTTTTTTAAGTTATTCTATACCTTGTCCAACTTCTATCCAGTAATATACCACATGAATAAAAAACTCAAAACGTACAGGAGGACTTACAGAGAGCAGCTGTCCCTGGCCCCTTACTTCCCAAATCCCCTCCCCTCCCTGCTGTTTCCTCTTCCTGTGGCTACCGCCCTATCTCGACATAATGTGCTCATATTGGCATTACTCAATCTGTCAATTTATGAATTCTATATTGATTTCACGCTTTGACATATGAGGGCTTAGCTTTACCCCTGCTCCCAACAAGTACATCACTATTTTTACTTTTCCAGTTGGTTCCTAAGTAACTTTGAGCGGTGCCCTCTCATCTCTTAACTCCGTCAGGTGTAAACCACACATCCCCACCCTCAAATGTATAAGCTACTAGCCCCCTACCCAACGAGTTCTTCTATGCATCACCTGTAGGGTTAGTTCTGAATATCACAAGGCAGCCAACAGTGGTATCTTCCTCAGACTATGAAAGTACGTTCATGCATGGCCAGAGAGCCTGCTTTGATTTCATTTCTTTTATTATACTATTTATTGTTGTTCCTGGAGTTTCTAATGTCTTTTAAGAATTTGCCTTCTTCTGGCTTCCCTGGTGGCGCAGTGGTTAGGAGTCCGCCTGCCGATGCAGGGGACGCGGGTTCGTGCCCTGGTCCGGGAGGATCCCACGTGCCATGGAGCGGCTGGGCCTGTGAGCCATGGCCGCTGAGCCTGCGCGTCCGGAGCCTGTGCTCCGCAAAAGGAGAGGCCACAACAGTGAGAAGCCCGCCTACCGCAAAAAAAAAAAAAAAAAAAAAAAAAAGAATTTGCCTTCTTCACATCCTTTCCCCCTGCAACCTCTCCACTACCTGCTCTATTCAGTCAAGTCCTCCTTCCCCTGGAAATGACCTCTAGGAGCTTCCCACCCTCACCCTCCTAGGCTGGATCCACTTTCCAGGCCACAGCACTGTCGTCTGAGAACTTCTCTCCTATTGCGTGGGACTCACTATCTCCTGGACCCCCATCGTCCTCTTTTCTGCCTTGCTCAAGTACAAACTTCAGTAACTTTTTTTTGTGTTGTTTTTTGTTGTTGTTTTTGGCTGCATTGGGTCTTCTTTGCTGCATGCAGGCTTTCTCTAGTTTCAGCGAGTGGGGGCTACTCTTCGTTGCGGTGCGTGGGCTTCTCATTGCGGTGGCTTCTCTTGTTGTGGAGCACGGGCTCTAGGGCGCGCGGGCTTCAGTAGTCGTGGCACGCGGACTCAGTAGCTGTGACTCGCAGGCTCTAGAGTGCAGGCTTAGTAGGTGTGGCACACAGGCTTAGTTGCTCCGTGGCATGTGGGATCTTCCCGGACCAGGCCTCGAACCCGTGTCCCCTGCATTGGCAGGTGGACTCCCAACCACTGCACCACCAGGGAAGCCCCAAATACAAACTTCAGTAACTTTTGATGAGAGAACGCTGGTAGATACAATTTCCGAATCTTCACACATCTGAAATGTTTTCATCCTGCTTTCATACTTTATATTTTGATAGATTGGCGGGGTAGAGAAATCTTGGTTCAAAGTCACTTTTCTTTAGAACTTGAAAAACCACTCCATCCTCTTGTAGCATCCACTATAGATAACAAGAGATCTTATTTCATTAGATCTTATTTCGGACCGATTCTTATTTCCAGGAAGAGACTTTCTGCATCCTTGGTTTTCCGAAATCCTCCCAGGAATGGGTCTGGACCTGGGTCTCATTCACGGCACTGAGAACTCAGTGGACTGTTTCAATCTGAACACTTTTGTCTTTTAATTCTGGAAAGTCCTCAATCTCTGTTTTATATAATTCCTTCCACTCTGTTTTCTTTAATTGACTCCTATTAATCAGGTATTGGACCTCATACATTTTTTTCTCCAGGTCTTTTGTTTTTTCTCCTATACATCTTTTGCCATTATTCTCTTGTCTGGAAGATTTTCTCTATTTCATCTTCTAACCTTTCACTGATTTTTTTTTTAATTTCAGCAATTAGCGTTTATTTCAACAGTTTTCTCTTATTCTCTGATGGCTCCCTTTCTGTTTAGCATAAGCAGTACATGTTGAATTTCTGAGAATACAAAATAGTGTGCGTGGGGTGTCTTTTCACACACAGTAACGTGTTCTCTTGTTCCCTGTATTAGCTCCGTTTGCTTTGGTCTATTTCTTGTCCTTTTTCTTTCTTTTCCTGTTTGTACGGCTTGTAACACTGGCAGGACTTTGTAGTCACTGAGAGCACTTTTGTCCTTTGTTGGTCCCTGCTTACCTGTTCCTAATGAAGTGCAGAGCAAAAGCTCAGCTGCCTGTGGGCTCCGTGTGTGTAGGTGGAGCTCTTTCACTTGGCTTGTCTGGGGATGGTGGGGAGTAACTGTTTTGTTTTAGGGCCCTAAATGCCAGAAAGGAAGGACATTGCTTGAGAAACCAGGTCCCGCAGCTAGCTGTCTGAGTTCTCCCCAGACATTCCACTGAATGTCTTCAGACGATAATTCTACTTTGGGGAAGGGAGGTGGATGAGGTTACGGGGATTATTTGTGTTTGCTGTTGTTATTGAAGTTTTTGCTAGGAAATAAATTCCTGGGGATGGGATGGTCTGCCTGAGAGCTGGAGGAGTGTTTGATCCTTAGAAAAAGATACAGCATATCCTGCAACCATGTCAAAATCCCTTAAGCTTGAGGAACTAGGGAATCCAATCAGATATTGCTGTGGAAGCCAACAAAACCAGTGGAATGAAACCCTGACTGAAAATTGGCCTGGACTTCTTAGGTCATGATGAAGCTGAAATTTCTCAGACATCCCTAATGAGGACACAAAGCAAAGTGTGACAATTTGAACCCAAGTGAAACAGAACTCTTCCATCATGTCAAAATGGGGGTGTGGTCTGTTCTCAGATGTACGTTTCTGCTACCCACAGATCTCCTTTGCTTCCTTATAGCCACACTCCTCAAATGATATATGAAACCAGGTAGCCTTACTTGCTAGCATGGATCTTAAAGCTGGAATGCCTTAGTAGTCACCTAGTTTAAGTTCTAATTTTAGAGATGAAGAAACTAAAACCCAAGGAACTTTTTAAAGCTCACACCACCAGCTGGTGAGAGGCAACAGAAGAAGGGACGTGGGGTTTGGAGTGAGAAGATCTGGGTTTGGATCCAGGTTTGCTAGTTTGGATTGGCCAACACATTGCCTAGGATGTGTTTCTGGTGCGTTAATAGGTGAACGTGAGTCCTGGGAGCAGAAATTTTGGGTGTTCTAGATCCCAACGACTCTGAAAAAAATCAAAATTATCTGAGAAGTGTAAGATGAGTATTCCAGATGGCCCTTTAAAGGACAGGGAAGACCCTAGTCACATTTGCTTGAATCCATTCTAACCATCACTGTCTGAATATGTAGGTGAATTTTTGGAAACCAAATTGTTCCCCAACATTCTTTGTGGAGCTCTCAGAAGCAATCCAGAAGGATCCAAAGAGAGGTCAGAGATTTGAAGAATCATTATGTTTTAAGATTTCTAAGAGGACTAAGAGACGATCCATCCTGATGCCTTCATTGTACAGCTGAAGAACAGAACATATAAGTTAACTTGACCAAATTCACACTGCAAGTTAACAGCAGAGGCCAGAAGTGCTGTGGACTGGGGCTTCCATGGGTTTCAAGACATGAGAATACAGATGTGTGGATAAACACTCGCTGACACATTCCCCAAGACCATTCCTTCCAGAGACACACGGACCATTTAAAAAAGGTGGAGAACCGTGAGTGGTCAGGATAATCTCTGGGTGATTAATATTATATAGGAGTCATGTAGCTAGATCCTAATTAATGATTCTTAGTATTATTTAACATTTATTTAGTATGTAATAGTAGTTAGTACTATATAATATATTTACATGGGTATTTGTTCCATTAATAACTTTAAGCTCTTGTTAATTTCTAAATAAATGTTCATTAGAATCCAGAATCTCAGTGGTGAATATATGTTTACCAGACCAATTGGCACATACATAAGGTCCTCCTTCCAGCCATCTGGACCCTTCCCACTGTTCCAGTTTGGCACAGATGGGTCCAGAGCAGGACTGAATTAGCTGAAAGTGATGATCAAGGCTGCTCACGGTGACAGGTCTTCTGACTGTCCTGTCTGATGGATTTCTGCACAGCATTCTCGGGCTAGTTATGGACAAACTCTGAGAGGGAAATTTCAAGATATAAGCAAAGGAGCTTGGAGCATAACAGGGTTTGGGGGTGTGAATACAAATCATTCCAAGATGCTATTCCTGAGGCCAGCAGATGCCTGCTTCTCCCTGTACAAATGGTGAACGCGTCATCGCGGCCCTTCTCCGCAGGGCAGCGCTCACCCCACCCTCACTGGTGGCAGCCTCTGTGGGTCACTTGTCCTCCTTTGGGCTTCAGCTCACTCGTTTGTACAATGAGGCTCTGGGGTCAAAGGACCCTGGGGGTTGTCACGGCACCATGTTTCTTCATCACAAATGAATCTTTTTTCCCCCCGTGGAAGGTAGTTCAAGCACAAGCCATTTAAATGTCCTCTCTGCTCTAGCAGTGGAGGTTTTAACTGAAGCCTGTGGAGTTTTTTACTCATTTCAGGTCTCACAGAAGTTGAAACTTCAGCATGTCTTGGTGAGAAGTGCACTGAAAATATTTTTAAAAGCATTTATGTCCACTTCCGTCTTTCTACAGCCCAGGGACCTAGTTTATCTTGAATTATGATGTTGACATTGAATTGTAAACACCAGAAGTGTGAACACACATGTCCGGTTACATAACAGGCGGATAATCTTATTTAAATAAGTAATTTCAATTAAAAACCTCAAGCATGATCCACAGACACTCCTATCAGCACTTTGAAATTGATATGATGACTTAGTTTTGTGGCACCAGCACCAGTAAGCAGGGGATCTTGGTAATAAACCTGATTCCTCTTTGATTGATTCCTGGTCCATAGACGGCCCGCCTCAGTTGTCCTCAAGGTCAACTATGTGATGGCTGAGTTACAGAAATACGACAATGTAACTCATGACAACACCCACTCCCTGGGCTGGGCGTCCTCCCCTTGAGGTCACATAGCTGTGGTCACCTCATCTCTAGCAAGCACACTCCCGAAGAGGCTGTCTGGCCTCTGGCCTCCTGCCCCCTCAATTCCAGTGGCCCCAGGGATGCCCATTCTAAGCCAGAAGCTTCCCTGGGAAAACACAGGTTAAACCAAAGCCAGCCGCTCTGTGGGCAGTGACCTGATTCAACAGGACAACCAAAAGCAAGGTCTAGCAGGAGCCGTTGGTGAGCACAGAGCCACAGCCTCTGTTCTTCCTTTGCCTCTTATAACTCTCCCTGCCTTAATTTTGTTCTGTGTTCATAGGGTCCTGTTTTAAAGAAGGAAAGAGGGTCTAAAAAGAAAAGAATGTTTATTTTAATATCAGCTCAGAAAACTCTTGGGAACGAGCCGGTGGTCATAAGGGAGAAAGGTGTATTTCCCAGTGAAGGAATGACTACAATTCCAAGCTCAGGTCTCCTTCTGAGACTTCACGTGCGGGCTGCCGGTCAGCAGAGCCTGGGGCACCCTGCACCCTTACCTGCAGCACCATAGGTCCGGGGCCAGGACGAAGCAATGGCGTAGTAGGGAGGGTGGCAGAGGGACACGTCAGCTCCTTGACAAAAGCGACCCTTGAGATGGAATAAGTAAACCCCTCAGACCCTCTAACTTCAGACACTTGGCAGAGCTCACCGAGAAGTTCATTTCTTCTCCCCCATTGGGTGGCCCCTTTGAGGATTTCAGTGGTTGTGTCTAGAATGGATTCCTCTCAATATTCCAATTCCAGAGCAACCTCACTTAAGAAAAAAAGCCAGACCAGACTATCAAGACTGATCAAGCAGGCATGAACGAAGCCACCACCGTGGTTTCTTTACAATTACGATAGGACGATGGGACACCCACAATGTCACCAGCCCTGAGCATCATTGAGGTACAAACCCTGCCTCCTCGCTCGGGACATCACCACCTTGCCACAAGCCTGGGCTGACCCGCCCAAGTGAGTATCAGCCTTGTTTCCCTTTTGCCTCCAAGAGTGTAAGGGCACAGCCAAGGCCATGTGGAATCCATGGGGGTAAAAAGTGCTTCCTCTCCTATGGAGAGATTCAACATCAAGCCAGTATCACGAGTAAAAGCTGCTGCACTGGGGGATTTTAAATCAGAGAAACAAAATCCAAATCTCCCAGGTGGAGCTCAATGAATAACTTCCAGACCGGAGTCCATGTTTTTGATAACACTGCTGATAATCCCATGCAAACACCTAACAGGAAAAAAATGCACCTGTAAAGGTTGGGTTTTCAACAAGATTGTTCCCAGCACAGGGAACTGAAATAACTGATAGACAGCAAGTGGATTTGAACTGTCACAGCCCAGCCCCCCAGGCCTGGATAGCCCTTAAAGACATAAGGCTCTGTCGCAAATGCAGGAGGATTTTGACACCTAAGAGAGAGTTTAACTATAGTTTGTGACAGATAAGTTTGAATGTGCAGAATTGGAAAAGATGACGTTTCTCCACTGTTTCTTTAATGATAGCTTTGAAAGAGGAGGTTGTCAGTTCCACCCTCATTCAGGAAACTGTCTTGTGATGTCTCTGTTTGCTACAACTGTCTCCATATTGTCAGGGAGGCTCCCAATTTCCCAGCCTTGCAGTAGGTCTCAGGCTGGGGCAAAACCTTTGGTCGGTGCGGTTCTCCAAAAGAGGGCAAGGTGGACAGGCCATCCACTCAGACTCCTGTAGCCCCCCTCTTGCCTTTGACAAGAAGCCCCATCAACACAACTGCCACGGCGTGCCCGTAGCACGGGCCCCCTGGGAACCAAGCACCAATGCCTGTCGTGGTCATCACTGAACAAGAACTGCTTGCGCCACTGATATTTTCATCGCCTGTTGTCTGCAAAGGGATAAGTTCGGGGAACATATGGACCCACCTCCCATAAAAGCCCTGCTCAGGAAAGATTCCAAAAGGTCCATGTAAATACGTCCCCCTCAGTGGGTAGAACTTAACTTCATGCCTGCCCCACCAGGGTGTGAGCTCGACTCCATGACTTGATTCCAAAAGACTATGGAAAGAGGAGAGAATATGGAAAGAGGAAAGAATATGGAAAGAGGAGAGAATAATGTTATGGTGGAGAAATCTGGCAGACTCCAAACGGTCAAGGTTATGATGCCCAGGGATGTCATGTCCATACCAGGTGCCCCTGATGTGCTGCACTACAGGGGACTTTCACCTTTCTGGTATGCTTTCCCAAAACATCCCCAGCATCATCATGAGAAAAAAACCTCGAAGAAGCTAGATTGAGGGACATTCTACAAAATACCTAACAAGCACTCCTCACAACTGTCAAGTTCATCACAAACAACAAGACGACTGAGAAACCATCACAGACCAGAGGAGTCTGGGGAGACACCGTAGCTGAATGCAATGTGCAGTCCTGGTTGGTATATCAAGAAAGGGCAGGACTGGGGAAACTGGAGAAATCCAGAGTCTGAGGTCTGGTTAGTAGTGATGCAGCAGTGTTAACCTTACTGCTGGCAGGTGCACCATGGTCATGTAGGATGCTGACATCCGGGGACTCTGGGTGAAGTGTGTCTGGGAATGGGGCTGGGACCAGGCATCGCCAAGCAAGGCACCTGGGTGCACATTTAGGGAGGGACCCCCTCTGGGGGTCTTGCATGTACCAGCCATGTGTGACCCCGTGTGGAAACTCTCTGTGCTATATTTGCAGATTTTCTATAAACCTAAAATCATTCCAAAATAAAAAGCTTATGAAAGAAAAAAGCTCTGTTTGGAATCTTTCAATATCCTTATTAGGATATGGAACAGAAATCTTCCTGGCAAGGAAAAGGGAGAATCTGGCACAGTGGCCATGCAGGGTCTGCTCTGCTCCAAGCCTCTGAGTGTAGGGCTCAGCCTATTACAACTGCAGTGCAGGTACACACAGACAATAACATTAGGCAGTCCCAGCGATAGATAATAATCCAGCAGGGGCTCCCCAGGTAGGTACCCGTGTTTAACAATACCCAAAGGGACACCTTGGCTCAGAGCTTTACAAACCCAAAGAAGCCATTGAGTGTGAGAAGTGTATTAACGGATTCCACTTACAGCTCATGACTGACCAAGCATGACATGTTGTGGATTCTGGTAAGAATCCTCAAAGAATTAACTACAGCCCCAAATCAGGATGGACAGCATCCCATTGGATCCAGACTTGTGCGATCCATGTTATTCTGCCCACACACTGTCTGGAATGGTTGAGTGGTACTATTGCCTGGTGGCTCCATGCCTGTTGACCATGGTGCTCTCAGCCTTCTCTTAGGAACCACAAGAAGGAACCACATAACTCTACAAGTATCTCTCCCACCTTCCTATGTCTGTGGTCCCCCTCAACAGGGGACGTTTCATCGGCTGTGTCCTTGTTAGTTTGCAACCAGGCATGGGGCAGGAGGGAGGGAAGGAGGGAGGAGAGTCACCTCCTACTTGAACTGAGAGCTTAAAAAATGTTCTCCCATTTGTGCAGTGGCGCATAACTTCCAGTGTGATGTCACAAAATACACCCTCATGGAACACAGAGGCCAGTTCTTCCCCCTCCACTGCCCAGCACCAGAGGAGGACCGAGGGGAGCTGACCCAGCCCTGGAAGCGCCAGTGCTGATATGGATGTGGCTACAACAATGAACAAATAAGCAGTTTTTAAATTGACAAGGTGAAAAACATGTAGGATTGGGGACTGTTGCCAGAGAGAAAGCTGAATGTCAGTGAGGAGAAAGAACACTGAATAAACCCAAAATATGTTTTAAGGAAACCCTGAAAATGCCTTCTGTATAACATTAGCTCCCTCTGCTAGAACTGCCAATTTTTAGTTTTCTCACTATTTTTATTTTCTTGAGAACTGATCATTTTTATAAATAGCTTTCTAAATGTCAAACTAACTTGCATAATTTCTCTCTCCTTCTTATCCTGAATAACTTAATCCTTGCTTAATTATCTTGGGCTTGATTAAAGGGGGGCGGTCATCAATGGCTGGAAAGTGGTCCTCTCTTTGATGTCCTGTTGACTTTGGTCATTCAACAGTCACAGCCCACAACCAAGGTCAGGTAACACAGATTGAAGCCACCAAGGAGCCACTGGCCAGGGGCTACGGGAGTGCTTCCTCTGTACCCACAGTGAGACTGTGACCCCGTTGCTCAAGGAGCAGAGGCCACTCTTATACATCTGCCCAATCCAGGGCACTGTGGACATTTGTCCACTTGGGTGTTCTGGTCTCCTCTTTTGGGACTGCAGAACCAGCCTGTGGCCAGGATGAAGTCCAAGAGATTTAACTTGAGCTAGAAGGTTGTTCTGCAAGGGCATGCCTCCAGCATCAGCATCACCTGGGAACACGTTAGAGATGCATTGGCTGAATCAGGAACTCAGGGTGGGAGGGAGACAGTGACCTGTGAGTTAACATACCCTCAGGGCCACTCCGATGCACCTTCAAGGGTGAGGACCTCTGGTCTGCAACCCTGGTTACCTGGTTCTCAAACCTGGCTGTACATTAAAAAAAAAAAAAAAAGCTGATGTCTCTACGGAGCCTATGATTCATTAACATGACATGTGGCATGGACAAAGGTTTTCAAAACTCCTCAGGTGATTCTGATGGGCAGCAAAGTTGGAGGACTGCTGGTCAGGAACAACCCAGAAGCTCTGAGCCCAGGTCCTGCCCCAACTCGTGCACCGAGGGAATCCTGCAGTGTCTTCTAGGTCCAAAAATACTCATTTTTCTCCAAAGATTGTTCTAGAACAGGGCTCACTATTCTCCTGCACATTAGAATCATCAGAGGAGGGCTCAGAGATTTTCATTTGTTTTTTTTTTTGTTGTTTTTTTTTTTGTTGTTGTCTTTTAATGTTAATGTCTTACACAAATGCTTTTGAGCAATTGCCAGCCTTTTTTTTTTTTAATTAAGTAATTTATTAATTTATTTTTGGCTGCGTTGGGTCTTCGTGGCTGCGCGAGGGCTTTCTTTTTTAGTTGCAGTGAGCGGGGGCTACTCTTCATTGCCGTGCACGGGCCTCTCATTGCGGTGGCCTCTCTCGTCGCCGAGCACCGGCTCTAGAGCGCAGGCTCAGTAGTTGTGGCGCACGGGCCCAGCTGCTCTGCAGCATGTGGGATCTTCCTGAACCAGGGCTCGAACCCGTGTCCCCTGCATTGGCAGGCGGATTCCTAACCACTGCGCCACCAGGGAAGCCCCCTCATTTGTTTTTAAATTATTATTTCTCAGGTCATTCTCTTGTGCAACCAGGGTTAAGAATCAAGGGTTAAGGACACATGCCCCATTCTCATCTGGGTAGGAATTCTCCTTTCCCAGCCAGACTTTGAATCACCTCAGAAATGGGCTTAGGTGGTGTGATACTGTGTTTTTTTTAATAAGAAATAGATTCTTGGTCTCTCCCTGGTTCTGGCACAGAGCTCCTAAAACCCTTGGAAGTTCTTGTGTCTCTTGTTATGTTAATGAGGTGACTTTGGAAAGTCACCACCTGAGGAGGAGGGATGGTTACCAGGGGACCCATCCTTGTGTTTTAGATGATGAACCTTTCATTCCCACCTCCGACCCCTGGGGAGTGGAGAGAGGCTGGAGATTGAATGATTTAATCAATCATGCCTATGTAGCAAAGCCTCCATTAAAAAACCCAAAAGAACTGGGTTGGGAGAGCTTCTGCATTGGTGAACAGATGAAAATTCAGGGAGAGTGGTGCTCAGGGGCCTGAGCACTCCCTTCCCCTTCCCCACACCTTGTCCTATGCATCTCTGCTTTCTGGCTCTTCCTGAGTTATAACCTTTTATAATAAACCAGTAATCTAGTAAGTAAAATGTTTCTGAGTTCTGTAAGCCATTCTAGCAAATTAATCAAACCCAAGGAAGGGGGCATCATTGGAACCTCCGATCTATAACCAGTAGGTCAGAAGCACAGGTGACCTGGCATTTGAACTGGCAGGGTGGCAAGGGTGGGCGTCGGTCTTAGGACTGAGCCCTTAACCTGTGGGATCTGGCACTATCTCCAGGTAGATGATGTCAGAATGGAGTTGACTTGCAGGACCCCCAGCTGATGACACAGAATAGCTTCATGGGGTGGGGAGCCCCACACATTCCAACTAGAGTCAGAATAGCCAGGTGGGAACTCCCGCCAGAGCACAATGGATTAAAAGTGCCATTTGCTTTGTTTGGGTTGATTGAGTTTGAGATGATTTGGGTCTTAGTCATTCACAAACCACCCCTCCTGAGTGACATTTTAGATGAGCCTTGGGTTCCTGCACCTGCCCTGAGACCTGGGATCACAGAACATCAAAGACACCTGAGAAACGCCTTCCAGGGTCTCCCTCCTGGGCTGCCTCTCCGGCAAAGCCCTTTAATTCACCACATCCTCGCTTCTGTAGAGAGACGAGAAAGATTAATATCTTCCCCCTGAATGATCCCTGTTTGTATTCAGGGGCATCCTTAATTAGGGCAATTTTACTAAAATCCTTTAAATAAATAATCCCAAATTTCATTTTAACATAACCAGTTTCAATGTAATTAAAGTGCCCTGGTAGATGTGAATCACCTGGAGGAAATCAAGGTCTCCATTTAAATTTCTAAAACAAGTGTGCAAATTCTTACTTAAAAGCATCTTAATTCAACTGTCACTTCTTCCAGGAAGCCCTCTCTGACCACCCCCAAAGTAGACAAAGCCCCTGGTCAAGGGCTTCCCGACTCCGTAGACTTTTCTCCCTGTCACTCAGCATCTGTAGCCATTGATCCCCCTCTGCCTGCTAAGGACATGGCCAGCTGGGTGGCCCTCTCTTGCATCTGTGGGGTTTGGCCCAGTGGCTGGCACAGTCATCAAGGAAAAAGAGAGCTCTTCCTTCTACTCCAAAGAGCGTGTGTCCTTTCTCCCATCTTGCAGCCTCCTCCAAGTAGGCGAGATGCATTGCACATGAAATCAAGAGGGACGTGGGAAGTTCATCACCAACAGGGAAGCTGAAAGCCAGGTGTGGGAGGAATGCTGCCACTTCAGGAGGGCCAGCTGCACAGCCGGGCAGGGCCGCTCGGTTTCATTCATTCCATCTTGGGTCTTATTGCTCAAAATGATCAAACACGAAGCAGGGGACATGCCATAATTTGACAGGTAGAGAGCCCCAAACAAGACATTAATAAATGCTAACAGGGGGAGGGGGACGCTAAGAAGAACAGACATTATTCAAAGCTGGGGCTCCTTCCCCTGATTCCCTGT
This sequence comes from Aethalodelphis obliquidens, assembly GCF_003676395.1. Taxonomy (NCBI): domain Eukaryota; kingdom Metazoa; phylum Chordata; class Mammalia; order Artiodactyla; family Delphinidae; genus Aethalodelphis; species Aethalodelphis obliquidens. The sequence continues at coordinate 5,079,643 of NW_020837973.1, forward strand.
GATTGATTGTATCTTGGAAATTTCTGGACAGAATTATACTCTTAGCATTTGTCCTTGAATGAATTGTGTCCTCCACAATTCATAGGTTGAAGCCCTAACCCCCGGTGTGACTGTATTTGGAGGTGGGGCCTTTAAGGAGGTGATGAAGCTTAAATGAGGTCATAAGGGTGCGGTCCTAATCCAGTGGCGTCCTTAGTAGAAGAAAAGAGACACCAGAGTTCTCTCTCTCTCTCTCTGTCTCCGAGCACACACAGAAAAGGCCACGTGAGGACACAGCAAAAAGTCATCATCTGCAAGCTGAGGAAAGAGGTCTCTTCAGAACCCAACCTTGACCTCAGACTTCCAGCCTCCAGAACTGTGAGAAAATAAATTTCTGTTGTTTCAGCTGCCCTGTGTTTTTCTGTTATGGCAGCCCTAGCAAACTAATATGGGATTTTTCATTTCTGCTTTATCAAGAACTCTGTATTTGATTTCATCATATAAACATGGGAGAATAAACAAGATGATTGACTTTGGAAGGTGGAACTGTTCAGAGGTGAAATGTGTGCTTGGTTTCCTCAGTACTCCAGCACGAGGCATTTTGTATCAGCAGCTCAGAGTTGGCCTTAATTCTTCTGTCCTTGCAAAATCCTTTACCCTCTTCCTATAACCCAGAGTTTTGCAACTGGGGGCAACGCTGTCCCCCCACAAGGTTACTTGGAAATGTCTGGAGACACTTCTGATTGTTACAGCTGAGGGAGGTTGCTACTGGCATCCCCCCTGGATAGGGGACCTGGATGCTGCTAAACGTCCTACAATACAGGACAGCCCCCCGAAGAATGACCCCACCCCAAGAACGATCGTGCTAAGAAACCTGTCCCAACCATCCACAGATTCAGGTTCTAAGTTGTCACTATGTTTTCAGACCCCAGATTCATCTGACCAAACCAATCATTATTAGCTGAAGAATGTAAATAATTACATTATAGAGACCAAAAGAAAGTCATGTAAGAAAATAGAAAGCAAGGAAATAAGTAACCATCAACTTTCCAGTTGGCATTTATTAAACTTAAACAATGTCTTATCACATCATAATGCAAATAAAATATTAGGTACCAAATAAGACGAGTGTTCCTTTTTTGCTGACTTTGTCACCTTGACATGTTTTCTGATGAGTCTCACATTAACAATGGTGGCAAGAGCCCATATGACATTTGCCCTGTAAATCCAATGTCAGCTGACAGAGAGACATGTAATTATACCCACAGGAGACTGAGCTTACTTTTCCAGCTTCACATGTTACAATTTAATAATACCTCATGTAATTATACATTGTTACAGCACGTGATGTCACAGACTCACTCAGAACTCTTCTTTTGGGGGGATTTTTCAGTTCCTAAGCTGTACCCAAACACTTTCCCAAGCTTCAAGATGTTCTAATCCTTTTATAGATCTAACTAATAAAAATAAAGAAATAGCAAGGCAGCTGCTCAAAAGGGTCTCTTTACATTGACTGTCTGTGCCCTCACTGGTGCTTGAGTGCCATGGTGTTTATGGAAGTGATGCTTGTCTTGTACTAGCCATCATGTGGAAGGTACAGTGGAAACAGTCCCCAACTTGGGTAGCATCTGACAAATCCGTGGACTGATCCCTGCTTTTGTGATGTCCCAACACCTGTTTGTGAGTTTCCTGGGGCCGTCATAGCAAAGTACCAAAAACTGGGAGGCTTAAACAGCAGAAATATATTGCTCACAGTGCTAGAGGTCACAAGTCCTAGATCAAGGTATGGACAGGGCCATGCTCCCTCTGAAGGTGCTAGCCTGTCCCAGGCTTCTCCCCAGGACTTGTAGATGGCCATTTTTCCCCCTGTGCATTCCTGTCCCAGCATCCAAATTTCCCCTTTTTATGAGGACTCCAGTCATGTTGGATTAGAGCTCACTCTAATGACCTCATGCCATGGACAAAATGTTTGCCCCCAAATTCATATGTTGAAGCTTAAATCCCCAATGTGATGGTATTAGGAGGTGGGGCCTTTGGAAGGTGATTAGGTCATGTGGATGGAGCCCTCACAAATGGGATTTGTGTCCTTATAAGAAGAGGCTGGAGAGAGCCGCTTCCTCTCTCTGTGCCCTCTGCCATGTGGGGATGCAGCAAGAAGGCAGCCATCTTCGTGCAGGTCCTCAGCAGACACTGGATCTCGTCTTGGACCTCCCCCTGCAGCCTCCAGAACTGTGAGAAATAAATGGTTGTGGTCCACAGTATTCTGTTATAGCAGCCTGAGCTAAGACACCTCACGTTAACTTAATTAACTCTCTAAAGACCCCGTCTCCAGATAAGCTCACATTCTGAGGTCCTGCTTGCATTGGTTTGTTCCTTGATAAATGTGCTGGGGGGGACATGTTTGCTGAGGGCCAACAGAGCACTAGGCATTGTGCAAAGTCCTTTGTACACGTTCTCAGAGTTGAAACCCAAGGGGGTAGGTTAAATTTATTCCCCCTGGTACAAAGAGGCCGAGAGGACACCTAAATGAGCTGATCCACTCACACAGCCGGGTGTTGTAGAATCAAGTCAGAACTGCGTCTAACCAACTCTAAAGGCCGTGCCTCTCCCCAGTCCAACCTGCTGCTTCCAACTGCTTCTCTTTATTCTGGTAATTAAAGTTAGGTAGCTTTAATTGAGCCCTTATAAGGAACTGAGAGCCCTCAGCACCCCTAGAGAAACCCAGAAGCCCCTTATATGTCACTAACGTGTCACCTGGAGACCTACTTCCATGACTTTATATTTTCAACATAGGAGACAAGTCCAGCCTTTCAGCTTTGCAGTGATTTTTCTGAGTTTTGTCATTACGGTATTGGAGAGCCTGCATCTGATTATTGGCTTTCTGTTTTTTCTAAAGACAGGACTTCTTGCCTTTGAAGCAGGAAGCAGTTCTGCACAACTCCAGGGGTTAGTTCATACTGTGATGCCAGTGAGGAAAGCTCCCAGGGCAGTGGGCGTCGTCATACGGACCTCAGATGGATGGGGCCCTCAGGGCCCGGACTTTGAAGAACGTGCCTGAGGTCAGGATTCCGGGGGACGTCATCGCTTCTTCCTTCCTCGTTTCCACTCTCACCTGCCCTGTCCCCACTTCCCAGTCCAGCCAAAATGCAACTCGACTCGGAAGGCAGACTGTGTACTTAGCCTCACAAATCAAGACATTCGCCTTCTGCCGATTTAAGTTATGTCCATGACATAATACCACAGAGACAAATGGAAAATCACTGTCCTGGGAGTTCAATGTATTTCACGGGGCAGTGGTAGCAGGTAGAGGGCTTCTGATGGTCAGCAAGTTCATATAACAAAGGCCCCCTCCCGGGCCCCCAAGATTCTGTTCACCATCAATACCATCTCCTTCTTACTCTTTCATTCGTTGTTTGCCACCTTCCATCCGCTGCTATTTTATTTTTTCTCACCTTCTGTTGTGGGTTGAATCGTGCCCCCCCAAAAGTCCTAACCCCTGCTACCTGTGAATGTGCCCTTATTTGTGAATAGGCTTCTTTATAGATGTAATCGGGTTAAGAAGATGCCCTTAGGGCAAGTCTAACCCAAAGAGTAGTGTCCTTAGAAGAGGAGATGCCACGTGAAGACACAGACACACAGGGAGGTCACCCTGTGGTCACAGAGGCAGCTGAAGTGACACAGCCGCAAACCCAGGAACGCCAAGGACCGCCAGCACCACCGGAAGCCAGGAGGGGGCAAGGAAGGACTTACCTAGAGTTTCAGAGGGAGCTCAGCCCTGCCGACACCTTGATCTCATACGTCTGCCCTCCGGAACTGTGAGGGAGCAAATTTCCGTTGTTTCGAGCTGCCCCGTTTGTGCCGCTTTGTTACTGCCCCCCAGGACCTAATCCTCCTTCTTTCAGCCAATCACCTCGTCTGTTGTGAGTCAGCTGGGGTCCAGAGGAGAGGCACCGACCATTTAAATAAAATTCATCGGAGAACTTTTGCTAGTGGTAAGAAACTGAATTCATTGTAGACTAAAACCAAAAGCAAAAACCAAAATAACACCTCCTTTGAAAATGAGTGATTTCCTAGTATTATGGACTGGTCACAATATTGCCACTGCTCCCTGCCCAGCTGTTTTGTCAGGAGCCGGGACTTGAGCTTGTGCTCGTGGTTGTGGAGTCTCTGAAGGGGACCTGGGAAGGTGGTACAGATCAGCACCCCGGGCAGAACACTGCCGGGTCCTCAGTGGGAGACCATCCATGGGTACTTTTATCACCAGCGGACCGGCGGCCTCTCTCTCCTTCAGCCATCTTCCTGAGTTATTGCCAACCTGCCTGGATCAACTTCTTCCATTAAGAAAAAGCTCTCACCAGGGCGAGGTTTTGTCGGTCATGAAAATGAATATGGACTCAGACTTTGAGGGTCGAAGAGAAGGTCACGTAGAAAACAGGAAAGCCCTTACTGTATGTAGTCACCTACAGCACTGCTTCTCCATCCCACCTCGGACCTCCCCACCTGCGGTGTGCTAGGAGGGGCTGCTTCTGTGGAGCACTTGTGTGTCTATCAATCTTCTTAATAATGGCCATTCATTGCCCAACAGTTTCCATCTAGGACAAAACAGGAGGGAGGGAGTGCTGATTAATTCTTTTCCCAAGAAGCTTCTAAACAGCGACCCGACGCTGCCATCTCTGCAGCCCTTCTTCTTCTCGGCGGGATTCCTGACTCAGGTCCATGGTCACCGGGGCAGCAGCGGGTAGCTCACTGCCCTGTCCCAGCCAGGTGCGTGAGTCCTGTGGGAGACACTCTACACCATCTAGGACGATTGTGTCTGACTCACCACCAACGCCTGGAGAATAGACCAGGAATGACCCTCGGGTGACCCGCCAGCACGAGCAGTTTATGCGATTGTAGTGTTGAGTGACACAAGTCGTCCCTCTCTCAGAACCTGCCCTGTGCCCAGCTAGTTGCCTTTGGGGTTCCAGAGCCAGTGTACGGCCCTGGAGGAGAGCACTGTCCACTCGGGGCCATGCTTGGTTCCAGCCACTCAACCACAACACTGGACATTTAAGTCACTGCCCAAGGCACAGAGGGTGATGGTTTCCTGCCTGTCTCACCAGGCCAGCAAGCCCAACCTGGCTACACATGACACTGGGGGAGTTGTCAAATTACCCAGATCTAAGACTCACCCAGGAGGTTCTATGTTATTGGCCCTGGAGGAGTGGGCATCAAATTTTCCCAAGACAGCCCCACATGCCCACCCAGGTGAGCCTGTGTGGAGCCAGGCTGAGATGGCTGAACTAGAATATTAACCCCTGAAGTTATGGTGTTGCAGTCTATACACTTCTTTTAATTATTGATATAAAAACCTAGCCTAGACTATCACATTTAACAAAAATGTTCCTTGAATGAATGAATGAATGAATGAACAAACGAATGAATGAACAAACGAACGAACAAACGAATGAAGCCTTATGTGCCTTCCTCAGGTTAAGAGGAAGTGTTTGTATGTGATCTGCCAATTCTGAGATGTAAAGACGAAGGTTACTTTCCTGCTCAACTGTGATTCGCTAAAGTTTGTAATTTGACAGGAAAAGGGCAATGCTCTATGAAAAGTGAATAACACATTTTTCATGCCTGCAAAATTACCTAACAGCAGACCTCGTTTGACCCAAATAAACCAAGGGTAATTTGACTTTGGAATAAGATTAAATATGGAGAGTTGCAGACATAAGCCACAACCAGGGAAATGGAGGCAAATGGAGATCTGTGAGTAAAACGGAGTTTCTAATAAACCATTTGTAAGTGTGACTGTGGCAGGGAGCTTCCAGGGCCGTGCTGGAACTTATTAAACGTTCTCATTCTTTGACCAGGAAAAACCTGGTTAAACGACATCTTACTTATCAAGCTTCAAACAAACAACATCTCATTAAATTCAGCTCTGCATCTTTAATTCCTCTGACCATTCCATGAAGAATTTGGGGCTCCTACATTGGTTGATATCACATAACTTATTCCTACTTTCCTTCATTACTTACACATTTTCAAAATTATTTCTCAACGTCCTGATTTTCTGAAGGATGCTTTCCTACTGTGAAAATGTTTGAGCCCAGAGGAATTAAAGACGCAGAAAATTCCCAGTACCAAGTATTTCCTTTAGGGATCGTCACAGCCTCAAAATCACATGATTTGACCCAAATTTCTAACAATACCATTCAGTCACACAGTAGTTCTCCATGGAGTCTCTTTTCTGTGCTAAGTACCCATTCTTCTCTTGGCAAAGACAGGCTACCAGGGAGACGAGGGAAGGAGCTACAGATGTGGCATCTGGGGAATTCTCCAGACTGGCTCTATTCCTGAAGTTCCATAGCTAGAAACTCTGCCCTTTTAGGTTAAAGCAGTGTTCTCGACCAGGAGCGATCTTGCCCCCAGGGGACATTTTGTGAGGTCTGGAGACATTTTGTCATCACGACTGGAGTAGGGGTTGCTACTGGGATCTGGTGGGTGGAGACCAGGATACTGCCAAACATCCCAGGATACACAGGGCAGCTCCCATAACAAAGAATTGATTGGCCAAAAATGTTAATAATATCAAAGGAGAAAAACCCTGGATTGAATCAGTGAAGTTTTAGACATCTGGAATGAAAATAAAGCTAAAAAGGAGCATTAAGGATGTCTTTTAGATCACTAAGGGAGGGTCCACAGATATTTACTGAGTGGCTAATATGGGCTGGGAAACTTGGAAAATTTATTGTATCTAATTTTATTGCAATCCTTTGGAGGTAGGTATTATCCTTACTTTATTGATAAGGAAATTTAAGTTTCACGGAAGTTAGATAACTTGCCCCAAATTACGTAACTCTTATCGTGATGCTCCAAAATCAACCCAACCATTTCACCAAAATGTCTCTATTTATCAAATCAAAAAGCTTCAACAGAGCATGAAAGATGAAAATCTAAGACTGAAACAAGGATGGCTTCACATGGTTGTGAGTAAGTTTATGGAACTCAATACTCACAAAAGTCAGTACCAGCTAAGCATAAACACAGCCACACAGACACTATATAAATTCATTTATAACATTACTAATGGCATTCTCATGGGAAGATAGGCTGTTTGGAGCACACTGTTGAAATTGACATCAGAAAGGACAATCACCTCCTTCCGGAAACTACCTTGAGATTGAGGCCACATCCTGAATCTCATACTCAATAGTCAATTAACAACTGCGTGTCAAATTAGTCTGAAATTCTTGATGTTCTGGTCAAAGACAAGATTCAGTGGAATGGGTCACAGAGTTTTACTTGACAATTTCTGTGTTTATATGTTCTTAGCTGGAAGGAAGGGAGAGAGAGGCAGGGAGTGGGGAGAGAAGGAAGGAGGGAAGGAAGGAAGGGACGGAGGGAGGGGGAAGGGAGAAAGAGAAAGAAAGAAAAAGAGAGGAAGGAAGCAAGGGAGGGGGAAGGGAGAAAGAAAGAGAAAGGAAGGGAGGAAGGAAGGAAGGGAAAGAGAGAGAGGGAGGGAGGAAGGAAGGAAAGGAGAAAGAAAGAATGAAAGGAAGGAAGGAAGGAAAGAAGGAAGGAAGGAAGAAAGAAAGGAAGAAGGAAAGAAAGAGGGAGGGAGGAAGGATGGAAGAGAAAGAAAGAAAGAAAATTGAACTGAGAGTGGATAAATTCCACTTGTATAGTGAGCAGACATGGGGTAGCTAAGTTGAGGAACACGTACACATGTCTCAACTACCAGTTCAGGGAACTCCTCTTGAAGACAGGGTAATGTCTACAAGCATATCAAGACTTTCTCTATTTACATATTTTTTCTAGTTTAACACTATTTTCATACCTGGATATTTTAATATTAGTCCCAAATATAAATATTATAAAATGTTCCTATTTTACAAAATCCAACAAATCCTAGACCTTTAACAAGGGAGTTCTCAGGTGTCTTCATGACCTCAGACTTGGTGACGTTTGCAAATAGTCATGAAATGAATCACATTTTCCACTCTGCATGCAGACTGTTCTATGTCACAGACACAGCTTTTGCGTATTATCTTTAAAAATAGCTCACTCTGTTTCCTGGGCTGGCTCGTCCTTCCCCTGGGCTGGCTCGTCCTTCGCTTCTGCATTCCTCTGCAGAGGTTCCCAGGCTGGAGGGGCGGCAGGCCTGTGTGGGAGACTCCGGAGCACAGCCCAGCCCAGCCTGGCCCTTTGCGGCCCAGGGCTCAGGGACCCCGCCATCAGCCAGAGGTCCAGGGCACTGCTTTGACTTCCACCTCTGAAGCCTTTCCACGACGAACTTCCAACTAGTAGGAGCTTACCTCTGAAATCTGGGGTTGGACTAGATATGTTTTCAGGGCTCATCCATTGGCAGATGGGGGAGCAAGCTGCTCGTGGCCCAAGAAGCTGACTCTCCTCCCCCCACAGGTGCCAGCCTCTCCTCTGCCACAGTTGCCAGCCTTAGCTTAGCAGGGTGACCCCTCTCCCTGCCTTCCTTCCCTTCAGAGCCCTTAAGGCCTGACCCTTCCTCTCTTCAACAACAGTGCAGCAGGACAGGGGAGAGAAGAAATTTTCTCTCTCTGGGTGCAGTTGTCCACGTTAGGGGAGAAGAGGCCGGAAGGTCCCCTCTGCTTCCACACCCCCCACTGAGGTCACAGCCTCCGTCAGCACAATCCCTGGGTGCCTGGTGCGCACCTATGGGCACCGGGTGCTCTGCTGGGCATTGAGGGCTGCGGAGGGGAAGGTGAGGTCGCGACTCATAGGCAGTCAGTTCATAACCCGCTTGGAGAAAAGAATAGCAGAACCATCAGTTAAAGTGATGTGCTTCTAAACAGCAAGGTGAAGACAGTCCTGCAGTACTCAGCTCCCCCCGCTCTGCCCCTCTGTCCCAGGTCCCACCTGGGTGGCACCCAGAGCCTCAGCACCACCTCCTGGGATGAGCCCAGGGGAAGCTACAGTGGTCCCAGCAAAACACAAAGGGTGAGCCCTCCAGGGCTGGGGGTTAAGTGTGTGTGTCTGCCTGAGGGTTGTGAGGAAAGGCGCAGAATGAATGGCCAGGGAAGAATTCCACATTTCAGGTTTCGAGGATCACTGTACGGAGGTCTGGGCACATACTCTGCACACAATAGTGTTCTAGGGGCAAATAAAATGTGTGCTCTAGGGGCTTCCCTGGTGGCGCAGCGGTTGGGAGTCCGCCTGCCGATGCAAGGGACACGGATTCATGCCCCGGTCCAGGAAGATCCCACATGCCGCGGAGCGGCTGAGCCCATGAGCCATGGCCGCTGAGCCTGCGCGTCCGGAGCCTGTGCTCTGCAACGGGAGAGGCCACAACGGTGAGAGGCCCGCGTACCGCAAAAAAAAAAGGAAAAAAAAAAGAAAAAAAATGTGTGCTCTAGCGGACTTAAAAGTGAGCCTTGGTGACACAGTGCTTCCTAGACTAGCTGGAGAAGACGTTTGGAATTAGAAGCCATGGCCATGCAGAGCGGGCCAGGACTCTGTGCTGAAGAATCCCACCCCCTCTGTGCAGGGCACAATGGGGACTCATTGGGCCAACAGGCTTCTTCAAGGGGGCGGGCGTGGGTGTATGCGTTTACTAGGGCGGTCATCACAAAGTACCATGTTTTCACAGTCCTGGTGGCTAGAAACCCGAGATCAAGGTGTTGGCAGAGTTGATTTCTTCTGAGGCTCGCTCCTTGGCTTATAGACGGCCGCCTTCTCCCAGTGTCCTCATGTGGTCATCCCTCTGTGCCTGGGATCTGTATCTTAATCTCCTCTTCTTACAAGGACACCAGTCATATTGGATAGGGGTCCACCCTAATAACCTCATTTTACTTTTACGACCTCTATAAAGGCCTTATCTCCAAATATAGTCACATTCTGATGTATTAGGGGTTAGGACTTTAACATGTGAAGCGGGGTTGAGGGACCCAATTCAGTCCGTAACGGGGGAAAATTGTGAATGGGTGTCTTGAGGCATTCATAGACCTCTCCTCACCCCCAACCCAGGCTCAAGTTGACTAATTCAAATAACTGGCACCCCAGGGGGTTACAGGTAACTGGGGAAGGTGAGCTGAGGGGTCTCCGGGAGCTGTGAGTCTCTGGGGCTGGGGGCGTCATTTTCAGGCACAGAGAACATAATCGGGGTGGGGTGGGGTGAGGGACAGGCCGAACCCAGAGCAGGGAGGAGCCCTGCAGGAGGGAAGGGACAACGGGGCTGCAGCGTGGAAATAAGGTCTGGATCCCACCTGTTTGTCGTTAGCTCAGAACTGGCCCTGCTGCTTGGATGAAGCTGGTAGTTCAACATACACATCTGACATGAGTGGAATGACTGATAGCAACCAAAAGGGATCCACACCTCAACTTGAGTGGCTCCTCTACCTCTTGAAAAACATATTCGCAAAAATGTTCTGCCCTGCAAGACAAGATTCTACATTCAAGTTCCTCTATCCCAAACCCCAAACATTGTTTATATAATGAATCTGAAAATAAAAGAAAAATGTTAGAAGACATTCTTCATGAATTCTGATAAGGATGTGATTCTTTTTGGAGGCACCCTAATTAGAAAGCTACACAATAAACCCCAATTCCAACAGAGTTATTCTCCTCTATCGGGTAGATGGTAATTGCTTTTAAAAATATATATATGTGCACAACTCGTGGCTCATCTGCTTAAGCTATCTGTTTGGGGGAAGTAACATCTAATCTTCTTAAATTGCCTAATTTTTTATTCTGCAGAGTCTCACTCAGAATAAAATCTCTTTTCAAGAAAAATATTGCTGCCTAGATGGAAAACCAGCACTGAAAATATAGAATATTTTCTCAGAAAAGACAAAAGCAGATTGTCAGAGAAAAGTAGTTCAGTGAACACACACGTGAAACTTCTGCCATAGAGGCTGGAACTATTTCAGACTGAATGAAGATAAAGGACAGGATGGGGACCCCAGACAGTCACCAAGGTGATCCAGGCTGTGTCACAACAGGCAACATTGGAAGATGCACCCAAAGTTAGGAGAAAGTATGGGTGCAGCTGGAGATCCCAGGATGAATTGGAAGCTGCTTCCCTGGATGACCAGTACCAGTTCACTCCTTCTGGAAGCGTGCCCCTCACCCTCAATCACAGAAAACAAATTCAGAATCAGCCTTGCATCAGGTTGCAAAGTAAGAGATTCAGAGGGGGGTCTTATAAGTGTTTGCTCCCCAGCTACTTGTGAATGCAAAGAGCAGCAATGAAGTTTTAGGCTCTTCAGCCGCTCGGGCTCAGACACATTGGGCAGCTTGGGATGGGGGTGGCCTCCAGGCTCATCAAGACCCCAGGAAAGGGGTGGGGGAGTTCCAGGCATTTTAGGAGTAATCCAGTGTTGATTACCCCCAGGGTCATAGAGGACCATGACAGTAGAAATGCTGCAGTGCCTGGATTTCTACCCAAGGACCACTGCACAAACACAAACATTTCCAGCCAGGCAGTATCACTGGTGGGATTGCTTTGATCAAAACACAGGCTTTTCTATTTGAATATTCATGACTGGATTAATTCATTTATGCATGTATTCGATCATTCAGTAAAAATATGTTCAAATATGCCATCCACTGAAAGACAGAATAAATTTTATCTCACATTGCTTTTGAAGATATTTGTTATATATCTTAAAATCTCTTCCGTTGTTCTTTGAGCTTTGTTTCCTTGGATGTTAGTTCTTTGGTTAGGGTTGCTTTTCCTCAAACATTTGGTGGTGTTTTATTCTCTGTGCATGTGGGATTGCTCAGGAATCCCTGCTCTCCCCCTGGGGAAGGCTGATTCTGAATTTGTTTTCCGTGATTGAGGGTGAGGGGCACGCTTCCAGAAGGAGTGAACTGGTACTGGTCATCCAGGGAAGCAGCTTCCAATTCATCCTGGGATCTCCAGCTGCACCCATGCTTTCTCCTAACTTTGGGTGCATCTTCCAATGTTGCCTGTTGTGGCACAGCCTGGATCACCTCGGTGACTGTCTGGGGTCCCCATCCTGTCCTTTATCTTCATTCAGTCTGAAATAGTTCCAGCCTCTGTGGCAGAAGTTTCACGTGTGTGTTCACTGAACTACTTTTCTCTGACAATCTGCTTCAATCTGCTATTGTCTTTCAAGGATGCCTCCAAGTTTCATGTCCACTAATGATTCTCTTTCTTGTTTTCTAGCAGTAATGCTGGTGGGAGTGTAAAACAGTTCAATCAACATGGAAAAGAGTTTAGAAGTTTCTTGCGGAGTTAAACATATGCCTAGCCTTTGACACAGCCATTCCACTCCTTGTTATAACCTGAGAGAAGTGAAAACATATATCCAAAAAGACGTGCACCTCGGTGAGCATAGAAGTTATATACACAATATTCAAAACTGGAAACAACCCAAATGTCCTTCGACAGGAAAATGGATAAACATATTGTGGTATATTCATGCAATGAATACTACTGATCAATAAAAACAACTACTGACACATACACGACATGGACGAATCTCACCGTGAAATCATATACTGATTATATATCACTGACAGAAGCCAGATATAAAAGAGTACATACTGTATAACTCTATTAATATAAAGTTCAAAAACAAAAAGCAAAACTACTTTATGGTGATAGAAATCAGAACAAAGGGTGCCTTTGATGGAGGGTTAGGGTAGGCTTGACCTCAAAGGAACGTAGGGGAACTTTCTGGAGTGATGGAAATACTCCATATCTTGATTGAGGTGTAAGCTACACAAGTGCATACATTTTTCGAAACCCACTGAGTTGTGCAATTAAGATCTGTACACTACACTGTATGTAAATGAATCCTCTATTTAAAAATTTTTGAAAATAAGATACTATCTGAGTACCAAATTTGCAGAGTTCGTTTTTCATTATAGTTTTCAAAGCTGACATGAGAGCAATAAGACATGTATTGTCATACACTGCTGTTACGATAAATAGCAAAAAAGGTTCAGAAGATTCCGTTATACTCTAACGCTTTGAAAATGCATAAGATAAATATAATACATGTTCTCAGTTTCAGCTAATTACAATATTTCACTCACCACCCCTCAGCTTGCCAGGAAGCAGAACTGACTTTTCTTTCTCAGAACACTATATTTGGACCTATCTTTAGACCTAATATTTAAGGTAACAGTGAGTAGAGACACCACCTTGACACACAATATCAGCTGTCTCACACTTCCACACAACCAGAAAGTAACTGTCTTTGCCTCAAGCAAAGATGAAAAGGACAGGAAAAACGAGATGATTATCTCTGGAAATCTCTCCAGGACCAAGTAGTTTCTTCTTCAGAAAAGAATGCATGACTCATTTCATCGGTCAAGCATGCCTTCAACTGCCAGAGAAAATCTAAATTCCGTTATTACAAAAGCCATCTTCTCCACTCAAAAAGCTAAGTAGAGCCCAGGAGGAAGCCTTCAGAGATCGTCATGGCGACAGTTCATACGGGTCCTCCAGGCAGCCCGCACGCTGACTCGCGTTTGGACTGGACCACCTGACTTTTGGAAGTCCTGAATGAACAAAGGGGTCAGGATGCTCCGATAGCTTCTGAAGGTCGCTGCAGAGGGGAAGCAGCAGCGGGCTGAGGCAGCACGTGGGGACAGCACACAGCACCTCTACAGCCATTTCTGGCACTGATGGCATTTCTGGGAGGTGAGCGGCTAAAACCTGAAGGCAATACCCTTCTTTCTTTTGGCTTCCTCAGCACCCCTGTTTCTTCTTTTGTTTCTCAAACACTTCAGTGGCTTTGTAACCCATTATCTGGATTAAATATCTCCTGTTGAAACACTTAGCCTAGCTCTGTGCTCCTGATTAGACCCTAACTAATACAGGGCTTAAGACCAGGAGTGGGTCCAAAGATTGAGATGACCAGCTAATGGCTTTGACCTCGAGCACAACGATGGAATCGATGCTGGCGGAAAATGGAAAATTGGTAGTTAGTGTAAAGCAGCATCACAGTTCCGTAATGATCACCCCCTGTGGTTGCCTGAGATGTGGGACATACTTGAAAGGAAGGTTTGGGGAGAGCCAGTAGCTGCTGCCCTTGACCGTGACGGTAGAAACGCTGATGACAGTGGAAAGGTGGACGATGAGCTCCTCTGAGCAGTGGAGGGAGAGCTCGCAGAAGGAAAACAGCAAGCTCAGAGATCAGAACACTCAGTCCAAGAAGAATCAGAGCAGGCGGGACACTCCACAATGGCCCCATAAGACTGTCATAACCCTTAGAGCAAAAGGACTGGTACAGCGCAAGACCAGTCCCCAAATATGATTCTTGAGGATACAGGATTAGGAAGTACATTGAACTCACAGCCCTGCCAACACTCTGATGTAAAACTCTGAGCATCGACTGGGAAGAAATAGCAGCCTGAGAACTGAAACGGGCCCCTGTGGGTGACTCAGAAAGCTTTGAGAACCCGCAACCCTGACACTCCTTGCCTGTGAAAGTGGTCTCTCCGCACCTGGGTGAAAGTACTAGCTCCTTTGCCTGCAGACCCCATACTAATCTTGCCCAAGGGAGTTGCCTTGCAAGGGAAGGCCTATTCTCCCCAACACTCAGCCACCGCCCCTCACTGCCACCAAACCAGAGCCCAGCTCACCCCAAGGGGACAAAGGCCATGTCTGACCCAAGAGGAGAGAGCTTGTACTCCAAAGAAATTGCAACACAATGTGAGCTTACACCAAATCCGAAGGGCAGAGTGAAGAACTGCTCAGGTACAGGCTAGAGAAAATGCCCGATAAAGATCGCGTGCACACACACATGATCTGAACTTCTTCCCTTTGGTTTACTCTCCTAAATTAGCTATTAAGTACAGGTGATAAAGACTTCTACCGGCCCCCCAGAATCCATACCTCCCTGTTTCTTTCTAGTGAGTTTAACCTGGCACACGCTAGCCAGTGAAAAACAACATCTCCCGTGCCCCCTTGGAGATGAGTGTGGAATTGGCTATGAGTGATCTATGGAATTCCCTGGACATTTAATTACAGCTACATCCAGAATGAGCAAAAGGCAGCAGGTGAAGCCACCAGGGAGGCCATGTGGCAACTGCCTTGTCCTATTACATACAAGAGAAATAAACTTCTTATTCGAGCCCCTAGATTACTTTTTATTAAAGCAATCTAACCAGTGCTCTACCTAATACAAAACATATTATTTCAAAATAAAAACACTGCTATATATTATCTAAAGTTTCATGTGAATTAGTTTGACCAAAGTCCACGCACCAAGACCAACCCCCATGGAGCCTCCATCTTCTAACCTGAAGTTCTGCTTTGATGTGTCGGATTGGCTGAGGCCAGGTCCCATGTCTGTGCCTGGATGCAAGGAATCTGGGAAAGCACGTTTCTGGCTTCGAGGAAGTGAGAATCAGAAAGACCTGTACTGTATTGGTTATCTATTATTGTGTAACAAGTTGCCCAAAACATGATGGTCTACATCAGCAGTGTTCTTTCTTATCCCTCACAGTTTCTTTGGGTGGGAAAATCCGTCAGGGCACAGTGGGGATGGCGGCTTTCTGCTGCTCAGTAACTGGGGCCTCAGCTGGAGGGCTCAAAGGCTGGGGGCCAGAACCGTCTGAAGACAAGTTCACTCACGTCTGGTCCCTGCTGCTGGCTGTCTGCAAAGACCTTAGCTGGGTCAATGGTTGGACACCCACATGTGTGGCCTCTTTAATGAAGGTTGGGCTTCCTCAAAATATGGTGGCTGAGTTCCCAAAGCAAGCATCCTGACAGAAAGCCGTCAGAGCCCTGTCCTCTCATAGCACAACCTATGGAATTTGAAGACTGCATTGTGATAGCACTGGATGGGGCATCAGGCCTGGGGCTCCGGGCTCCCTCTCCATCACCTCCTGTGACTCTGGGCAAGATCCTCACTGCTGTGACTTCAGACATCTGTGCTGTAAAATGAAAGGCTGAGTTTTCAATTGAATAACAAAATACATCTGCTTCCATCATGGGTCTTGAGCAAATGCAGAGGTGAGTATGGAACATTCCTTGACGTCCTCAAGTTCTTTCCTTTAGAGCCTGCTAGAACAATTTTCTATCGAGTGCTCAGAGGGTGATAAAGACATCCTCCCCAGAGCCCCAGCTCCAGGAGGGCAGGATTTCTTCACTGCCGTCTCTGCAGTGATGACTGCATGTAGTAGGTGCCCACAGAGCAATAGTGCAGCACCATATGAAACTGTCTGGGTTTGAATCCTGGCTTCACTGACCACTCACTGTATCATTTTGGACTAGTTACTTAATTTCTCTATAAAGGAAGGCTAAACATGGTACCTACTTAGAAGGTGTTATGAAGAGTAAGTAAATATCTATATCTATATAATATGTATACAGTGCTTGGGATGACACTTGAGATATGAAGTCCCATCTAAGCACTGGCTTTGATGATCGACAAACGAATGCCATAATAGGTCAGGTGACCTGGTGACACCAGAGATCAACACTATGCTGCCTTGCAGTGAATTCTAGCAGAAAATGTTTCTGAATTTTGATAGTGATCTTAACACCTTTGTTCAAGGGAATAAACAATGTGTATGAATTGGGGGCTGATATTTTGAGCTAGTCTGGTTGATGCCTTTATGAGACTGGGGCTCCTGAAGAAATAGGACCAACTGGAAAAAATGGGGATGCAGTCCTCTGAGACAAAGAATAAATGGGCAAACCCAGTTCTGCATCTCTTTATAAAAAACTGCCACTGGAGACAGCAGGCCCCTGGCACCATTGATTCAAATGCTCATGGGAGGATCACTGGCAGGTACAACACAATTCCCAGACGACGGACGACCGTGATAACCAGCTTCCCTCCCTCCCTGCCTCCCTCCCTTTCTCCCCTTCACGGCAGATTGGCCTCAGCTCCCTCTGCAGAGATCCCCTAGCCGTTCCCCTCCCCACCCCATCACTACTTGTGAAGGGAGGAGGAGATAGAGACCCACAGCTGTCCTTAGAGATTATTTTATTTTGCTAAACACTCTCAATTCAACTGTCTTAATGTTGTAAACTTAATCGCCAATCAGCCAATTTTTAAAAACTTGCTAACAATTTTTTTTCATGGTAACTGCAATATATTCTTTTTCAGAGTGTTTGAAAATCAAATAAAAGAGAATAATTTAAAAAACAAAACGCAACCTCTACACATTGCTAAGCTGGGTAGGTGCCCATTCATTCCACTGGTGATGTGGAAATTTCTAGAATCTCCTGGGATAGGAGAAGGAGGGGGCCCTTCTTCCCACTGCTGCTGCTAGCATCCCGTCACTGAGGCAAATGTTTGAGTCCACGGACTGGAGGGTTGAGGAAGGGGTATGTTGAGAATACCTACCCGTACTAACATAATAATTGTTACCATTTCAATTTTCCTCCTTCTTGTCTTTTTTCCTACATATAGCTTTATGCAGTTGTAGCTATAGTGTATATAATTTTGCACTCTGCTTTCTTACTTAAAACTATTATGTACATCATAAATTTTATTTTGCTATATAATCTTCATAACTGTAATGTTATTGCTGCATAATATTCTCTCAAGTGGATTAGGTATAATTTACCTTCCACTTATGCTATTGTTGTAAATTTAGGTCGTTTCCAATTTTTAACTAACATTTGCCTTTAGCCCTTTAAAGAGTTGATCAGAGATGCTGAAAGTGTGACAGGTAGATAATAATTAAGATGACCTTTATCTCACCTGTCAGTCTGTCCTGCTTTGGCCTCTTGTCCCAGCATCAGTATTAACTGTGATCCTTTCACTTTCAGAAAAACAAAAACAAACAAAAAAAAACGCCCTGCATCCCAAGAATAAATTATATGATCACCCTAATAATACTTCCAGTCAGAATTAAAGCCCTTACAGATGGCTGCCTGGGATTTCAGTTAAACCATTCCCAAACCACACTGGATGACACCCCTGCTTCAGGTAGGAAACGTTTCTCCAAGGCCTCCCCCTAGGTTAGCTGGCCTGTGGGGATTACAATCACACCTGTGGAGACTTTCTCACCTCCACCTCTGGGACTGGGACTGAAAGCCAACCCCGGCAGAAACCCTGCAGGGCAGTGTACTGTCTGGGGCAGCTGGTCAACCTCAGCACAGGGCTTGGGGGCACAGGGACCAGGATGTAGGCCCCAGCACACGGCTGAGCTGGGCTAGCTGCTGAGCTTCTTTGAAACACAGTTTCTTTACCAATAAAATGGGTCAGATAAAACCCGAGATGGCTTCTGTGGCCGTGAAATGATAAAACAAGTAATGCCTGCCTGTCCCCACCAGTGTCACCTCCCGATCTGCTCACATCCCCTCTTCCCATAGGTTAAATGAACTCAGGGTACTTTACAGACAGACATTGTCATCTTCCTGATCAACGTCTCTTTAAAAATCAGAGCTGGACAGAACGGGTCACACAAAAGCCCATGAGACCAGGACAACTAGATCTCAGTCAGTTGCAGCCAATTTGGTCACCAGCCACTGGTCTTGCCTGGACTGCTGTACTGCCCACTCCCACCCACTGGAAAACAGCCTCCACGGAAAGGCACCTTTATATATAGTCACCGATCCAGGGGACCACGTCCCAGGGTTGCATGCACTTGCCACAAACCGGCGAGGACTGGCGGGCACCTCACTCTACCGGGAAGCAACTCTAGAAAACCGAACCACAGGCCCGTTAGGTCTGAACTTAACTTCCGCGGTGATCTGAAGAGCTATTTTTCACAGGGAAAATTTTTAATAATTTATAAAAAGTGAAAATGGTAAAGACGTTTAAAAACAATCGTCACGGTGACATCAGAATGAACGCGCTCTGCTGATGAATCTAGAGGCTCCTCAAGATGAAAGCCAAACCAGGAACAGCGGTGAAGTTTGGAGTCAGTCCTTGGCCATTTGGGTTTTCGGGGTGATTCCTCCTATATTGCGGGGATCATCACCGCCCCTCCCCATTGCGCAGCTGGGCCACAGACACTAGACTATGCGCGGCGGCGCGATTCCTGCAAACGTTGGACTCTTCCCGGCTTCCCTGGTTGTTCCAGCTTCTGGGGCTCTGAAAGTGCTTTTTGCTTGAAATTTCACCAGATAAAAATAAGTTTCAATGAGTTAAAGGCAGAAAGGGAGGGGAGGGATGAAAGCGTCCAAGTTGAAGGAGGATCCCCACCCCTTCCGCGGCCAGTCCCGAGGTTACCCGCGGGTACCGGGGACTCCAGGGCCGCAGAGTGCCCGCCCCGCGCCCTGAGCGCCCGCTGGCGCCAGAGTCGGATGCGTTTCCCCGCAACCTCTTGGAAATGACTCGAAAGCCAGTGCTCCGTGGTCCCTTCCTTCCCCTTTTGGAACACAGGGACCCCCTGGCGTGGCGGGGAGGAGAGGAGCCAGGCCTGGTCGCAGGGGTGAATTCGCGGAACGGTCATCCTTTAAAGTCGGGATTCGAGGGGTTCTTTAGCGGGTTGCGGAGAGCACGCTTCCCGCATCCTCCTCCCCAGGCCCTGATTCTTTGATCAGTCCTTAGGAGAGCACTGGTTCCGCAGATCCCGGTCCAGGATTGCGGTGTGGACACCAGGCTCCATCTGGTACACACGGGATTCAATAAACAGGTTGCTTTCCATCCTTCTCCGACACCCCTTCCCCTCCGGATTGCTCCAACTAGGTTAAGTGAGGTCGGAGGCTCAGGCCGGGGTTAGAGCCTGGATCCCGGGCAGAAGGACCCGGAGCCTCTGAGACCCTCATTAGCGCGCGCACACACGTGCCCCTTCTCGCTCTGCTCCCCACCCTCGCTCCGCTCCGGCCGGCCGGTCGGCTCCGCGCGGCGCTACCCCGCAGCCCGGCGCGCACCGATGTCTCCCCCCAGCGGCCGTGCGCGTGTCGCCGCAGGAGCCGGGCGGCTGGCGGGCGGCGGGGAAGCGGCGCGGCGCAGGCAGTCCCGCGGCTCCGCCCCGCGCCCCCCTCCCCGGCCGGCAGGACCGCCCCTCCGCGCCGCGCTCGGCTCAGACTGAGCAGACGCCTTTGCAATGTCAGCAGCCGCGGCGGCGGCGGCGGTCGAGGCCCCGCGGTAGCGGCCAGCGCAGCACGGCCCGGCGGGCGCGCACGGCGCGAGCCCGCGGCCGCCTCGCTGCCTTCGGGGCGCTGCGGACGGCTCGGCGCGCCCTGAGGCGGCGCTCGGACTCGAAGCCAGCCCGGCTGCGGCCGCTCACAAAGGACCGCGGACACCAGGCTCCGGGGGGCTGCGCGCAGGGACCGGCCGGGGGACAGCCCGCCGCGGCGCCTCCCCTCCACGCTTCCCCTCCCCGGGCGGCTGGAGCCCGAGCCAGAGCGGGCCCCGTCATATGACAGCGGCGACCCAGCGGCCGGCGAGCGCGCGTGCTGCCCGCTCGGCTGCGCCACGGCCGCCGGCGCCAGGGGGGGCCCGCGCCGCGCCCCGCTGAGTGGTCGCCGGTCGCTGCTGCCCCGCGCCCCCCGCGCCCCGGCTCTCGGGCTCCGGGGGCAGGAGCCGAGGGGAACCCCGCGCCGGCGCCAAGCCTAAAATGGCCACGCTGCTCCGCAAAATCGGGCTCATCCGCCTGCACAACCGGGACACCGAGGACCCCAAGCATCACCACAACCACCGCGGCGGCGGCGGCGGCCAGCAGAGCGCGTCGCTGCGCGGCAAGGGCGGCGCCAAGAGCGGCGGCCACAAGCCGCAGCAGCAGCATCCCGCCGGGGGCGCGGGCGACGCCAGCCCCGGACCCGGCAAGGGCAAGGGCAAGCGCGCGGCGGAGCTGGCCCAGCGCGACAAGCCGCCGCAGCCG
>NW_020837973.1:5100748-5141059 GCF_003676395.1 Aethalodelphis obliquidens
GGCGCCAGGGCGGGGCCGGGCCCGGCGGCGGCGGCGGCGGCGGCGGCGGCGGGCGGCAGCCTGGTTCCCGCGGCGCGCCAGCAGCACTGCACGCAGGTGCGCAGCCGGCGGCTCATGAAGGAGCTGCAGGACATCGCGCGCCTCAGCGACCGCTTCATCTCCGTGGAGCTGGTGGACGAGAGCCTCTTCGACTGGAACGTGAAGCTGCACCAGGTGGACAAGGACTCGGTGCTGTGGCAGGACATGAAGGAGACCAACACCGAGTTCATCCTGCTCAACCTCACCTTCCCCGACAACTTCCCCTTCTCGCCGCCCTTCATGCGGGTGCTCAGCCCGCGCCTGGAGAACGGCTACGTGCTGGACGGCGGCGCCATCTGCATGGAGCTGCTCACGCCGCGCGGCTGGTCCAGCGCCTACACCGTGGAGGCCGTCATGCGCCAATTCGCCGCCAGCCTGGTCAAGGGCCAGGTAAGCTGGGAGGAGGCCGGGGGCGCGCGGGGCTGGCCCCTCGGCGCTCTCGCTCCTGGTGCGCGCGGGGCTGTGTCTCTACCCCAGCCTGCCAAGGGGAGACGTTCCCGAGCGCCTCCGCTTCTCTTCCCTGAGCGTTTTCTTCTTTCCCTACTTTTCCATCCCGTCTCTGCGGGTCTCCCGCTTGTTCCCGGTCGGTCCCCATCTCTCTAGAATACGCTCTCTCCCTCTCCGCACACCCTCCTTTCTTTTCTCCTCTGCCGCTTCTCCCCTCTGGCTCTGCCCCTCTACCCTCTGCCCTGATCTCCTGACCCTCTGTCCCCATGTGCCCCTCCCTTTCCTCCTCCTCCGCCCCCGCCCCAGGCTTCCGCTCTCTCCCCCTCCCCCTTCCTCTCCCGTTTACCCCCTTCTCCTTTTCCTTGGCTTCTCCCCATCTCCTGACCCCACAGTCTCCGTGAGGGTGGAACTTCACGTGGACTTAGGAATCTAAGTATCCAGCCCAGTTTATTGCCCCCTTCCCTGCCACACACGCAAAGTTCCCCCCCCCCCGCAACAACAACTCAGGGGGGCTCTGCAGGTGGGGGGCTCTGCAGGGGGCCTGCTGCCTGCTGGTGAATCTGCTCCCCTGCTCTGCCCCCTCTTGACCAGCATGTAGCGCAAAGGTGAAAATTTTGCTCTTGAGAAATTTCACTGGAGAGACAGAGGTGTGGTTTGAGTGTGACAAGGCCAGATGACCTCAAGGAAATGCATGGTACCTGGCTCCTTCCAGGACCATCACCTTCTGGGTAGTTGTTCAAGGTCTTGGTCTCTCTCAGACCTGTTTCTTCCTTCCGGGTTACCCCTGCCCCGGGGGGTTAAATCCATTATCAGAACTAAAGATTTTTAACTAAATACTGAAATCGGGGGCAGGCTTGGTGCCTGAATCTTCTCACCTATTGCACCAGACGGCAGCTTTACCAGAAGAAACCCCAGAGAACTTGAGAGCAGAGAATGAATGAATCTTCTGAAATTTGTCCCCCCCACCACCAGCTGCAGGCAGAGGCATGATGGTTTTATCTTCCCACATTATATGCTCCTGATCATGTTCAAGTTGGTTGATGTTTTCCCAAATCGCTATTGAACATTACTTAATAAAATTATAATTTTATATGGGTGTCTTTTAGATTTATGAAGAATCCCTGTTTTGTTTAGGAGTCCCGAAATGACCTCGATTTGATCTTTCTACAGCTAGCATTTCAGAAGCCATCAGTCCCCTGTCACCTGCCTCTGTCCCTTTCACGGCAGGATCTTTCACACTAATCAAATAATGCTTGTTCTGCCAATTTCACTAGAGGTGGAGCCCCTGGGATTCCAGGCAAATCGCATTGTGACTCCAGTGGAGAAAGGCACTTAATTCTTGACTGAGGTCTGTTGTTACCAAGTACTATCTTGCTAGTCCATCTTTTCTGGGGTTTAGCTTCCGCTCATTTCTCGCGTTCGAAATAGGAGGGACCTGGCGGCTCTAGAAAGGTGAGGTTTAATGCTTTAACATCAGAAATTCAGTCTGAAGCCTGTGGTTCAGCGCTGGCTCTGATGTGAAGAGCCTGTGATTCGATACAAGCCACGGGGGTGGGAGAGGGTCCCGGTTTATGTTATTATCAGGATTTATACAAATGATGGGGAAAAATATTTTGCAGAAATGCTTCTGTTATTTTTTCTGAAAGCACTGCTAATCAGAACTCTCTGGAACACTCTCTTACCTTCTTTCATTTTTCACAGAGATGACTTTGGGGATGAGGGGCAGAGGAATATCATTTTGCCTTATAATCACAGAATCGTAGCATTTAGATTTGGAAGAGATCCTCAACCACAGCCTGCATTTTGAAAGATGTAGGAAAGTAAAGATTTCAAATGAGAAATAAGGACTTTTTTTTTAGGAGAGACATATGTCAGTAAGTTAAGTGTTTTCCATGTTCACATGAATGCTGTGATTGACAGTTCTCTTGGTGCCCCTGCACTTCTATTAAATTAGGCAGGTCCTTGTGTCTATATGTCTTTTCTTTGTAATCCAAATTGAGAGTCTTCATACAGTCAGCAAGTGAGAGACCTTATTGTTGAAATTAATTATGAATATTTTTATTTATTAATTTCAAAATCTTACTTAGTTGAACTCAGGGCCCTCTATGTAGCATATTGTGTTATATCACCTATTCTAAAGTCTAGTTATGAAATACCTGAAAGGGAGGTGAGTACTCAGCCATTTATAAAAATACCAGTTCCGTTTCTTTGCACTTTTCGTGCTGACTTCAACATCCAAAAGAGAGTCGTGTAGGATATACACAAACAACTCGAAATGCAGTGTAAGAACAGGAGGAATGAATGTTCATCAGTGTTTCAGGATTCTGTGCAGGAAAGGATCCTAATAGTGTCTCAGGGCCCTCAGTGTTATGGTGCCTTTCCTGCTTTCGTAAATTTCCTACCTACAGGTTGTTCATTGCACTTACTGCAGTTACCGAATCATTTCCGTAGTTGAAGGTAGTTAAAGGACTTTGGGAAAGCAATCGAAATACCTGATTAGGTATTCAAAGAGAACCAAGAGTGCTACCAAACCGATGATTACTTTAAAAGGCAGAACCGTTCTGTTCTAGTTACATTCCTCCATCTGTTGGCCCTTTCGTTTTTCTTAAGCAATGGGATTAGAAAAGGCTCGTTTTCCTCTTTCATAACTACTAAGCGTAACTTTCTGAATTGGGGATCTCCTAAGTTGATTTTGTTTCTCTACCTTTAGAGAAATCATAAAATACTTTTAAGGGTTTCATTGGTCATATTAAGAAAAGATCTGCTTAACCATTTTGTGTATAGTATTAATGTTTGCGTTTATCTCACGGTGTGACAGATTCAGTCATTTCACGAGACCTTTACCTGACTTTTGGGGCCCATGTTATCAAAATCTCTCGTGTGCTACCTTATGGATTGTGGTTGTTTTAAATTAACTTACAACTTTCTTGTATGATATATTCTTTGTAGAGATAATGACATACATACCTCGCCTATTTGTTTATTACCGAATCCTCTTCTGACTACAAAGAGACATTTTAGGTAACTCTTGGATCCTGCAATTAAATGAAAACTCCCCGTACCTGGGAGGGTCCTGCCCAGGCTGGGCCTCGGCGTTCACTGGCATGTGTACCAGGTCTCGCACCTGGGATGATCAATGATGCAACAGAGACCCTCTCCTTGCAGCTGTGTGAGCAGAAGGCACCCAAAAGTAGCTTGAGGGCGCACTAACTCAGGGTTCTACTTTCACATCAGTTCGCCTCCTGAGTGCCCCCTTTTTAATTAGTTAGACATCGCCAGGGGCAGGGAACCAGACGGCACTTGGAAGACAGTTCCTTACTCCTCCTCTGTCCCCTCAGTGCCAACCATGCGCCTCAACCCAGCATGAGGACGATGTGGCAATAATAGCAGTGGCATTTACTGTTTGCTCCATGCCAAGCTGTGGGCCAGCGAAGCACTTAGGGTGTTAACCTTACCTGATTCTACTGTTTCCGTGGTCACTGTACAGGTGAGGAAACCTCAGCTCCACACGGTCAGGTGAAATTAATGCAGCCTCGTGTTCTAACACTAGCAATGAGTGCGAGCCTCTGAATACCAGTCCACATTAGTAAAAGTCAGCGACGGCAGAGTCACACCCAGGCCACCTGAGCCCCTGGCCGTCTCCAGCCAGTGGTTGGCGGTGACCGGTGTGATCATCATTTGTGTCCACAGAAGACAGGTACACAGTCAGCTGTCAGCAGAAGAGTGACAACAACAGGACTAAAACACCTTCAGTTCTTAGTGTTTGAATTAAAAATTGCTAAGCGATTCCGGAACAGTTATGTTTCCTGACAGCACTAGTTTCTGGAATTTTTGAACACAGAAAACTGGTAGATGTTGCCACGTGTCAGTGTGTGATGAAAAAGTAACAGGCTCTGCAGATCAGCTCTGTTTGACGATAAAGTGCATCTCTGAGGTCGACTTTAGGGCTTAAAGTGTTCTGCACCATGGGTGTCACTGAGAATCTTGCACACACACACACACACACACACAGCCTGTCTTCAGAACCTCTTCCAAAGTACCAGGCCTGGAAATAGCTTTTTACTTATGGCTACACAATCTCCAGGTCTTATCAGGAAAAAGTAATGAAGATAAACAGCCTTGTGGGTTCCTAAAGTTTATTGGCTTCTGAACTATTATAATTCACACAACATTTTTGAAAACCCTGTGTGAGTGTGCTAGGGCTACGGTCACAAAGTCCCACAGACTGGCGGGCTTCAACAACAGACATTTACTTCTCACAGTTCCGGAGGCCAGAAGTCTGAGCTCAGGGTGAGAGCAGGGTTGGGTCCTTCCGAGGGTGTGCAGATGATGAGCTCCAGGCCTCTGCCCTTGGCTTGCAGACGGCCATCTTCTCCCTGTGTCCTCACGTGGTCTTCCCTCTGTGCCTGTCTGTGTCCTAATCTCCCCTTCTGGTGAGGACACCAGTCGTATTGGATCAGGGCTCCATCCTAATGACCTCAGTTTAACATGATCACCTCTGTAAAGACCCTGTCTCCAAATACAGTCACCTTCTGAGGTGCTTGGGAATAGAACGCCAACATATCAATTTTGAGGGATCACAGTGCAGCCTATAACAAGCCCAAACAGGAATTTCTTAACCAATCCAACCTCTCATTTCTCTAGAGGCTATTGCTGGTTTGCAAAGTAACATAAATGATGCCCATCCGTGTGAACACAGGACCACACCGAGGAGGCCCCAGGAGGGCCTACGTGGAATAGAGAGATGGTGGCCGCTTTAAAGGGAAGCTGGGAGAACCTAGCATGTGAACCGTGACAGCCAGGGGGTGGGTCCTGCCGTGTGACTCACCGAGGAGAGTGGATTTGTGGAGGAGTCTTATGAGTCAACCGTGTTGTTGTGTCCTGTGCCCATGTGTAGGTGAGGGAGGTCATTACCACACAGGATGACTCTGCAGCTTGAGGTCTTCATGTACTCGATGGATCGGAGAAGAAAATAGCTTGTTCTGGTATCAAGTGGGACGGGGCAGGAGGACGCAGACAGGACTCTGCATCCTAAAAATAGTGCCGCGCCAACTTGGCAAGCTCCCACGTGCCCGCTCCCTGGCGAGTCTGCTCATCCCAGGGCTGACGGTGCAGTTAATAATAGTAGTGGCTTACTTTACCCAGAGTTGTAAACTTTTGAGAATCTAAAGTTGCAAAAAGAGGATGCAAATGAATTTGTGTTTACTTTTCTGATTTATAGTAAAGGGTGTGAGAGGATTGTTTTCCTATTTAAGGGTCAGGAGAGTTTGGGGGGTTTGTTTGTTTGTTTAATGGAAAGTACCAACATGAACACTAAGTTGAAGTTTGTTTTAACCCAGAATCCTGCCCTTTCTCATCCTCACGAACAGGCGTGTGTGAGTCCAGGTTTAGAAGGAAGGCAGCCTCAGTGGTACCACTCTGGGGACAGCTAAGGAACCAGCCAAATGGCTTTCATGGCTTTTTTTTAAAGCAGCCACTAATAGTGGGTTCTTTGAGCCACATTTCATATCTCCTGAATCCTAGATTTTTGCTGTGTTGATAGGGTTGTGGGGAGATGGGGCAGAGGATGGGGACGAGGTAACTCCTTTTCTCTCTTTCCTTTACTTATGGCTACACAATGGCCGGTGGTCCTCAGCCCCAGGTTAATTAGATGCTTCCGGGAACCTTTAAATTATTCCAATGCCAGGCCCTTTCCTCGAAGATTCACACTTCTTGAGGCTAAGATGAGGCCCTAGTAGAGGCCGGTTGGAAAATCTCCTACATTGATTCTAACGGACAAACCAGGGTTGGAAAAACCACCCTGGACCAGAATTACTCATCACGTCTACCATCTTCGGTACATCCTCCCACCAACAGCCAGAACAGGGAGCTTCAGGTGATGGTGGCTGTAATGAACCCCTGCCTTCCCCCCTCCCACCTTGATTGGACTCACTGTCCTGTGTCCACCCCGACTAGCCCTCTGGAAGCCCTACTTTTGTAGAGGAGCTCATCATACAACCCAGTCCTTCCTCCCTGGACCAAGAGGGAGTGTAAACCCTGAAAAAGGAAATGTGCTCAAGAGAGTTGCTCACCCCCGGATCAGACACTGTTGTGAGGGCTTAGGTGCGCGGACCGCCCAGAACTGTGGATGATTAGCTAGTTCGCACAGCACGGGTACTGAGCGTCCACTCTGTATCAGGCACACGCTGGGCACACGTTGGTGAATCAGATTCACGGAAAGTGCCAGCCACAGAGAACTGACTGTCTAGTGGGGATAAAGTGCAACCCACTCACATTTGTCTGTGATGTACCCGGCAGCTCCGCAGGCATCGCTTGCTTAGTATTTGGGTGAGTGCCCATTCACTGGTGCAAGTGGACTGGACACCTGGCGGTGGCCTGTGGGTGCGCCAGGGACTTGAGAGAGATGGGGTCCTGGGCTCAGCAGCGTCTTCCAAACTTCTGGGTGACGTTCCCAGAAGGAATGCTCATTGTTACGTGATTGTAACACTGAGGGTTAGCCTGTTTCTCTGAACATAGTTTCCCTGCTAATAAATGGGACGATCAGGCATTTCCCAAAACAGACAAAGGAGTCATTGTAATGGCAGAAATATTTCCAATAACATCTGCGCTTTCCTACCCAAGGAGTCAGCAAACTAAGATAAGGTTTAATTGTTTAATGCCCCATCGTCACACCCTTCATTCCTTCTTTCTTTCCTTCATTCGGGACCCGTTTGCTGAGGGTCTACCATGACTTGGGCACTGAAGACGCATGGTCTTCAGCACTCCCGTGGCGACCTTCCCCCATTCTTTGGGTCGCCCCTGGTCCTCTCTGCTAAGGACAGGAGGACCAAGGCCCCCAGATCGAGAACCTCTGGGGAGGAAGCGGAATTGGGACCAACCAGGTGGCAAAGCCTTGGGAGAGGAGGGCGGGGCGGGAGCGGGGAGCCGGGAGGAGCTCCAGAAGGTGCCCTTCCCCACCCGGCAGGCCTAGGTGTGGTCAGGCAGCAGACTAACCGGGCCTCCTCGGTCACGTTCCCAAGCCTGGCTTTTCCTCTCCTCCCTGCCCTCCTGTCTCCTTAGAGGCTTGTCATCCCCTGCTTGGATTCCTGGGATGCCCCCGTCCAACCTCTCCGTCCCTTTCCATCCTCCCTGCTGCCACCTTCCTGGGTCCTCTAAGACGCACACCTGGTTTTCTCACACCCTTGGTTAGACGGGGACAGAATACATCCAAGCGCCCCATCGCTGCCCAGCCTGGGTGCAACTCTTCCACCTTCCACAGCCCCCAGGAAGCCCTTCTCCCACCAGCCCCGCCAGCCACGGCACACCAGCAGGTCTCCACGTTTGCTGAGCTCACAGGTCCGCCCCCATCGGGAAAGCACCCCCTCATGCATCAGTCGAGCCCTGCCATCCCTCAGAACCCTGCCGAGACGTCTTAACTCCTGCAGAAGGCCCCGCAATCACTCCTCCAGTAAGGGCATCGGCTCCCTCCTCTAAACACCTCTGCGTTGTCTGGAAGGTGTTCATTTCTACTCTCATTCTGCTAGACCGCGTGTACCTATTTCCAGCTCTGTTTCCCCTTCCCCTCGCCCAATGCCCAATACATTGTATGTGCCGAATAAATGTGTCCACTGTGCAACTTGCACAACTGCACACACACCCCATCCCCTCCCCTCGTCCCTATTTGGAATACGGTAAGATTGTGAACTTACCAGGTGCTTGCCGTGGGCCAGCTGATGTGCAAAACGCTTTAGTAGGTCACGTGATTAAATGCTTTCAACAGCCTATGGGGTGAGCGCTGTTGTTATTCCCATTTTACAGAGCAGGAAACCAAGGCTCGCTTAGCCTGGGGAAGGCAGAGCCCTGCAAATCTGCGGGTTGGGGTCTTCGGGAAGCCCCTTCCTCCAGTGAATGCCTGAAACTAACCCAGATGAGCTGCCCACAGTGGCCACTGTGATCCCTCCCCTCACAGAAGTGCTTGTTTTTCCTTTGATCACCTTTATAATGTATCCTATGAAGTATCATAATCTTAGAGAGCTCATGAAAGACAAAGCTTCTCTAACTGTAGGATCAACCAGTAAAATTACATAAAGCTGAAAGGAGGTTGGTTTAATTCATAACTAAAACTAATCTAATAAAACGTGACTTTGAATTCTGCTGGATTGAATTACAGTGATTTTTGTTTTAGTCATTTTATTTAAAAGGGGATCCCGGCATCTGCCTTTTCACTGACAAGGGAGATGGATGCCTCTTGGTTATTCTCTCAGATCCGAGAAGAACCAGAGGCCCCTTCCTGCCACCTCTGACCCCAAAGGCCACCCCCAGCATCCGGGGACATCTGAAGACCCCTCCTCAGAATAATGCTTTTAAACGCACAAAATAATATTCATAGGCTTTCAAAGGAAAACAGTCATGCTTAGAGATAGTTATTGCTATTTTTAAAAAGTGATGAGCTAAAATATGAAATTAAAAAGCATGTCTTTATTAACACATTTAATATCAAGGTCTAGTTACTGTCCTAACTGGACATAGGAAGGAGAACTGATGACGTTTCAAGTTGTCTACAACAACTGTCATGTGATTTTTAAATGTCTGGGGTTTCTGTTGGCGACAAAATCAAAGCAATGCTAAATCTCTGCTTTGCGACTTCCAATCGCAGTTAAACGAAGTGCTGGACTACAGTTAGAGTTAATGAAAAGAAAGACCTTTTTTTCCATCCAAGTTTGTGTTCCCTGGGGATGCACGGCCCCAAGAACCCCACTTAGATGGCTCTAAGTGTGGACAGCTGTCTTGGGAAAGAACTTAAAGTTTATCATGCAGCTCATGGCCAGAACCTCTGGGAACGAGGTTTGGGAGCCCAACATATAGCTCAGTCCTGCCGTGATCTTGTTGGGTGGTCACAAAAATCACAGGGTAGCCTCCTCTTTGCCCTCTCAGAACTGCCACCTCTCTTTGTGGACTCTTGTCATCACCTCTGTGGACTCTCCATCATCAAGTCATTTTGCAGCATCAGGTGTCAGTTTCAGATAAGAACCACGATCATGGTATTGACCAAGCACAGATCTGAGAGCTGTGTTTTCACCTCCACAGCCTTGCTCTCTAAGAACCCTATTTGTTGGCAGTATCTTTAAATTAGCTTATTTTTCTGCTGCCGCTAAGTTAGAAAATTACATAGAAGAATATAATTATTTCAAACATTTACCTTTATCAACGCACACATTGATACTGTTCCATAGTGTTGAGATTCTTTCTTTAGTACAGAACACGATGTTCACTTGAAAACTTTTGAGCCACCATTTTGTTTCAAGATGAAAAGCCGGTTCAGAAATCAAACGTAAAATTTTTTTTCAAATGCTGTGGATTCCATCAGTTATCACAGGTCACACAGAATGAACACAGATTGCCTCAGTACAACTGAAAGAGAATTTCACTGAGTCAGTGATCCTTTGCCTGACTGAGACCTTTAGGAAAGGCTTCTTTCTGTAATGAAATTCAAGAGAAATCTAGTTGAAATGTTTGACCTACATACGTGTATGTGATATTTTGACAATTGGAGGCTAATCAACAAAGAACACCAATCTTCTCTTATTGCTTAGCAGTTAAGGCCCTGAGCATCTAGGGTAAGTCTTCCTGCATTTGGTAGGAAAGTGACTAGATGTCTCCAGGGTTCTTTCCAACTCTTAAGACTTAGATGAATGCAGCCAGCATTCTCACAGGGAGCGGGAACAGTATACGGTTCATTGGTCCTCCAGGATTCTTATGCTGTTTTTGTTGTACACTCACTGATTTCCCCATAGTTTAGCAATATTGAAGTCTGAAATTCGACCTCTGAGATAACTAGAGACATGAAGCATCCTCCTGTCCTCCGGGGTTCTCAGCCTGCAGTGTGTATCATTCTGAGAAGGGGTGTTATCTTCTTCGTGGAAGTGGAGTCTGTAACAATATCTCAATCAGTGCATGGGCCTGGGTGGTGTTGCCATAACTACCACGTTAGGTTGGTAAAGTTTTCAGCATCATAGTCAGCAAATAGAAACGGTTCTACCCAGCACTGCTCAGGTTGTTTTTTTCACATTTACGTATGTCTCTTTTTCCCACCTGTAAACTAATTATTTGGCTATCATCAAATCTTTTGACTGAGGTCATTTCAGTCGCCCTACCCTAAGAAAAACATCCATCTGCAGCTTGGCCCTGACCATGTACCACTTAGAGTCTCAGAGGCCGGCTGGTCTCCCCATTCAGATAAGGATGCACCCAGCAGCTGTTGGTCCACACTGATTTGATTGCCTCTGGGGCCAGGATGCTGCACAAGAAGAGGTGACCCTTGTTTAACCCTTTCAGGCCATTTGAAGAAAGGATAGATGGTCTCACGCCATCTCTGTGGCCAGAAGAGCCCCGGAGACTTCAGAACTGGGTCTTGGTCAATGCCCAACCCAGAAAGACACCCATGGCCCTGAACTCTAAACCCAAGTGTGGGAGGAGATGTATGAAGGATGCAGCCAATGGCAGGATGTAAGAGGCATGGGTCTGCATGGAGGAAGGAGTGAGGGTGCTGCCAGCAGGTGCTGAATGCGGGTCTGTGATTGAGGTGGGCAAAACAGACCCCCATCCTGGAGCAATACTTGCATCCACTGTTTGCTCCTTACAAAGCACTTTACCTGTGTGGTTTCCTGGAGGTCCGAGACGGCGGGGAGTCCAGCTGGGGAGCCGGGCAGGCTGGCAGCCCGGAGGGCACAGCAAGTGCCTGTTTTCTTGAGCTCCCAAGGGCAACGTGATTGAACCAGACCATCATTCCTCAAGTAGGAACAAGGGGCTTAGTGAGAATTTCCAAGGGGCATCTTCTCTCCCTATTGTCTCATTTTGTAGCATCATTAAGTAGAAGTTGTCAAATATTCAAGTCTGAAGGACCACTAACTAGAAAGAAGACAGTCCACCCTGAAGGGCTGGACAGAATGAGCTTGTTACAGAACTCGGGGAGGTGAAAGAACGCCCTTGCTAGTGTGCATTCAGGACAGAACGAGCCTCGTCCAAAATTCCTGGGGACAGTCCCCATAGAGTCAATGAAAACTTACATACTGTGCCATTAAATTAAGTTGCCCCAAAAGGCTGAGGGAAATATTAAGATTTCTTCTGCAAGGAAATGCTTCTGACATGTCTGCCTTCGAAACCTACAGTGAATTTTGTAATTTGTTTGGTCTTTAGAACAATGCAGTGATACTAACTAGTCTTATAAGTCAAGCATAGTTTGAGTGAGTGATAGAAAGAAGGGAGAGTTTTTCATAAGTAATCTTACCTTTCAGACATATGAATGTCTAAATCATCCATTTGTTTGCTACTTAGTATCTTCCTTTCCTTTTCATGTTATTTTCTTTACCTAATTACAGTGAATATTGGTGCATTGTACCCAATCTTTATTTTCTTCGTTTCTTGCCAGTCTCATTTATCCCACTACTTTCTGCTACTCTTCTAAGTTAGTAAGACACAATATTTACAGGTCAGTAGCATTTCAGAAAATTTTTCAGAATGTTCTAGAAGGTTTTACTCTGAGGTTGGGTGAGTGAATCCTTTAAAATGTATTTCTTGCAAACCTTGAGCATGTACCATGTGTTAAAGTTATAATACAGTGATTCCAGTATTTTTTTTACTTAAACAATAAGACTTTTACTTATTACAGATTTACTTATCTAGTTTACTTATTACAAACCAGAGCCATGTACAACAGAGAGTCTGGGGAAAGTATACAGGTTTAGTAGTGACTGGAAGGGAAAAGAAAGCCATCAATGAAGAGGAGGGTAGTGTTTCCTCCGAGCTGGGCCTTGGGTGGGGTGCCCCTCCATTTCTCTGCACTGGTGTAGACTGCAAAATTGTAGGCCTGCAGTGTGGCCATTACCTGCTCCCACACTGCCCGGCCCTCAAGCCATGGTCAGACCATAGAGACTAGGTGTCAGGTCTTGATCCGAAGATCTCCCCAAACCTAGTTAGGCTTAGCATTTGTGCTATGATTTTTTTTTTTTTTTTTGGTGGTACGTGGGCCTCTCACTGTTGTGGCCTCTCCCGTTGCGGAGCGCAGGCTCCGGATGCGCAGGCTCAGCGGCCATGGCTCACGGGTCCAGCCGCTCCGCAGCATGTGGGATCTTCCCAGACCGGGGCACGAACCCGTGTCCCCAGCATCGGCAGGCGGACTCTCAACCACTGCGCCACCAGGGAAACCCTGTGCTATGATTTTATGCTGAATTTTTGTTCCAGAATGTGCTAAGGGTTTTTTTTTTTAAACAAATTTGTGGAATCTTGGGATTAAGCAGAGCTGGGGAAACACATAATCCCAGATTTCAGTGATGCTTATTGAGCTGTGATGACATTGGCATTTCCTTGACATGCAAAGCAAATTCTGTCCCCAGTATAACATGGTTTAAAATCCTGTGCTAGGAACACCGAAGCTACAAGAGATTTGAAATCCTGCACCACACAAAATTCCAAAGTCACGGTGGTGAGTGGTCTCATCCATGAAAAAGAAATGGGAAATAGCCCCAGTCAGTTCCAGTAGAACTGTTTAGCACACAGATTCTCCGTTTGTTTGTCGTTTGTAAGGTTCTGAAGTCCTTTATCAGAAGTAGCTGATTTCACTCTGTCATATGTGAGGGTTCTTGTCCACTTCTGGCTGCTTTTCTCAGTTACAGCTGGACTGGACTGGTTATGTGGAGGTCAGAGAGAAAACAAACTCCTACCAGCCCTCCCTGGGGCTCAGAGGGTCTGGGGTCTGGGAAGGCCACCTTTGCAGGCTTCACTGCTGGACTGCACAGCCCTGCCCCGAGTGTACACACAAGCTTCCGGTCACAGCCAGTGGGATGCTAGCACCTCCCCAGGAGGAGCATCTCCCCACAGGGGGAGCAACTCCCCATGGGGGCAGCAGTTCCCTGTAGATGGAGCACCTCTCCTGGGGCGGGGGGGAGAGCTATTTGGTGGGGCTCCCAGGGGGCGTGTGGGATCCAAGGGGACGAGCCCAGCCCTTGACCCTAGTAGGCAGTCCACAGCTGTTGTAGAATGAAGTTGAGTTTATGACCTTCAGGTACCGCAAGACCATGAATCATCCAAGAAAGATTAAGGGTGATGAGTGCACTGTAATTGCAGTGTCGGGAAAATGGACATTTTTAGCAACAGGCACTCAATCAAGATGGCGTTTTCTGGTTGATGCTAAGTACCAAAATAATTTTACCCTCTGCACTGTGACCATCCCATGTGATTTAAATTTTTTGTTTTTCTCTAAACACTGAATTGATTGATCCTGGTGTCTTAGTAAGTGAGAATTCATTTTATGAGGTTTTGTTTTTGATCATGTGCCCTTGAAATGTCATTATTCTATTTGCCAGAAAATACATCAGGTGGACACTGGATGGAGGCTGGTGTTTGGGGTCCAAGAGACAGTGGGTGAGGGTCCCTGCCCACTGTCTTCCGATGATCAATCCACACGTAGGGTTCCGTGATTATCTTGTCAAGCAGTTTTAATATGAAGGAGCTTCCCTGTAACCATCTCTTTTGTTTCTCTGTCGTCTTATCATGATTGGAGGTTTCCGTGTTGCCATATAAATTCATTCTCTCCTCCCTCCCTTCCTCTCTCCCTCCTTCCATTCAGCTTATCGGAGCCTGTAATGGCCTATACTATTATTGGAGGGCTCACACCTAGTCAGGGTGGCTAAACAACAGACATTAATTTCTCACAGTCCTGGAGGCTGGAAGTGTAAGATCAAGGTGTCGGCAGGGTGGGTTTCCTCTGAGGCCTCTCTCCTTGGTGTGTGGACGGCCGTTTCTTCCTGTGTCCTCACATGGTCATCCCCTCTGTGTGTGTCTGTGTCCTAATCTCCTCTTCTTACAAGGACACCAGTCAGGCTGGACCTGGGCCCCCTCTACTGACCTCATTTTACCTTAATTACCTCTGTATAGACCCTGTCTCCAAACAGTCACATTCTGAGGGGTTAGGACTTCAACATACAAATATTGGGGGACACAATTAAACCCGTAACGGATTCTTCCTTTCAAAGCATGTAAGTTTTAGCCATTTGTTTTCCTCTCCTGACGTTGACCTCCGATTCTGCATCTTCCCGTCGTTGTCCCTGTACCTCCAGGCCCCTTGACTGAGTGACCAGACGTTTCTCATCTAAGCAGCTCCTGCCACATCCACACGTTCTCCTCATCACTGTTAGGTTTCCCATGTCTCTTCGTTTTTCCTGGCATTTTCAGAATCTTTCCTTTCTACTTTGCCCCAAAGACGGCAATTGCCTTTGCTTTGTCACGCATTCCTTTTCTTCTCCACCTGAAGGGTTTCTTCTGGCTTTGTTTGCTGTGGGCTTCTCCCCCTACTTTTATTAGAGCCAGTGATCAGGGGCTCCCCGTCTTCTCTGGTGCCCTCCCCCAGCTCCCCCTTTATCCCTGCGTGCCTTGTGAGTTTTGCTCCACTTTTCCACATCACAGCTCCTGTAAATCTCCCCATTCCTGCTCCCACGTTGCTCCTCCCGTTTTTCCGCGGTTGACCGGAGTGTTCTTTTCTTTCCGTTCTTTCCAGCCGTCACTGTCTCCCGCACCCGCGTCCACACTGGAGCAGCCGTCCATCCTTTTGCCTCTCTCTGGTTCAGGGTTCCCTCTCCTCCGCTTCACCGGGGTTCTGTGCCTTCTTCTCCTCCCGGTCATCTCAGCCCTGGGGGCAGGCGGCTGGGGAAAGGAATGCTCTGCTCCGTGCATTTTCCTGGGGGCCTGTAGACAAAAAGAGGACTCTGGGCAAAGCCACGTTGCAGAGGGGATGGTGTCAGGTGGGCAGTGAAGACATGCCGGGTGGACCTAAAGGGAGAGATGCTGATTGGTTGATGATTATTTCAGATGATGGCTTGGGATTCAGTGATCCTGGAAGGCCGCACTAATGGACCAGTTGAGGTCAAAATTATAGTGAATATGCTTTAATTCAATTGATTTTTATGCTGATACACCTAAGTTGATGCATGTTTTTAATCAAAAGTGATTTTTATCATTTTAGATGTCTTTAGATGTAGGAGGCTTTCTGAAAGCCCTCATTTCCATTCTTATGGTATTTTATTCATTCAATTTAGTTACGTGAGAAAACAATTCTTCACTGGTAAATTTATTGATCATGTCTGAAACAAGCACTTAAGAGTTTGAGGGATACATCAGATCGCAAGGCTTATCAGGGAGAACAGTTTTATTCAGCCATTTGCACTGTGCATGCATTCTTGTCTTATTGAAAAGTAGAGGAATTCATTAAAATATCCCACAATATCTCCACCAGCCTGAGAACAGGCTAGGACAGCCCTTCGTGATGATTCCCGGCAGGGGCAAACGTGATTTATACACACAGCCATCCCCGTCTCCTTCCAGCGTCCTTGAACTCCTCTTGTTCAGCTCCGGTCCACCTAAACGATCCCTCCTGTCTCTGGTCCTCTTGGAACCTGGAATTCTGTAGAGCAAGACAGGCTTGGTTTTATCACCAGCCTTGACAGAGGACAGTAGCACTGTTTGAGCCCTTCCTGCATCTCTTCAATCACAATTATGTTATTTCTGTGGATCCAGACGAAATGCATTGCAGATGACACTCAGCATCTTTGCCACGATTGATTGCCAAGGCCAACTGACCCCAGATGTTACTTGAGTGGAGGGATTTTTCCACAAACTTCACAAATATCAGAGTCTAACAAAATGTCATGAGGCTGAGCCCTTAATACATATAATCCAAGGTTTCTTATAACATAAAAATGCATGTTTAAAGTTTTAAGGTAATTTTCTTATTCAAACAGCATACACTTAGAGGTTTCATTTTAATTTCAGGATGATATCGCCGACTTTCACAGGATCATAATTAAAATGATCGGTGGGTTTTTTTTCTTCCACTAAATGCATTTAACCACAAAAAGCTAATTAAATGAGAAATAACAAATAGGTTTTCTCTGTTGCTACTGACTTTGATCTTCCCCCATGATGATAATGATTTATTAGAGAAGTAGATGGCTTTAATTCGGTTCAATTTAACAACAGTCATTGAGTTGGAATCAAATGCCCTTCTGCGATGAAAGTGAGACCAGGAGATGTTTTATTTTTTTATCTTTATTTTTAATTGACTTTATTGACGTATAGTTGATTTACAGTGCTGTGTTACTTTCTGCTGTACAGCAAACTGATTCAGTTCTATATATGTATATATATACATATGTATGTGTGTGTGTGTGTGTATATATATATATTTTTTTCTTTTTTATATTCTTTTCCACTGTGGTTTATCATAGGATATTGAATACAGTTCCCTGTGCTCTACAGTAAGACCCTGTTGTTTATCCATCCTATATATAATAGTTTGCATCTGCTAATCCCAAACTCCCACTCCATCCCTCCCCCACCCCCCTCCCCTTTGGCAACCACAAGTCTGTTCTCTATGTCTGAGAGTCTGTTTCTGTTTTGTACATAAGTTTATTTGTGTCGTATTTTAGATCCCACATATGAATGATACCATATGATATTTGTCTTTCTCTGTCTGACTTACTTCACTTAGTATGATGACCTCTAGGTCCATCCATGTTGCTGCAAATGGCATTATTGCATTCTTTTCAATGGCTGAATAATATTCCTTTGTGTATATACCACATCTTCTTTATCCATTCATTTGTCAATGAACACTTAGGTCACTTCCATATCTTGGCTATTATAAATAGTGCTTCCCTAAACATAGGGGTGCATGTATCTTTTCAAATTAGAATTTTCATCTTTTCCAGATATATGCCCAGGAGTGGGGTTGCCGGGTCGTATGGTAGTTCTATTTCTAGCTTTTTGAGGAACCTCCATACTGTTCTCCATAGTGGCTGCACCAATTTGCATTCCCACCAACAGTGTAGGAGGGTTCCTTTTTCCAGGAGACATTTTACGATAGACACTCAGGTAAGAGCCCGCATTGGTCCATGGCCATCACAGGCCAAAAACGCCAAGGGGAGCCGAGGTGCAGGTGTGTTTCTGTGCACCAGCACTGAGTCCAGAGACTCGAAGGCCCTTAGAAGGAAGCACATGGTGTAATGCCTTTGTCCCCTAAATGCAAGATGGTCCCTCAGAAGACTGTCCTTCCCAGAGGGCAGTCTGGGAATGGCCTGTGTCCCCTCGAGGCGGGGATTATGATGAGCTGGTTATAAGATGCTATTACAGCTTTATCATCATCATCATCATTAATTTTTTCGATTCTTACCATGACTATAAGGGGCGCAGGATTTCCTGAAGGGGCCACGAAATGCATAGATTTTGTGGCAATGTACAAAATGTTAATGTTGTATGTTATTCTGTTTAATGTGTAAAATTCTTAAGTTTTTTCTGATTATAGAAAGTAGTACATGCTTATTGTACAAAATTCATGCAGTACCAGAAAGTACAAAATAGAAAATGAAGAGATCCGGAATTCCACCTGCCAGAAATAATATTTTTTTACACACACGCACACCACACATACACATACACACACACACACACACACACACACATACTCACACACACAGTTACACCAGTGTAACAGCTTAAACAGTAATGGAATTACGCTCTGCGTGATGGTCTGAAGTTTGCACATCTTTTCTCGCCAGTGCATTGTGGATGTCTGAATATTAGGTCAGCTGATCTAGATAGAGGTCACTCTAAAAGGCCACGGAGGACTTCCCTGGTGGTGCAGTGGTTAAGAATCCGCCTGCCAATGCAGGGGACACGGGTTCGATACCTGGTCTGGGAAGATCCTACATGCCACGGAGCAACTAAGCCCATGCGCCACAACTACTGAGCCTGCACTCTAGAGCCCGTGAGCCACAACTACTGAGCCAACATGCCACAACTACTGAAGCCCGCGTGCCTAGACCCCATGCTCCACAACAAGAGAAGCCACTGCAATGAGAAGCCCGTGCACCACAGCAAAGAGTAGCCCCCGCTCGCTGCAACTAGAGAAAGCCCATGCGCAGCAACAAAGACCCAATGCAGCCCAAAATAAATAACTTTATAATAAATAAATACATAAAAGCCCACCGAGCACCTGGGTGTGGAATCGTGCATTCCTGATCTGTCCTCTGGGCAGCCTTCCCTCTTATCTTTCCTGTACATCACAGTCACTCACTTGCGCTTCTGTTACCATGAAAGACACTCCCAGAAGTGGGTCACTGGATCAGAGGGTGTGGACACTCACATATTGATGGGAGAATGTTGTCAAATCGCCTGTCATCAAGGTTATGCCAGGTTGCATCCCATCAACAGCATGAACTAGAAGCCTCCCCCCACCTCAGTAACTATTACTCCAGTCGTACTTCCTAATCTCATTGACGAAACAGATCTTTTATTTTCTTAAACTCTACACTTAACTGTCTCCCTATTTATTTATTTATTTATTTAGTCTGTGTATTTGTGTTTTTTTTAATTGAAGTATAGTTGATTTACAATGTTGTGTTAGTTTCAGGTGTACAACACAGTGGTTCAGTTATATATACATATATATACACGTGTATATGTGTATGTATATATATATATATTCTTTTTCAGATTCTTTTCCCTTATAGGTTCTTACAAAATATTGAGCATGGTTCCCTGTGCTATACAGTAGGTATACAGAAATGTGTATCTGTTAATCCCAAACTCCTAATTTAGCCCTCCCCGCCTTTCCCCTTTGGTAACCATAAGTTTGTTTTCTATGTCTGTGGGTCTGTTTCTGTTTTGTAAATAAGTTCATTTGTATTGTTTTTTTTAGATTCCACATGTAAGTGATGTCATATGATATTTCTCTGTCTGGCTTACTTCACTTAGTATGATAATCTCTACGTCCGTCCATGTTTCTGCAAAAACAGATCTTATTTTTAAACTTATGTATTTCTTATTTTATTGAGGTATAGCATCTGTATTCATTTGCTAGGGCCACCATAACAAAATACCACCGACTGGGTGACTTAGACCACAGCCATTTATTTTCCCACAGTTCTGGAGGCTGGAAGTCCAAGTTCAAGGTGTGGGCAGGGTGGGTGTCCTCTGAGGCCTCTCTCCTGGGTTTATAGATGTGTTTCCTCCGTGTCATCATGTGGTCATCCCTCTGTGTGTGTCTGTGTCCTAATCTCCTCTTCTTATAAGCACACCAGACCTATAGGATTAGGGCTCGCTCTAGTGACCTCATTAACCTCAATTACCACTGCAAAGGCCCTATCTCCAAGTAGAGTCACTTAGAGATTAGGGCCTAGATCAGCTGAGGAAGACCTGATGGGGCGAGGACCGGCTTCCAAGATCACTCACATGGTGTTGGCAGCGTCCAGGGGCCTGGTGTCTGCTGGCTGGGCCTCCCCTGTTCCCTGCACCTGGGCTTCTCTCTGGGCCAGCTGGCTTCCCTCAGAGGGAACTGCTGAGAGAACGAGAGAGAGCCCGAAAACACAGAGGCGTCATCTCAGAAGGGGCATCCCATCTGTTCTGCCATAGTCTGTTCATTAGAAGCAAGTGACAGGTCCTACCCACACTCAAATCACAGGGGCATGAACACCAGGAAGGGGATCATTGGGCCCAACTTAGAAGCTGCCCATCACAGGATGGGCAGTACTTGCTGGTTTTGTCAATATGGCTTTTTTTTTTTTTTTCTTGCGGTACGCGGGCCTCTCACTGTTGTGGCCTCTCCCGTTGCAGAGCACAGGCTCCGGATGCGCAGGCTCAGCGGCCATGGCTCACGGGCCCAGCCGCTCCCCAGCATGTGGGATCTTCCCGGACCGGGGCACGAACCCGCGCCCCCTGCATCGGCAGGCGGACTCTCAACCACTGCGCTGCCAGGGAAGCCCCAATATGGCCTTTTTTGATTACATTTTCTAAACATGTATTATTGATATATAGGAAAGCTATCAAATTTTCATATACACATGATGTATTTACATAGATATGTATCAACTTACACCTCATTTTTACTGTGACTTTTTCTTTTTGCCTCAGGTGCAGAGAGAATTAGGTTAATCATGGCCCACCAGTCTTTCTCTCTCTTCTTTTACTGAAGAAATGATCGCTAATTTTGAAGTAGTTTCATTCATCCATCTTTTCACGGCAAGAACTGTTTGTTAAGACCCATTTCCTCACCCTATGTCACAAGATACACCCCTATGTGGTCTTCCACTGGCTTTATGACTTTACCTTTTGCATTTTAAGTGTAACCCGTTTGCTTTGTGTGCCATCAGGTAGGAGCCCAGCTTCTTCATGTACTGAAGAACCACCTGGCCGTCTTCCACTGTCTTACTTTTTTGCCATTTTTATCGTGTACAAGTCCCATACAGATGGGATTCTCTTCCGTTCCACTCATCTGTCTCCCTGCTCCTGCACGAATATTATTCTGTCTTAGGAATACGGCCTCCTAGTCTGTCTAACAGCGGGTAGGTCAAGACCTCCTCTATGCTCTTCTCAACTCTTTGTGGATCACTCGTGCTCCATGTGAATTGTTTTCAATTGTTCGTCAAGAATTTTATCATAGTAGTGAGCTCTCGTTTCTGCAAGAGAGCGTCACACATCACACATCACGCATCAGTATCACACAATGGACGCGTATTTCCTGCACACACTCTGATGTGGGCTGGTGCCCCTCTCCATCTTGTAGCATCTCCATCTGGAGCATGTGAAGCAGATTCCCAGATTCCCAGCAATGGAGGCTGAGGATGGGTGAGCACAGCAGCTCTTACTGCCCACACTCAGAACGGATAGGCCCACTTCTCACCGTCCACTGGCCAGAACTAGCCACAGGGCCACAATCTGATGCCAGGGAGGTGGGAATGTAGGAGAAGCATGTGGCTGTTTCTGGAGACCCAATGCTCTCTACCACATCAAGTTCCTCAAAAATAGCCATATCTCAGACTCTCCAAGTTGTACACGTTTAAATACGTACAGCTCGTTGCATGTCAATCATACCTCAAAGTGGTTGAAAAAAATTGCTAAGCCGTTAGGATTTTCTGCATAGGCAATTGTATCATCTACAAATAATGAGGTCAACAGAATATTGCATCCCATGGCACAGAAAACCTCTTAATACCACGAAAGGCAGGCAAGCAAAGCCAGAGAGAAACGATTATTTTTGCCGCTTCAAATATCAAGATTGAATAAGCTTGGGCTTCCCTGGCGGTGCAGTGGTTGAGAATCTACCTGCCAATGCAGGGGACACGGGTTTGAGCCCTGGCCTGGGAAGACCCCACATGCCGCAGAGCAACGAAGCCCGTGAGCCACAACTACTGAGCCTGCGAGCCACAACTACTGAAGCCTGCGTGCCTAGAGCCTGTGCTCCGCAACAAGATAAGCCCCTGCAATGAGAAGCCCGCGCACTGCAAAGAAGAGAAGCACACACACAGCAACCAAGAACCAATGCAATCAAAAAAAATAAAAGAAGGATTGAATAAGCTTGATTTTTGTATATTTGAATCTCAACACAAGCCAACATAAATATTACATAACAGAGCCAGGAAGTTTTGAAAAATTACCCTTTTACCATTTAAAATATCACTGCAAAATATACCTGAGATTAACTTTCCCATTACTGGGAAAAGGGCAGTTTTGCTGATTTACTCCTTCACTCCCTTTGACGTGTGATTAGTGCCTCCAAAATAAACCCTCCCCCAAATTATTGACTGTAAACATGTCAACCCGTTTTATGAGGTACTTTCAGTAAAAGTGAAAGATTTTACTTTGAAGTTTGTCTTCGGAAAATGTCGACTTTGTTAAAGATTCCTATTGGAAAGCTCTGATCAGAACTGGCGTTCTGGTTGGTTTTGAGCCCGCAGGGCTAATATTGATGTTGGTCTGTGCTCACAGTGTCTGGCTGGTACCATCCACCACCGCAATCTGTGACTCCGTGGAGATCACCCATCCAGCATGGAATGCTAGTTCTTAGGCTGTTACTAACGACTGGTGCAAGCAGAAGGCAGTATGGTGGGAATGGGGTATACTGTGGTCAGATAAGGTTGGGATATCCTGGCTTACTCAGAGCCATTAAAACTTCTTAGAGCCAATAACATGATGATATTTCTTGTGAAAGTTCAGACGCGGTTCTACGATGCAACATTTGGCATCGTGGGTTTCAAGTCTAATTCCGGCAATAGTTGCTGAGGCACACTTCCGTTTACTACCTCTGCTGCCACAAAGAAGTGATTTGCCCCTTCATTCTCCACTGGATCATTTGCCAAAGGACGAGTGTGTCCACCTCCCGGGTGAGGATCAGATGAGCCAGTGTGTGAAATACCGTATGGGACAGGTTTAGGGAAATGGCAGCCCATGTACTACCTTTTATTTGGAATTCTGGCTGGGACGTAAAGGAGCCTTCAGATCAGTGCTGATAATCCTGTAAGATCCCTCATTCCCTCCTCAGGGAGTGTGCTGGTGCACACGCTGGGTGCCGGTTATGTAGTTGTGTGATGCTTTCATTGAGGCCTTGGGTACCCAAGACAGTGAGTAGAGATGCCATAGCCTCACATGTTCATCCTGACACGTAATGAGAAGTGGTTTTGTTCACCTCCAGCCTGTGCCCTATGTCCACAGGCATACGAAAACAGGTGACTGTGGGAATAAAATACATAATCATAGCTGACCTGAATTTGCCTTAGAGACTAAATCCATACATTATATCCATGGTTAAAATTAAGTATCCAAAATTGAAATATAATTCCCTTAACTTATAGTAGGCTAGCAACTGACAGCCAGCATGGCTTTCTCATTTCTTCCCACAAGTGTTACCGAACAAAACTTGGGTCTGCTCGCCCGCACGTGGTAAAGCCAATCCGCTGACACCAGGTTGTGGTGAAGGAAAGCACCGTGTTTTTTCCAAGGCATCCAACATGGGGCCGAGCAAGGAGAATGGGTAGCTCATGC
This sequence comes from Aethalodelphis obliquidens, assembly GCF_003676395.1. NCBI lineage: Eukaryota > Metazoa > Chordata > Mammalia > Artiodactyla > Delphinidae > Aethalodelphis > Aethalodelphis obliquidens. The sequence goes on from NW_020837973.1 coordinate 5,124,119, forward strand.
TCAGAAGACCCGAAGTCCCCGACGGCTTTCAGGGAAGGGTTTTTAAGGCAGTGTTAAGGGTGAGGGTCAAAGGGTGCCTGATCAGCTCATGGACATTTTTTTATTGGTCGGAGGTGAGGTAACCAGGTGGTATTTCGGGAGTCAACATCACCAACCTTCTGGTTCCAACCGGTCTGGGGTCTAGGTGCTTGTGGGCAGCATGCAGTTAATTTCTTCTACCTGGTGGGGACTTAGTATCTGCAAAACAGCTCAAGGATATGGCTCAGGATGTTATCTGTAGCTCTTGAGAAGGAACTAAAAGTCCTTGACTTTGTTTTATGGCTAAACTATTAGTATTTTGTCTTGCTTGACTGTTTTCCTTTGTTTCTGCATTTTTCACTTCTCTGAGTAGATTTGTTCTTTGGGACTCGGGGAGGGCCTAGAAGGCTAAAGCTTTTCTATAAACAAGAGGCGGGGCTAGGGGAGAGAAGTCTGTCCCCCAGAAGGCCCTGCAGTGTCCAGCTAGGTTTCAAAAACTTAAAAGTAAGAATCTTCAAAATATTTGATGTATGCTGTTGTTTAATTAGAAATCTAATTTATAAAAACTGCATTATTTAATTTTATTACATTTTAGATATCTTGAGAATATATTTGTACTCAATTTATATAGTTTTTATGAGGCTTCATGTAAAGTCTGTCATTTAAGAAGAGTTCATGTATCTGCAAAACACAGTTTGTATGTGTCGTGTGTGCAAACATACCTCTAGGATTTTTTTCTCGAATGCTGTGTCTTTATAGAGGCACCATTGGGCTCTCTGTGGCTAAATCCGTTTTCTTGGCTACATTAATTGTTATTGTGTACAATTATATTGACCGAATAGTTACTCAACTTGATCTTAATAAAGAAAACTAAAGTAACTGGATTTGCCATGGTGTAGTCTTGACCTTGAGATTATGTTGCTAATGATGTATGAATCAGAGGGTCCTTTTGGTCTCACTTCTAAAATTCCCCGAATCTGTGGGGTTTGGTAGCACCTAGGAAGCTGCTGCTTACTGCCTTAGATAATGTGGGAGGAATGTTTAGGAATCCGATGGGGATCCCAGCTCCAGCCCTGACTCCAGCATTTCTTGATGGGGTGACCCCATTCCCCACCTGCCAGCCCCCCACTTCCACCCTTTTTATCACGGAAGGTAGTAGTTGCTCTCTCTGCCACGCCAAGGAGCGAAGATGCAAATGAGAAAGGTCAGTTGAAAATGATGGAGAAACCATAGCAAGCTTTGCAGAGATTGTCCTCAATTTGTAAAACGGGTCTCGTTTACACAGCATTGTAAAGCAGAAGTAACCCGCAGGTCGATCATAAGTCATCCTGGCAATTCTGTCTCCATTACAACGCCCGCCCTTTGTGCTTTGGCGTGCTCCTTCAGCGGGGATGTGTCACACACGCATCCCTGCGGGTCTGTGGCTGCAGTTCTCAGCACTCACACGGGTTTCGATAAAAGACAAGCTCCCCGACCCGTCACAGGCAACAGCAGGTTCGTATGCTCATGGAAAAGGACTGGAGGGAGGGAAAGACTTCTTCCTCTGGCTCCAAAGCTCAGTGCCTTCGTGCAAAAGAGGAAAATTAATTTGGGGAAACAATGAAATGACACAAATATAATCCTGATTGAGATGAGAGGAGGTGGTGGGGCTAGGAAAGGACCTAAGAGTCTGCTATAAATAAATAGTCTGATATAAATAAATAAAATGATCTTTTTTTTTAAAGGGACTGGCACAATTGGGCATATTGCCTGAAAATTCTATTTAGCATTTAAATATGATTGTGAAATGCTCAATTAAAAGTTGGACCAATGTCGTGCAAACCTGCTGATAATCTAGGCATATATGGGGCTGAGCCACTGCAGCAAACCATCCAGTATGTATGTTTCCATCACTGACAGCTGCTTTCTCTAGAGCACTGAGGGGCAGGGACTCTGGAATCCAACTGTGCCAGTTCAGATTCCAGCTCCACCACCTACCTGCTGTGTGACCTGGGAGAGTTTAACTCCAAGCCTCAGTTTCCTCATCATGATGGCGGGTATAGTGATCTCTCTGTGGTGTGGATGGAGCGAGTTTATACATGGAAATCCCTCAGAGCTGTGACTGAAACAAGTTTTACCTATGTCATATGACAAAGTATGTGTTGTTTGAAGATTCCCTGTGATGTTTATAAAAATCACTGACTGAATTCTTCTCTCTGCTCATTGTGATTCTGAGTTCATCAGAAGGAAAGGATTCTGTAGTAGCACGCGTATACAGATACAAGAGCTGAAATCAGAACATCCCTAAAGTGATGACCTAAAAGTAATAATAGCCATCCCAGGTGCTTGTAGAAAATCACTTTTTAATTTTTATTAGGTCAACCAAAATCAGCCCCTCAGTTTTCTAAGCTTTTCCGACAGAAACCAGAAATTTGAATTTAGAACCAACTTCCTTTCTTGATTACAATCTTGAGACTATTTTCTGGGAACAGAATACCACGTTTTCCAGAAAGATCCCCACCCCCTTGCTTCTCAACACAGAGCAAGCTCCTTCATGCCATATTGTCGCCCTGCATGTTCTCACAAACAGAAAAAGCGTGTGTTGGGTTTCCTCTGCACTGGAACCAACACGTGTATGACACCAGCAAATACGGATGACAGTATGTAGCCCTGAAATGGTTTGCATGCCTTACTTTTATCCAGGTCTTCATAGCACATGGCTAAATGGGCTCTTTGCGCCCCTAGTGCTTTCTTAATTTAACAAGAAAATGATGCAAGGAAGGCAGTGTAGGGAGGTGGGATGGGGGAAGCCAGGGGAGGCAGGGGCACGATGCAGGGAGCAGTAGACTCCAGCCTTGGACGTGAAATGCTGGCTTGTGATGGATGCTGGCGGGGCAGAAACGCACAGGCTTCCGCACCCGCCCCAGTTATGGGTGCTGCATTCCACCCCAAGACCCTCCAGAAAGTACGCCTGATGAAACGCGTGTAGTTGTTAAGATCAAGTGCGCTAGGATTCGTGTGTTAGGATAAGGTCTTCACACCCATTGACGTAGCTCCTGGGGAACTGCCTGCTTGGCTATCTGGGGAGTATCTGCAACCTCGGAGGGAGGGGGTGGGGGAGTGTTGGTCACGCTCACACTTCCCTCCTGCCAGCCTCCCTGAGCACTACCTCTGCCCCCGGCCCTGCCCCTCATTAGCACTGCATGGACAGCCAGCGCACAAGACGGTCAGAGTCAGTTCTGGGGCAAATACACCGGGCGTGGCGCAAGTTTACTACAAAGTGCTTGCTTATTAAATGTTTTCCAGCATGTAGCTGGCCACTTTCCCCACGGGGGAAAGCACCCCATTTTTTTAATTGGAGTAGAGTTGATTTACAATGTCGTGTTAGTTTCAGGTGTACAGCAAAGTGATTCCGTTACACATATTATCGTTCAGATTCTTTTCCCTTATGGGTTATTACAAAATACTGAGTAGGCTTCCCTGTGCTATACAGTAGGTCCTTGTTGTTTTTCTCTTTTATATATAGTATTTGTGTGTGTGTTCATTCCATCCTCCCAATGTATCCCTCCCCTGCTTCCCCTGTGGTAACTGTAAGTTTGTTTTCTATGTCTGTGGGTCTATTTTGAAAAACCCCATTTTAAGACCATGGGGGGTTGCTCGGGGGTCAGGGAGCTTCTGTGTAGGCGGGACCTGAGGAAGGATGGGGTGCAGGACTCCACTTTGACTCATTATGGGATGGAATGGAAACTTGGGGTTCCCCTGAAGAGGCACAGGTGCATCTCACAAGTGTGCAAAACCCACCCCAAACTTACACCAGTGTGTGCGGACATGCTGAGAAAGGAGAGGAGCCCCGTGAGTGACACGTTCCTGGTGACACTCTTCTGGCTCTTTTCGTTGCTTGGAATAATGTTTCAGGTCACATCCTGTTGGCGATGCCCACCTGCCCACGAGTCTCCTTATTTTGCATTTGTGCAAGCAAACCACAATTGTCTTCACTGGACGCTAGTTGCCCCCCTTAATGGTTGCCTTTCACTGGACAGGAGCATCCCCCCGACCTTGGTGTCAAGACAGGTGTAAACATCTCTTCCCCAGCTCCAGGGGCTCAGAAATCCCTGCTCTGCCCATCCTCGGCGGGTGGTCTCACCTGTGAGCCCTGGGACCACTGGGTCACATCGGTGCTGAAGGCCCATGGTCACATGGCGGGGCGGGGCAGGGCCAGCAGGGCAGACCCTCCCACGTTCCCTGCACCCCGATTGGCCTCCTGCCACAGACTGAGTGCCTGTCTGCCCGTCTGCCACCTCCTGGGCTTCTCCCCCCACCTCCGAGTGCCCTCCAAGCCTCCCCCCGCCTCCCAAACAGAGCTCGGCTCAGGCCATGACCCCTCCCAGCCAAACTGATGTAGGAGGTGATGTAGGACGCTTTCTCAGGCCAAGTTCATGGGCTCCTGGTTTCAGCGGCATTAGGGATTCTTGGTGCACTGTCCCCGGCACCCAGCCCTCACACAGGCCACCTGCTGAGATTCAGGGCAGGTGCACTGGCCTGAGGTGGGGCTTACGGGGAGTTGCACACCTGCTCCCTCCCAGGACAGGGGTGACCAGAGCCCCCAGCACCTTCAAACTGGAAGGGCTGGCCCAACAGGCCTCCTAGACTGAGAGAAGGGCTCTGGGTGACGTTCCAGACTTTGAGAAACCGTTGACTAGAAAGTTGGCGGGTTTTGTGCAAATTGGGGAAGTGGGAGGTACAAGCTATGCAGTGTAAGATACACTCAGGGGGTGTATTGTAGAACACGGGGCATATAGCCAATATTTTATAATAACTGTAAATGGAAAATAACCTTTAAAATGGTATGAACAATATTTTTTTTAAATTTATGTATAAATAGAATGTCAAAGTAAAAATAGGGAAGTTAGAGAGAAATTCTTTAATCAGGAAGGTAATGAGTTGTATCCTAGCAGTGTCCACACAGAGGCAGCAGTGGCTGGCCTGCAGCACGTGTCCAGCAGGAAGTGACCGGCATCTGGAGGGAAGGGGAGGCTGAGGTGTGGACTCCAGAGACCCCGCACAGGGCACGTGTGAACCATGACCTGTGGACTGGAGACCAGTCTGTGTGGCCCTTTAGAGACAAACTGCGCATTCAGGGCTATTGTCCAAGGCTTCATCCACGTCCCATCACAATCGTTTCCATCTTGATCCAGTGCTTCAAGAAAGAAAACCAAGCTGACCACAGACCCTGCCCTCTTGTGCCCATCTTACTAGAACCAGGTGAAGGGCAGGAATGAGGCCTCTCCAGTGGGCAGATCTGAAATTTCACATCTTTCTGAACACCACTCCTTTACTGAAAATCAGTAAAGTAGCAGAGAATAAAGTAATCCACACAGAGTCTTTGTCTTGCTGTACTTTTTCAGCAGAAACAGACTCTTCTCAAAAGTAATATATATTAGAGAATTGGTGCTCAAATCATAACATTTTCACCTTTGAGTTTTTCTGGAAAATACCTCTTGCGACTTCCAGTGATTCCAGAATGTCATTTATTTTTTTAATGTGGCAGAATTTCCTTTAGCACTTTGACGTTCCTGCACCAACTGTGTCGTGCGGTGGGAACTTTCTCTGTCACTAGGTCACATTGCTCGTGGAAAACATTGATGCTGGAAGATGTCACCATAAATCGCAAAGACGGACGTGCCTCCTGAAACTAGAAACCATCAAGCCATCCCGGGAGTGAAAGCATATGTTACCTTGGTTGCCTGTGAAAGTCTTGGGTTACTTCTTGATGTAATTTTTCTAGAACAACACAGTTTGGGATTATTTCATCAAACTCTTGAAGCTTCTGCTGGCAGGGCCGAGGGCAGAAGGCGGCTGCCCTCTGTTTTGACAGGTTAATTCCCTGAGCTGATTCTTGTCACCTTTTCTAGTGACAGTCTCAGTCTCCTTTATTTCTCTGGACTTCCCCCCGATGGCATGGCCGTAACTACTGTCTGTGCTCACACAGAATTGCTTCCGTCAACGGGAGTGGGTAACGAGAGTGTCCAGGTCACCTGGTTTACTGAGGGTCATAAAATCAACAGCAGACCCCCCAGAAGGGCACCGGCTGGAAGCAGATTCTCTCCCCCCAGCCCTGTGCATGTGGGGTGAAGCTGCAGGAGTGAGCGGCCCTTGTCAGCACGGCCGCTTTCTCTCGGGAGGGCACGGGGGCACGAGGTGTGGGGAGTGGGTGTCTCCTCCCGCTGGCAGCCGTGAGCTCTGGCCACCCCAGGATAAAGGAAGACCCGGCCTCTCCAACAAAGCCCCCCCCTGCCCCAGCCCATGCACCCCTTCTTGCATCTCCCCCAGGCAGCAGCAGGAAGGATCCGCATCCCCAGTGTCTGGTCCTTAAATCAAGGCTACGTGGCGGGACAGGGGCAGCCTCGCGTGTCATGGGGCCCCAGTGGGTGAGTGGCCGTAGGCCGGAGTCAGTGGGGTCCCACCCCCAGAACAGGGGGCTGCAGGGAATGGACAGGTGGACTCCAAAACCAGTGGGGTGCTGGGGGGAGGAACCACGATTCTCGTCCTTCTCAAAATGTGTTCCCAGAAGGGAAAACGTGGTGCCCTTGGAAGGTTGCCTGTGTAGGACAGAGGGTTGGATTCTGACCTGAGAAGTCCAGTTGGGTAGGAGAACACCACCGATCCCTGTTCACTCGCCGGGTGCAGGGCACACATGGAGCTGTCCCAGTAGGAAGGCTGCTAAGCGACTGCGTGCTTGTCAGTGGAGCCAGCTGGGGAAGAGCGCCCATGATGAGCTGCCCCCATGGGGATCGTCTGGCAAGGCAGAGGGCGCACTCGGGAGCTTTTCTAGAGCGCCACATGCCGGCGGCCGGACTCAGCTCGCAAGTAGAAAATCTGGAAGCTGTGGTTGTGTTGCGTTAAACAGGCACTTCAGCCTCGAGAATGGAACACGCCGCCCTCGGCTCGGCCTGTGGCCAGCAGCTCTGCCTACGTCCTGTGCGCAGCAAATGGAAACCACAGGTGGCCGGCGTCCCAAGGAACAGGGCGTGTGGGTGAAGGAGGCCTCGCAGAGCGAGGCCCCCACAGTTGGGCAGGGACCCGAGGTCCACACGACTGTGGCTGGAGGACCAGGCTTTTGGTGGTGAAGGCAGATTCGGTGCTGAACGGCTCGGGGTTTCCACGTGGGATGGAGGCCCGGAGCTCCACGTTGAAAGGAGGCTGCAGTGCAGAGGGATAGAGGGGTTCAGTGACCCCGGGGCCCACATCCAATGAGGGAAGCCAGGCCGGGCAGCGTTCTCTGCAGCGGAGGGTTGGTATCTTGTTCTCTCGCTGACACCTGCGAAACTTCTCCATGTTCTGAGAGGCGACCTGGCTTTGGGGTTCAGGGCGTGGCCTCCGGTCCTGCGTGGGGATCCTGTGTGGCTTCGAGCACGTGATTGGCTTGTCTGTGCCTGTCTCCTCATCTATAAATCAGGGTTGACGGTAGCGGAGCCCACCTGGCGGGGCTCCAGAGAGGGTTTAAGGAGTCTGTTCGAGCCCAATCCTGAGAACACTGCCCAGCACACGGCAAGGACGAGACACCACCACCGAGATTGCCTTTAAAGAGTACGTCCAGCTGCCACTGCCTGTGTCCCTACACAGCTAGTGAAACCCACTGGGACCCAGCCACTTAAGCAGAAGTATTAGTGGAATCTCCAGAAAACATAATTTCGAAATGATTATCTGATACAGTTTAAAGTTTTAGCAAAAAGTTCCTTTTCCCCTGTTTGCTTCTTCCAAGAAAATATAATCTGTCTTAAAACAGATTCCATAATTGCTAGAACTTTCTTTAAAGTGTAGAAGAAAGAGATGCTTATGTTTTGCAAGAGTCAGAAGTATCCATGAGGTATGCCTTTGATGCTGCCAGTGGCTTGAGGATTTTTTAGTGATAATGAAGTTGTCCCTTCGTATCTGCAGGGGATTACATTCCAAGGCACCCATTGGATGCCTGAAACCGCGGGTAGTACCGAATCCATATACTATGTTTTTTCCCATGTACTACGTGGAGATGCTGGACAAAGGGATGACTTACGTCCCAGGTGAGATGGAGTGGGACAGGCACACTTCATTTTATTGCAATTCATAGATGTGTCTTACAAATTGAAGGTTTGTGGCAACCCGGCATCAAGCAAGTCTATCAGTGCCATTCTTTGTCAACAACATTATGTTTTAATTAATGCTGTTTTTAAATGTTTAATTTGTTTTTTAGACACAGTGCTGTTGCGCACTTAATATACTATAGTGTGGTGTAAACATAACTTTTATACGCACTGGGAAACCAGAACATCTGTGTGACTGTCTTTACTGCGATATTTGCTTTATTGCGATGGTCTGGGACCAAACCTGAAATATCTCCAAGAGCGTGAGATTTCATCTCGCTATTCAGAACAGTGTGCAATTTAAATCTCATGAATTGTTTATTTCTGGAATTTTCCATTTAATATTTTTGGACCATGGTCAACCAAGGGTAACTGAAATCACACAAGGTGAAACGGTGTCTAAGGGGGACTACTGGGTTAAATAATGTAGTTTCACTTTAATTTCTATTAAATATTAATATTATCCAGGTTATATAAAACTGATGCTGACTTTGTCATCCTGAGAGGTGCACAGAAATCAAAAGGAAATATCTGAGGATATTTATCGCCTAATAATTGGGAAGCTATTTTAGAGACTGTCACAGAGAGTCTGTCCTTCCATAAGGTTTCTCAATGGACAATTCTAGAATGTTCCACTAGGGAAATACTCCTTCCCGACTGCAGTGGCTTTGCATCCTGGGCATTATTCTCATCCTTCACCCAGATGAGCGTCAGTGCCGTGGAAAGATGGCCTGTGGTCCTGCCGGGGAGGCAACGCGAGTCTGGCCCATGGCACTCATGTGTTTACTCCTTCATGCATTCCCACGGCTGCTGCCCACGAGGCCCAGGCCAAGCCCTGGACATCTCCCTCACCTGGCCTCACCTGGTGTCTCCAGCAACCCGCATGAGGTCTGTTCCGTGGCAGGCACTTATTAATCTGTGGGAAATACAGGTTGCTCTTTTGGGACTTTCTGATAGCTAAGCTGCACTTTTCCAAAGAACCAGATTTTTTTTTAACATGCAGTGATTGCTAAAAAATAAGGTCGAGAAGAGTTTTTAAAGTTCTGATTTTATTATGAATCAAGGGAGCATCGCACTTCTGAGATGACTATTTCTTCCTGAGGGCCGGACCACGGATGCTCTTCGGACGCTCGCAGGCACCCTTCGTGGACCGCCATCTGTGCCCGCCTCCCCGAGGTCCCCTTGCTGGGTCCAGCTGCTAAGCCCTCCGCTTCCTGCTTCTCCTCTTGCCTCACCTCCCACCTGCTCCCAAGGGCTCGTATCTTACCCTGGAACCCTGTTTCCTCCAGGGTCAGAAACTTGCTTCCTTCCCTCAACGACAGATCCCTCCCAGTCCTGCAGGCGTCACCCGGCTGCTCTCAGCCCCTTTCCCTCCCCGCGAGTTGCCTCTGTCCCGGGCCAGGCCCTTGCCCATCTTCTCTGGGCGGTGGCAATAAGGCTGCTGGCCCCCACCCCGTACTTGACGGTCACCCACCTCCCAAGTGACCCATCCCAGAGGAAACCCGGACCCTGCACTCTGTCCCCTCCAGGAGAGATGCAGGTGCTGACCTTTCTGTCAGCCTTACCTCCTACAGTGGGGACAGTTGTGCCCCAAAGGTATATTGAAGTCCGTCCCCTCCCTCCCCCGCCCTCCCCCAACCTATGAACGTGTCCTTATTTGGACACAAGGTCTTTGCAGAAGTAAAGAAGAGATCATCCTGGGTCAGGATGGGCCCTAATGCCATGACCAGTGAGTGTCCTGGTAAGAAGAGGAAGGGTGACACAGAGACAGAGAGATGCATAGGGAGAAGGTCACATGACCTGAAGGCAGAGATCGGGGTGATGCGTCCGCAGACCCACGGACGCCTGTGATTGACAACAAACCACCAGAAGCCGGGGGGAGGCACGGGACAGATTGTCCCCTGGAGCCTCCCGGATCAGCCCTGCCCACACCTTGGTTTTGGACTTCTGCCCTCTAGAACTGAGAGAAAATTAATTTCTGTCCTTTTAAGGCAGCCAGTATGGCCCTCGGTTACGGCAGCCCCAGGAACTAACCCACCTCCATCCCTGCCTGCTCCGTCTCTGTCCTCCCGGGAGCACCTGGACACGTATTCCTCGTGCTCCCCCGTCTCCCTCCCTGTGTCCTGGATGGATCACTCCACTTGTCCTTGAGTCCAGCTCCTGAACTGCCTCCTCCAGGAAGTCTCCCCTGCCTGGCCCCCCAGGCCAGGTTTGGCGCTCCATCTGCACCCCGCACAGCACGCTCCTTGCATAGACTAGAGCAGACTATCTCAACGGGAAGCGATTCTGCCCCGACCCTTGGGGACACTTGGCAGTATGTGGAGGCATTTGTGGTTATTACATCTGGCACAGGGCCGCTATTGCATGCAATGGTTAGAGGCCAGAGATGCTGCTAGACCTCCTACAATGCATAGGACAGCCCCACTACCAAGAGTGATCCACCCCCAGATGCCAGTAGTGCCCAGGCTGAGACTCTTTGATCTAGAGAACACTCGCTTCTGCAGAGATATATTGTATGTTTCCCTGCTTGTCTACCCCAGTCCTGGTGGGGACCACCCTATCACCCACGGCTGTGGCCCAGGTCTGCCCGCCACATCACCTCCCTTCTCATAATTGGGCTACAGGTCGTAACATCAGACAGTCTTGTTGGCATCCGTAGGAGAAAATAAGCATTTAACCTCTTGGGTACAGTCCCTTCCGTGTCGACAACTTTGATAGGCCCAAGCGTGTCTTTAAGGATGGGTCAACCACAAGGGTGACGCCCCTGGACGTGTGTGCAGTGAAAGGTTGTGTCCTGATGGGCAGAGAATCACAGCTTCCTTCTGGGTGTCCCCAGGGGTTCACTCAGGCATCTTTCCAAAACACAGCATCACCTGCTGGTGCCCTGCCTGCCTCGGGTGGACACACGCAGCCCACGATGCACTGTGAGAACATTTCTGCTAGGGAGAAACTGCAGTGCCTTTCTCCAGCAGACGGTATATCCACGTGCACATGTGCGCAAAGCTTTCATCCTGGTCCCTGAATGGAGGATCCTGGCCTTTCCCACCTAAAACCACCCAAGAGTGGCTCCACTCTGTCCACCTGGCAGTGCGGCCCCTAGAGCTGCTCAGCACAAGTGCCCTGTCCCCAACACCTTTTGTTCCTATGGAATGTTCTAGTGGTCTAGTGGTCTTCTAGTGGTCTGAAACTTGCTTTTCTAATAGCCTTTATGTGTGTGACTGTGAATTAGTGCCCAATGTCAGAATTATAAAACAGACCTTGTGTCCTCAAGGTGTAACTTCCAGAAAGATAAACTTAGCTTTTTGTTTCTGAGGTGAATATTTTGAGTTGACAGTTTCTAGAATCTGCCTTACAGTCTTTTTTTTTGTGATTTATATTATAAAAATAAGACCTTTAATATATAGTAGAATCCTTACAACATTTTGTGACGAGGATATAGAAGTTTGATTTTTCTAATTGAAGTGTAGTTGAGGTATAATATTATGTGTTATGGGTGGTCATTATAGTGATTCACAATTTTAAAGGTTATACTCCATTTATAGTTATTATAAAATACTGGCTATATTCCCTGCATTGTACCTTGTAGCTTATTTTATGCATCATAGTTTGTGTCTCTTAAACCCCTCCCCCTCTCTTGCCCTCTCCCCCCACAGCGGTAACCACTAGTTTGTTCTCTATATCTGTGTCTGTTCCTTTTCTGTTATATTCACTAGTTTGTTTTATTTTTTAGATCATACAGTGTTTAACTTTCTCAGTCTGACTTATTTCATTTAGCACAATGCTCTCCGAGTACATCCACGTTGCTGCAAATGGCAATATTTCATTCTTTTTTATGGCTGAGTAGTATTCCATTGTAGATATGTACCACATCTTCTTTATCCATTCATCTGTTGATGGACACTTAGGTTGCTTCCATATCTTAGCAATTGTAAATAATGCTGCTATGAACATTTGGGGTGCATATATGTTTTTGAATTAAAGTTTGGGGTTTTTTTTCAGATATACACCCAGGAGTGGATTTGCTGGGTCGTATGGTAGTTCTATTTTTAGTTTTTGTATCTCACAAAAGGTCTTATCAACAAAATCTGGGAGACTTCCCTGGCAGTCCAGTGGTTAAGACTTCACCTTCCAATGCAGGAGGTGCAGGTTCGATCCCTGGTCGGGAAGCCTAGATCCCACAAGCCTCGTGGCCAAAAAACCAAAACAGAAAACAGAAGCAATATTGTAACAAATGCAATAAAGACTTTAAAAATTGTGCACATCAAAAAAGAAAATCTTAAAAAAAAAAAAAAACAGGATCTGGAACTAAATTACAAATAGCTAGGGTGGGATGAGGGGATGGCGTTAAATAACTTTGCTATAGGATGTCGAAATAATGGAAGCAAATAGAAACATGAGCTTCTGCTTAAAACCCAAGGAGGGCACAGGGACCTGAATGCCCAGCAGAGGGATGGGACGCAGGGAAGGGCTGAGCCTCCGCGTCTTTGGACACACTGATTGCCTGGAGGGAGCCCGCCAAGCCCCTCCCACCCCCACTAGCAAAGCCCTTTCCCTGGCGGGTTCTGTGCCTCCTGTGAGCCTGGCCATGACGCATCTTTCCCTGGTACTTCGACCTCAAGGGGCCTCCGGTCATCACCCGGTGGTCTGGAGGAGGCAGCTGTGCTTGGGGGGATGAAGTTGATCAGTGGAAGCCCACTTTCCTGACCAGCCCTGATGATCAAGCTCAAGTGGAGTGTTGTCTGTGGGAGTTTAATGAGATACTACGTGTGAAAGCGGCCACACCACTGCAGCACATCAGCAGACGTGACCAGACGTGGACCAGATGCCATCGCACTTGTGGGCAGAGGCCACGTGGGGATTCAGGGCGTTTCACGTCGAAACCCAACACCAGCTCGTTGACGGCGTGTCCCCACCGCGCCATTCTGCCCCCCACTCCCTGCCCTTTCAGCAGCCTCTTCTCCTCCCCACTTCGGCTGGTGCTGGGTGGGACCCCTGACAGGCAGCAGGTCTCCCCCCTGTAAACTCACCGTCCTCCTATTCGACGTATGAGGCCCGGGGCTTCCCTCGGGAAGGTTACTCTTGGGTTCCAGTCACTGCAAGGACCCTCACATCTCTCCCAACACTACAGTCTCACACACACACACACACACACACACGTGTGCACATACAAACGCACATGTGAATGCTCGTGTACATACAAACACACACATGCATATGCACACTGGTATGCGCACATGTGAACATGCATGCACAGAAGCATATACACACGTTCTTAGACCTATGGTAAGGGCTGCAGAATCATATCAATGCATTTCCACCCGCAAGTGCTTCTCTTTGGTGCTCCATTGGAGAGATCCAGCAGAAGTCCCTCCCTCACTGGTCAGTGGCTTCAGAGTCATTGTTTTGATTTGGGAAAGAGTTTCTTGGAAGCAGTCTCAACCGTTGTAGAGTTTTTATCTGTCCTTCAGAACTTGTAAGTTGATCTACTTTGAACAGCAGACCTTAAAAGAGAGGCAAAATCACTGCTGTCTCTCCGAGCGGACCTCCTTTCAAAGATGCTTGTTCCTGTGCTTTCCTCAAGCCGAGCGTGTGACCCATCTGAGCTTCTCCTCCACAGCCAGCGTCCTGAAGGGAGTCCACACTGAGCACAACACATGCTTGAAACCGGCGTCAGAGGGGTAAGGGTGCGTGAGCGCTTTTAGACTAAAAATTACACTTGCAAAGACTTTAAAAACAAGTAGCAGCAGCTCTATAATTCAGCCCAGGTAATGAAATCCAATGCAAAATATTGGATTTGCCTGAAGATGTTTTTGTGACCAAATAAGCCAAGTCATAATATCCTCACGAAAGACAGAGAATTTTGTGTGTGTGTGTGTGTGTTTTTTTTTCCAAGAGGGCAGAATGAAACTAACTTGGCCAAAGAATAAGGATGAGCTCCTCTGTGATAGTTTCAAAAATAAAAATCCACATTTATTGTGTTCATCATGTGCCTGGCACTGTGCCAAGCATCTTATACGTTTTAACGTATTAAATCCCTATAAAAATTCAGTGTTATATAATCCTGTGACTATGCTTATTTTGCAGATGAGGAAGTTGAGATTCAGAGAGGTTAAGTAACTCACCCAGGGTCACACAGCCAGGAAGTGTTGGAGCAGGGATTTGAATTCTGTACACCCACCGAACACACACACACACACACACACTGTGCCCTAGCTTCACCAAGTGTCTGCCCATCCTTCTCTGAATACAGCTGCATATTTCAACCACCACTTTTGGACCACTTATCTTCACCCACCATGACCTGATAAACATTTACTACCCGTATTTCAAGGCTCAGTTCAAGTGTCTTCAAATGTGGAAATCTTTCTGACCACACAGACAAAAACACTACCCCTTCTCTTTTCCTCTCCCCCAAGGTAGAATCCATCCTCCCCTCTGAGCTGTAAGTTCTATGAGGACCGAAATCGTTTCCAGTTCAGAAAGCCCTGCAGTCCCAGTAACCAGCACAGTTCCTAACCCGGGGAGGACTTGTAGCGGTGAATAGAGATGGACTATCTCCTCCTTGCTCTGGGCCGTCTTTATTCCATACACCAGTGGCTCTCATTCAGGAGTGATTTTATCTCTGAGGGGACATTTGGCGATGTCTGGAGACAGTTTGGATGTCATAGCTCAGGAGGTGCTGCTAGCATCTAGTGGGTGGAGGCCACGGATGCTGCTAAACATCCTATGGTGCACAGAACACCCCACGACAAAGAATTATCCAGCCCATGTTGTCAACAGTACGGGGGCTGAGAAACCCTGACATACCCCTTCTGTCTCAGCAGCGACAACACGCCGGATTCTCTCCCCGTAATGATTCTAAGGCCCTACAGGCAGGGGCCAGGATCATTTTGTCTTTCTAAGCCCAGCACCCAACATACTGAGTGAGTGAATGAATGAATAAATGAATGAATGAACAAGAGGTGAAGAAGTGACAGAGCCAGACTGAAATTCAGTGTGCACATCAGGGTAATGAAAGCCACATAAGACCAGGTGGCCTGTCCGAGGACCTGAGTCTGGGGTCGCTTGTTAGCTGTGTGGAAATGTTTTCATGTTGATCATCGTGATTGGTCCCCCCAAAAAGCTATAAGCAAAAAAAAAAAAAAAAAAAAAGGTCAAACCAAAGCACCAACTAATGGTTTTGTTTGACAGATGCAGCCCCAGAGAACTGTGTTATCATTAGAATTGCTTGGCATCAATATTACTGAGAGATTTTGAGATTTTTAAGGTTTGTTAGGTCAGAATCCTATGGTTGCACATAACCCTACGTTTACAATCTGGAACAAGACAGACTGATTGTAATCAGGAGAGAGAGTTTACTTTTCTAACCTCTTAATGCTTGCAACAGAGCTATCACAGTGGGCTAAGCAAACTGTCACATCAGGTCCTTTGGCATTAAATACAAGTATCGGTATTTTAGGGAAAACAA
Organism: Aethalodelphis obliquidens; assembly: GCF_003676395.1. Taxonomy (NCBI): domain Eukaryota; kingdom Metazoa; phylum Chordata; class Mammalia; order Artiodactyla; family Delphinidae; genus Aethalodelphis; species Aethalodelphis obliquidens. The sequence continues at coordinate 5,139,704 of NW_020837973.1, forward strand.
GAGTGTTTTGAAGGAAAATCTCCAGAAAAGACTCTCTGAGTATTAGTTACATGGAAATAGATAAGAGAGAAATATCAATGTTAGGAAAATAAGAAAAACTGTTCTTAGTTGGTTGTACGCACCTTAAAATTCTCAAAATGTTTTCAAATTCAATATCTTATCTGACATTCATCATGATGCTGTAAAGTGGGTTTTGTCCCTGATTTATAGAGGAAAATACAGAGGGTCAGAGGAGTTAGGCTGAAGGTTTCCCCAAAATCCAGACTCTAGGAGACTGTACCCGGGAAGGAAGAACGGAGCTGCAACCTCGCTAATCATTAGAGGAAAGCAAATGAACACTACAGTGAGGCACCACCTCACACCGGTCAGAATGGCCATCATCGAAAAGGCTAGGGCTGCCCTGGCGGCGCAGTGGTTGGGAGTCCGCCTGCCGACGCAGGGGACGCGGGTTCGTGCCCCGGTCTGGGAAGATCCCACATGCCGCAGAGCGGCTGGGCCCGTGAGCCATGGCCGCTGAGCCTGTGCGTCCGGAGCCTGTGCTCCACAACGGGAGAGGCCACAACAGTGAGAGGCCCGCGTACCGCAAAAAAAAAAAAAAAAAGTCTTCAAATCATAAATGTTGGAGAGGGTGTGGAGAAAAGGGAACCCTCCTGCACTGTTGGTGGGAATGTAAATTGGTACAGCCACTCTGGAGAACAGCATGGAGGTTCCTTAAGAAACTAAAAATAGAGCTACTGTATAATCCAGCAATCCCACTCCTGGGCATATATGCAGAGAAAACACCAGTTCAGAAACGTACATGCACCCCAATGTTCATAGCAGCACTATTTACGAAAACCAAGACATGGAAGCAACCTAAGTGTCCATCGACAGACAAATGTATAAAGAAGATGTGAGATATATATATATATATATATATACATGCAATGGAATATTACTCAGCCATAAAAAATGAAATATTGCCATTTGCAGCAACATGGATGGACCTAGAGATTATCATTCTAAGTGAAGTAAGTCAGACAGAGAAAGACAAATACCATCTGATATCACTTATATATGTGGAATCTAAAATAATGATACAAATGTACTTACTTCCAAAACAAACAGACACACAGACCTAGAAAAGAAACTTATGGATACCAAAGGGGAAAGGTGGGGGAGGGATAAATAAAGAGTGTGGGATTAACAAATATACACTACTATATATAAAACAGATAATCAACAAAGACCTACTGTACAGCACAGGGAACTATATTCAGTATCTTGTAATAACCTATAATGGAAAAGAATATATATATAATACACATATTCTGGGAATATATATATATATATATATATATATATATATATATAACT
>NW_020837973.1:5141159-5321327 GCF_003676395.1 Aethalodelphis obliquidens
AAAGAAAAGAATGGGAGTTGGTTCAACATGAGTATGGCCCTGGACCATCAGAGGCCCGGGTTGGACAGAGTGACCCTCCCCTTCTTGGTGCAGTGGGCACCTCAAGGGCATTTCAGCAAGAAGAGCACAGCCGCCCTGGTTTTCGAGCCCAGGGTGTCGCTGGGTGATGCTTAAACAGCCCATCAGAGGAGGACAGGTGACCTATGAAAAGATATTTGTTAGCTGCAAATGAGGGTGTAGGACAGGGGGCGAGATGGGAGTGCTTTGTGGCCAGCTGAGTGCGGTGAAGATGCTAAGCCCTCCGAGCGCCACACACGGTCTCTGTCTCCCGGCTGCTGAATTGACTGAGCGCTGGTGCTCTATGTTCATCATTCTTCTCGGGAAGAAGAGGCAACAAAGACTGGTCTGTTCATCTGGGGGGTTATCTGTTGTTTTCCGTAACAATTGAGACTTTCACAAAGAATTAGCAAAGGCTGTGTCCATGCCAAGAGCGTTGGAATATTCCAAGATGATTGTGAGCTTGTATTTTTCTGGCTGCTTTTAGTTCAGAATTCTCAAGGCATACCATAAATTTTCAGTATTATAGAAAAGAATGGTAGAGATGGTTAGAATTTGCATTTTATACAAAACAATAGCCCTTGATACTTGCTCCCACTTATGTAAAAATTGATGCCGACATCCCTGCAAAGATGCATTCGCCTGTGTTTAATGAAGTAACGTTGGACTTTGATCTTGACCCACATAATGATGATTATAAATGTATTAGCTTTTCATAGTCCCTTTTTATAAGTGTAACTACACCACATAAGCAAAGCAGGAGAGACGGGGAAGTTTCTGTAAGCCAATAAATGGTGGTTTCCTGTCTTCTTTTCCAGTTTTCCTTCACCCTTTAGCAGCTCATTTCTTGTGCACCAGGCAGCTGATTAGAAGCGGTGGTCTTGCCCTTGATTGGCGGATGGAAAAGCTCAGCCAGAGGGATGTCCAGAGCAGCCAGAGCAAAGCAGTAGGTCTGGGTTTCTGACTCGCTACCGCCGCCCCCCCCCCACCCACCACCAACTGGGCTTTGCTCTGAGTCTCCACTGTTGAAAAGACAAATGTTAAAAAGGAACCATGGGCTCTGAATTTAAATATGTGGAACAGCCTCCCGTTCCCAGTTTGTAGGGATCCGGTGCCATTTCCCCCGTGAATGAAGACGTCTTCCCAGGGGAGTTACGGGTGGGTTATCAGAGAGACCCAAGATGGGAGGATCTTGGTCCCCAGGCCACACAGACCTGGGTGGCTGCTGCCCTCAATTCCTGTACAAGGGAATAGGTATGTGGTGTAGCCCAGCCAGGCCCTGGGGGTGAGGTCCAGGTCCCGTTCAGGTCCCCTTACACAGATGGCAGATGCCCGCAGTGTGCTGTAACAAAAATATTACATGCCGAGGGCCTGTCCAGAGAGCATTGTTAGTGAAAGTTCATAAACAACAGGAGACTGCTAAGAACGGTGTGCACGCGTTTGCTAGTGGGTGAAACTCAGGGTGTTTCCATCCCACCTGCAAAACACGTGCGTGGGATGCTCGGGAAGACAAGCAAGTCTTCCAGGACGGGTGAAGGGAAGTCAAGTGCGAGGAATTGTAGCTGAGAGACTAAGAGAGCGTTTCTGTTGATGGGCCGTGAGGAGGCGGCGTGGGGAGCGGCTGAGCCGGGAGCAGTAAGAGTGGTGCCGACTCATCTGATGGAGGGTCCGGCTCCGCCCAGCCCCTCCTGGTCCTCTGTCTGCCATTGCCTCTGATGCCAAGTGTACCGCATTCCCCAGGGCTCCCTGGAGGGGTGGCGATGGCCTGAGACACGGCCACCTCAGCGGTGTCTGCTGGTCCCTTCTCGCTCATGGTCCAGAGCCTGCGTCCATCCTGAGATGAAGCAGACCCTCTGGTCTCTGCAGACCCAAAGGCTCCGTCCTTCAGACCGGAGCATCGCTGGTCACTGTCAGGGGAGTGGACCTCTCCTAGCACCACCCCCCTACCACCGGCGGTTGTGTGAGGAAGCATTGGCCTCCCCTGGACCCCTCACTGGGGACTCGAGGACAGGCTTCCGCCTCCGTGGAAATGGCCCTACCATCTTCTCAGGAACTGGTTCCCTCATGGCATGAATTACAAGAAAGTCATTCATTGCTGCTGAGCTTGAACATAAAAAGTTGGAGTTGTAAAGTGTGTGTGTGAATCTATAAATATACACATCTATACATAAACATGTGTCTCTAAGTTATCATTAAAGGCATTCTGTGGTGGGAGGGAAGGGAAGTTAGAACAGCATTTTGCCTCCGGGATAATGGGCTCCTTTTTGCATCGATGCTCTTTTGATAAAGCTGGTCCTCCCCACTTGGGTGCGGGACCTGGAGCAGTGGCCGCCTTCCAGCATACTGGGATGAGCTCGTTCTGAGGACGCCAGCGGCCCGCGTGTCTCTCTCTCCCCAAAAAGCTTGCCCGCCACTGGACCCCTCCGTCCATTTGGTAACGAAGCTGTGATGTTCCATATCTCCCCTTTCATCACACCGATTCAGACATCAGAAATCCCCGCCACTTTGTGTGTTCTTCACGACGAGGGTGGGAATTGGGATTGCTGATGGGTTCTAACCTGCTTTATCTTTTCCTCTCACTCAGGGGCGGATCTGTAGAAAAGCGGGCAAATCAAAAAAGTCCTTCAGTCGCAAGGAAGCCGAAGCTACCTTTAAGAGTTTGGTGAAGACTCATGAAAAGTACGGCTGGGTCACCCCGCCCGTCTCCGACGGCTGATGTTTGCAACGTGCGTTAGACGCTTCAGCCGCCTCTGCACACACACAGATACCCGACATCTCCTCCTCCACGCTGAGCATCCTTCATCCTTTTTCACTCCAGCCGGAACTGAATCCTGAATGCCAAGGAGACTTTTAAGTTATTTATGACCAGATGTGTTTACAGAGAGAAAGAGGGAGCCAACGCTGTTTGGGATTAGGTTTCAATTATAAATGAATGATCATCTCTAAGTCACTTTAGAACAAACGTCAAGATGGTGACATTCCCCAGCCCGCCTGCCCCTCCGCCCACCCCATCCCTTTGGCCCTTAGCTTCTTTCCATGACAGCAACTCCAAAGAGCAGGCAGGAAACTCAGTGCCCCATTCTGGACCCGTTTACATGTAAAAGGCGCCGTTCATATGTAACAGGAACGCCCTGCATCACCAGTACATGTTTGCTGTGCTCTGTATCTCTGTTTCTCTCCCTGGCAGGTCAACATAACTTGAAGACGTGTCTTCCTGTGGCCCCATGTCATGACATGTAGACCTCATCTGTGCTATGACCTTTGGCTCATGAAAACAAAAATTTAATATTGCCAGGTTCTAGTGATTTAAAACAGCAACTGCCCACTTGGTTAAACCGTGCTCCCAATGCCGACGCTGCAGTGTGTGTGTGTGTTGTCCACAGCTCAGCCCGTGCCCGTGGGTGAAGCCGGGCGTGCTGTGGCCATGATGGGGCACACACGGTGCAGATGCCAGGGGCGCCCTCCCTGGGGCTCAGAGCAACGGTGGTGAGATGCGGACAGTCTCTTCCAAATATCCTGAGATGCTCCTACGACATTTGTGTTCCTGTCTTCTCTCTGCTGGTCAACCCACCACCAAAAGCAAAAGACAATGTCCCATTCACTGAAGTCACCTTACTCACTTTCTTCTGTGTGCTCGTGACAGGGAATGCCAGAACTGCCAAAGGAGACCCAGTGACCGTACGATGATTTGCATGGCCCAGTAGTCACTTGTGTGTCCCCGAGGCTGGGATGCGTGAGCACCCTTGCTAGGATATAAATTTCTGTTATTTAACTCCCCACAATTTCATTTTTCTCTTCTGTTGAGTTACTTAGAACTTTCTAAGAAAAACCATGAAATGAGGAAACACTGTTTATAATAATATGCGGAAAGAGGTTAAAATGTTCATTCCAAGTGGAAAAATCTTATTGGACACATTTTAAATAAAATCATGCATACCTGAATCCAGTCATTGTGGGCTATCCTTCCATTTAAAATATTTAATCTATTTTCAGAATTTAATATTTCAAGTACTACGAATACCATGACAGCATTCTGCAACAAGGTGCAGGAAAAGAGTCTTAGGAACCCATGGTCTTTGTAAAAATCCAGTGGGTTAAAATCGCCCCCAGAAGCAACCAGGGAGACAATTAGAAACTAACTGGAAGCATTAAGGGATGGTTTGGCCAAACTCTGATGTTGCCAATTATATTTTGCCACTATGAGGGAAGGGGAATTTTCTTTGCTGATTGTATTAAATTCTTCAGGCAATTTTGGGTATTCAGAGTTTTGGGTTCACTCACCAAGGTGATCAGAGATCTGAGACACCACGCCTCAAAGGACGGGGGTCAGCTCCTCCCAGCAGGTTTGGTCATTCCTCTAAAATCTACCCTTTATTGCTACTTTTATTTTTTTTTTTACAATGTTCCGATGTGCCCCAGATACACATGCAGTTCTGTGCGGCCAAAATGCCTGACCTCCAGCTCAAGTTCCCTGTGAGTAATAATAGTCATGAAATTTGATGACAATGAACTTAAAGTGTCCATTCACCTGATCCTCCACAGCGGAATTCTCCATCCTGGAAACCTGACGTTTAACCCATGGTCTTTGGGCCCCTGGGCTCCTGATTGTAATGGAATTACACGGTGGATATTGTAGATCTAGGGCAGAAACACCGGCAAGGCAGAGCACCTGAGTTTCTTTCTTTCCAGATAGTTTCCTCTTCCAAATTTTGAAATAAAAACAACTTTCTTTTAGGAATGTATGTATATATTTGGACATATGTCTATATATCCACAGCTGGGTCACTTCAGCACTGCTTATTAGCTGATTGAAGAGCTTGGCCACAGTTGGTTCAGGTGTAGCCAGGAGGTGACTTATAACCTAAGGCTGGGAGAGATTACTGCCAACAGCAAGGGGGAGGGAGACCATTGGCTCAATTTCAACCTCTCTGTACACCCTAAACTTGACTTTTTTCCATGGCATTTCCAATAGTTTTTTTAGAAACTGGAAGTTATAGAAAAAATACTCTTTGGTAAAAGAAATATTATTTTTCACTGAAATTCATAAAACTTTCTTATTTGAAAAGCAGCAGAGAAGAATTTAAAATTCAACTATTGCTTTGACTCTTAGTCTGAAGCAAGAACTCCCTTTCTGGGGGCTGGAGAAAAACATGACAGTGTTGGCCAAACAGCAGAGCCCTCTGGCCATGGAAGTTTCCCGATGACCCCGCATGTGGGTCCTGCTGGGCTCACATTCCCACACAGGCCAAGAAATCCATCCCTCTCCAGGCCAGCAGCAGGGGAGTAATTGGACGGGCCTGCAGATGTTCACGGCCCACCAGCTCCACAAGCCCGCTTATGGAAGGAACTTGAATCCAGCCAGTGGCCACAGAAGCAAGGGAAGGAGAAAGTACAAACTCACGTGTGCCTCCTTTCCGTTCAGCAGTTTTCCTGGACTGACTGCCCTTACTCCTGGGTGTCCCCTCCGCAGCGGTCCAAGGGCTGTGCGTGGGACTGCACGTGGCACATCGGCTTCATAAAGATCAAGAATTACTTCTGCTTAGGAAGTTCTCTGTGAGCAGTAAGGGTCCACACTCTCTCACACACACACAGAGTCCCTGGAAGACTCACAATATCTAAAATCCACTACTCAGGAAAAACAGGCCTCGATATTTCAGCCCCCAAGTTTACTCCATTTGTCACAACTCAGCCTTATCTCGTGAGAGGAAAATCTGTGGCCTCGTGAGAAAGACCCGGTAGAGAAAGACAAATGCCCGCAGTGTCTGCGTGACACTGGCAAGTCACGTCACCTGCCTGAGCCCCAATTTCCTCGGCCGTAAACTCCTACCAGGTTGGAGTGAGAATTGACTTAAACAATGAGGGAAAGTGCTTGGGAACCAAAAATTGTCATATGAACTTTATGTGTCATTTTTACAGTATGGGAACATTATAATAACAACAGGATTTCACTAGAACACGCTTGGATAGAGACTCAGACTGAGCAATTACAATGGTTCAAATACCATTATCTTATAACCCTACACTGGCTTTCTGTCCCCAATCCCTTACTTTAAGTCAATCAACCAAACGTAGCATCTCTCTACCCACTCAGATACAGGGAATGTAGAAGTTAAAGACATGGCTCCCTCCTGGAGAAACTCATAAGACAAGAATAACACACAGATAGCTAAATGCTAAATTGCGTTGCAGCAGTTGTCCACGTGGTGCAAGGCCAGAGGCTTCCTGACTGATAACTAGGGAAGATTTCAGAGTGAGTCAGGTTTAAGCTATGGCTGGGGGAGCGGGAAGGACAGGGGTCGGGCACGGTCTCCATCCACACTGGCCCTGGAGGGGGGAACTGGGCAGCCACTTGTCACTTCTCCCCTGCAGGGACCCTGTCTGCAGATCTGATTTCAGGAGGCCTAACATGGCTTGTGGGGCTGGCCCCTTCCCTAAGAACTGGATTTTCCGTGTTTTATCTGAACCCTCCTAAAAGCATGCAGAATTTTCATGGAATTCTCCTTCTACAGAAGCAGGGCTGCTTCCCACCGTCAGTGAGGGCAGACCCATTGAGTCTAGGAGACATTTAGTCTAACTTCATACACCCTACAGCGGAGGCCATAAACCCAGAGAGGTTGAGTGGCTTTTCCAAAGTCAACTGGAGAGGTGAAGATAAGCCCACAGTCTGGGTGGTGCTTTCTGGTCCTTTTTGATGCTTCCTAGGGACCATTTGGCAATTCACATGGACCACATCCAAGTGCACACCTTTTAGCCCACTGTTGGGTCAGAAGAGCCACAGGTCTTCCCAGCTGGCTGGGACTCACCCAAAGTCATCCACTCTGCGTTGAAAGCAACTTGGTGCAAAGGGCAGTTTCCACTCCCTACTGTTTTGGGAAGCCATGGCGAGGGGCTTAGAGCTCAGTCCATGTGGTCACAATCAACCCTTTTTTTTTTCCCCTCCAAAGACATTAAAATAAAATACAGCTTCATTCCTTAACTTCATGCTATGATGCTATGTTCTATCTTATCTGTCTGATTTTTGCAGCCTCCAGTTCACGTAGTATTGAATATCACTCAATCCCAGGGCCCATCTGACCTGCAGTATGTGACCAACAAACTGGGAGAGCCAAATACTGTTGTCATAGGGAAGGAAATAAGCAACGTTAGCTGTGTTCCGGAAGAAACACAGGAGCAAAGTGTGCTGGCCAAAGAGACATAATCAAGGCAGAGCGTTTGAAAAGAGTGTAGATCCAGAAGTAACCCACATTTTATCACAAGGTCATAATAGCGCTAAACAAATTGTAGACTGGACCTTGAGGAGTCCAGTTCCAAGGTCGTCCTCTTGGGTCATGAAGGCAGTATGTGGTGAGAAAATAAATAACCTGTACTCCTTCCCACTGCAGATTCACCCTGTTTGTCCTGCAGAGTTAAAACAAGGAGGTGCTTCCCCATTTCTTCTATGGGAGGTAAATTGGCTGTCCTGCTTTGTAGACATGCAATCACTTTGTATCTCTAGATCTTGGGCAGTCACTTGTGATGACACTGACTGAGCTGAAATAGAACGGTTGTAAACTGATATGCTTGGTTTCACTTCCTGCTTGTCCTTTTTACCGAAGTGATTTTTTTTCATGAACGTTGTCGCCATTTTCACCATGGTAGGATGCTAATCTACATGCCATAGGCTACTGGAAACTTTCAAACTATCACCACAGTTGTCCTATTCTGTGATGCTCAAAAGGGTGGGTGGAATTGCATGTGCCGTAAAATAAATAGGAAAGAAATATTGACTATTCAAAGGAGGTGAATGCACGGGTCACATAATCTAGAGGCGTTGTCCTTGTGGGGAAAACAATGATGCTGAAAAGACTTTAAAACCAATAAATGTCTTTCCACGGAATGTTGGTTGTGTTCTTGCATGGTCTGTGTTCAGGATTTGTCAGAATTTCTCTGGGTTTCCATATGTGTTATCCTCTGTGGTCCATTGTGAGCAGCTCTCTGTCACGTGGTCCCCTCTGATTTCCTTTGATTTATTTGTGGTTTGCCAAATGAAAACTCTGAAGCATGTCACAGGTATTCTGTATAAAAGTCAATGAAATGTAATTGAACCAAATCTAATTAAGCATTCGTGTGATTTAGAAGATTTCTCCTTCAGCTGTCATATGCATTAAAAAGATTTGTAAACGTGTTTGCTGATGATTCCCATTAAAGTTTCTTAACATAATTGAAATTGTGTGCTTAGCACAATACTGTAGCTTAAACTAATACTGAATTACAGAGATACTTCTCTGGAAAACTCTTATAGAGTAGTAACTCTAGAAAGCAACAGTTTTCACATAACCTAAGTTCAATTTATTTAAAAGATACTTCAGCCAACTTTTCACACTAGCTGGCTTTCAGTTTTTATTTTATACTCTTTATCAGAGAAACTTCTCAGCCCTGTGTCAATATTTGGAACTGTTTTCCAATCAAGAGCATACTTTTCTTTTAAAATCTGGAAATATGACTATTTTGGTACTGAATAGGCACGGGCTTTGGAATCAGACAGCCTTGAATCCCGTCTGCCTCTCATCACATGTAGATAAGGAACTTGGCCACTCAGACACTGTTTCTACTTTCTAAACTAAAATTATGAAGTTACTTTTTACAGCTGAGGCTGCTGTGATGAGACAATCAGCACGTCTTGAAGCCCTGCGCCTGGCAGGTAACTGATACTCAATACATTCTTTTGGAAACAACAGAGATTGATCTGGTATGGTCGATCGGACAGCTTGATCTGGCTGTTAGGATCTACTTTAAGTTGTTCACTTCATCCCAAGTGAATTTGCAACCTTTCCTTTGGGCAAAGGCATGGAAGGTCCTCCATCAATTGGGCACTGGCTCTGCCTTTCTCTTGACGATGGAGATGGACGTGTGTACAGTCACACTCTTCCCTGAAGCGTATCCAACCCCAGCTGGTGGGGGAGTTGACTGTGGTGGCCTGGGTAACGTGTGTCCAGGGACATGGTTTCCTTAAGGCAAAAGTTAAAGATCCAGAAGGATTGCAACTGACCCATCACCCTAAGACGTCAAGGTATGGTCTGTGTCCTAAGGATAGGGGCTGGTCAAAACTACATAAAATGTGTGCTCTTGACCTCTGCTATGTCTGTCACTTAAGTGTTTGTCTTGAGTTCTATTTCCATGCTAGAATAACTGTTACATGTTAATGGAAACAAATTACTTTACTTAAACACAAGGATAAAGTAGAGATATTGAGGTAGATGTGTACACAGTCTGTTGGCAAAAATGAAGTTTAAATCAATCGTGTTTAGTCTGGTCAGCCTTCAAGTGTAGGGGTTGTGTATAATCTTGCAAGGATTGGTCCTTATAGAAGCAACAGGGTCAGAATATGGTGCATTTTGAAAGCAAAACTTTTTTGTTTAAACTTATCTCATAGTATTTTTTAAGATATTTTTTGAGTCATGAAAAGTTTTTTTAATAAATAATTTTGAAGGTTAAATCCAATCAAATAATTCTAAACAACATGAATAAACTTTCCCATGGGGAACTATTGCTTTTTTTTTTTCCTTCCTCTTCTTCTACATTTGCAAAGGTTTTAGTTTCTTAAAGACCTTTGAGAACTATCTTCTCATATCATCACCTTAGGCAACACTTTGTGGTAGATTTATAGGCAGTACTATGCCAGGCTTATAGATAGGAAGCAGGGGTTAAAAGCTTAATTGATTTTTCTAGTCTGATTTTACTTAAACGTGGTCAATTACTTTCCTGTGTCACTTAAACATTACATTAAGTTGATCCTAAAGCAACTCTTAAATCTCTAATTTCAAAGGATATTTCTAGCTACAACTTTTCAAAGTTTACTGCTTTTAAATGATACAGATCATTTTGCATTAGACAGTACTTCTTATTTTTACCCAATTCTGTGTTTCTACACACACACACACGCACCTGATTTATGTAATCTTATTCTCATTGTTTCACAGGTTTTCTTCCTCCTTTACTCTAGTTTCTCCATGTAATGGTGTTGCTTTTCCCTAAAACATGTTAATTTCTGAAACAGTACACAATTCCATGCCACGCCACCTCCTCTCTTCCACAATCTGGAGCCTCTGGGGGTCTCCGTTCTCACCTGCTGGGGGGCTTGTGTCCTCTTTAGGCTGTCCTCAGAGCCCTGGACTTCGTGGCATCCAGGGTCCAACTTTCCCACATTCAAATGGTGGGAATAGAAACTGCTTTTAGTAAATGATAGCTTGGCGCTCCCTCATATTTACTCTAGAAAGTTAGTGTTGGAAATAAAAGCAAAGGCTCTGAGTTCTAATCTTCATGCCAATCATTTATTTAATAAATGAACTGGAAAGGACCTCAGTGGTCACTGGGAAGGACCCCGGCATTTAATTTGGTTCAGTCGGCCCCAGGCTGAGTCCTCAGCTCAGAGTCCGTTCAAACACTTCCCTCCGATCACATAGGGGGTTTTAAAACTAGCCTGTCCCAATGACTTCAACTAGTGAAAGGACTCTTTACAACAAAAGAAGTGTAATCTAGGGACCTCACTTTTCAGAAGGGTGTTTTTAAGGCACAGGAAGTTAAATGCAGAGCATCTTGAAGGTCCTCATCCAACACATCGTGAAGCTGGGACCAGAGATGAGGGCTTTGTTATTCCGGTCATATTGTCTTAGATGTACAAAATATATCTACACTCTCACATATGTGTGATGCACCTAAGAACTAGGCATTGTCTTCGAACATGAAAAAATATATATGCTTAAAGCCATATAAAATATATATATATATATATATATATATATGTAGTGGTGAGTTGAATAGTGGTCCCCCAAAAGATATGCCCAAGTCTAAACCCCCAGGACCTGTGACTGCAACCTTATTTGAAGTCTTTGCAGATGTAATTAACTTGAGGATCTCAAGATGAGATCACCTTGGATTTAGGCTGGACCCTAAAGTCAATGGCAGGTGTCCTTATAAGAGAAAGGCAGAGGGAGATTTGAGAAACTGAGACACGGGGTGGGGTGATGTGAAGACGGAGGCTGCAATTGAAATGATGAGTCTACCACCCAAGTAATGCCAAGCATGGCCAGCAACACCAGAGGCTAGGAGGGAGGCGGAGGATGGATTCTCCCTCACAGCCTCCGGAAGAAACCAAACCCAGTTTTGGACTTCATGGGTTGGCAGATTATTAGATGCTGTCCTACTAAAAGCCGTCCCTTTGAGCTTCTCTCTTGAAATCTCCGAAAATGTAAGTGCCAAGATGGTCACGACATTGGCACCCTCTTCCCTCGGGGGCAAAGATCACAGTGGTGTGATGGTGCCGGGGTGGCAGGTATGGAAGGAAGCAAGCGGGAAAGAAACGGAAAGCTTGCGAAGGGCAGCCCCAGGAAGGAAGACGCTCCAGGTGTGTCAGCCGCCCCTAAAGGTGACTCCCCAGTGAGTCGCACTCTTGTACAATCCCCCCCCCACAGTGGAGGTGGGGCAGACTGACAGAACATGGCAGAGGTAACGGGGTACAGCCCCTGATTATGTGCCGTTTCCTGGCAAGAATGAAGCAGTGGAGCCTAGTCTTTACCTGAAAGCAGAGATTCTCCTGCTGGCCTTGAAAAAGTCCACTGCCAAGTTGTGAGGGTGCCTCGTGGTGGGAGACTGCAGGGGTCTCTAGGAGCTGGAAGCGGTCCCCAGCTGACACCTACAAGAAAAAAGAGGCCCAGTCCTACAGCTGCAAGGCCTGGGCTTGGGAGAATACCCCCAGCTCCAGAAAGGAACATGGCCTGGCTGACCCCTGATTGCAGACTGGCGAGACACCGGGCACCGGATCAAGCCCAGCTCTGCCTGGACCCCACACCACCGCAAAAAGTGAGGTGACAGACGTATGTTATTTTAACAGCGAACACCTACGATAAAAATAGCAGTGAAAAGTTAATATACCAAGAGAATCTCACATTTTTGTCCTCCTCTTCCCCGATTGAGAGACGTTGAACTCCGTGGTGAAGGGAAGGTTCTGGCAGAGGACAGCGGGCCTGCAGTTGCCCAGATGTTAAGTGATGCTTTCTTTGGGGCCCTTGGGCATCGCCGTCGTTTCCTGGGGCTCCCATAACAGATTACCACAAAGTAGGTGGATTCAAACAGCAGAAGTGTATTCTCTAACAGCTCTAGAGCCCAGAAGTCTGAGATCATGGTGCTGGCAGGACCACGCTCCCTCAGAAGGCTCTGGGGAGGCTCCTTCTTGCCTCTTCCAGCTTCTGGTGGCTCCTGGCATTCCCTAGCTTGTGGCTGCATTTTGCCAATCTCTGCCCCTATCTGTGCCAGATTCCACTCTGCCTTTTCTTATCTGGGCACGTGTCACTGGATTTGGGGCACACCCAGATAATCCAGGATGATCTCCTCACCTCAAGATCCTTAATTTTATTTATTTATTTATTTATTTTTTGCGGTACGCGGGCCTCTCACTGTCGTGGCCTCTCCCGTTGCGGAGCACAGGCTCCGGACGCGCAGGCTCAGCAGCCATGGCTCACGGGCCCAGCCGCTCCGCGGCATGTGGGATCTTCCCAGACCGGGGCACGAACCCGTGTCCCCTGCATCGGCAGGCGGACTCTCAACCACTGCGCCACCAGGGAAGCCCAAGGTACTTGATTTAATTATGCCTGCAAAGACACTTTTTCCAAATAAGGTGCCAGAGGTTAGGACACGGACTTGTCTTTCGGGGAGCTGTCCGTCAACCCGCTCCAGGCATCCCCGCCAATGATGTTGAAATTCACACGCACACCGCATCCCAGCTCTGTCTGCCCTTGACTCTGGGACAGAGCCTCCGTCCTCTGAGTCTGCGGATCACCCTCTCCAGAGAGCACCGTCCTGCCTGCTCCTCCGTCAGCCCACGCTAGGCACTGGAAGCCTGAGCTCGCGGGTCCCTCTTCTCAGCATCCTGGGCCTGGGGAGGGGGAGGGGACGGGGGCAGAGCTGGCAGGCCAGGTCACCCAAGGCCCTGCAGCGGGAGGGACAGGGGGTACGGTGCTTATCCAAATGAGACCTTGGGGAGAAAGCAAGAGGAAGGCCGCCATGGTCCCGCTTGGTCTGCGGATCCACAGAGGACAGCTCCAGGTCAGCGCATCTCATTAGGAAACCCCGTGCTGACTTCTCTGGGAGAGGCAATCACAACTTCCAAACTGCACCTTTCCCCTTGAACTGGATTGTCCTCTCGAACCAGCGCTGAATAATGAACACCTGCGGGGAGCTGTGTACTGAGTCACCAGCTGACACACCCATCCTGCCATTTGGTCCTGCAGACGCCCCACAGTCTTGACTCATCACCCTCCGCCCTCCTGGCTGAGAACAGACAGACGTCTTCCGGGACCACAGAGCATGAGAAAGAGAAAGGGAAGATTGATCTTGGTAGAAGAAGGCAAATCTTCTCCAGGAAGGGAAACCCCCAGCCCTGTAAATCCGTCACCAACAACTGTGAAGAAACGCCACCACCTTCTGGGAAGCAACGCTGCCTGGAGCTGACAGAGGAAGGCCTCGCCCTTCCCTCAGCTTCTCCTGGTCACCTTGGGTACCCCTTCCGCTCTCTTCATTGGCTGAAGGTTCAAACTTCTCCCGGACGGGTCTGTATGGGATTTGCCCCCAGCACTACATTTCCCCGTGTTGGTTGTTCCTGTAGCCTGAGCCGCAACGATTCAGCCCCGATTCTGCTACGTCTGATGGGTGCAGAGCAGATGCTGTAAGGTCTGCTGGCGGGTTAACTAGAAAGAGAGAATTAGAGGAAAATGGGGAATAGGGACTACATGCTCAGCATCATCCCCTTTTCCGGGCTGGCAGCTTCTGAACTGCATGTTCAAACGGGTGGGGGGTTCCGGGCGATGTAATTACTTTCCTTTCCAGAGCTCGTCCAGGCTGGGACTCAGTGAGACACCAAGTGGTGTTCGAAATAATCAATGTGCACTCAGATGAGATTCTCTACGGGGATTAGTTGGACCTGATTCTGATGGTTTCCACTGGAACCGATGGTCCTGGAGACCAGGCCCCCCTCAGAGCCCTGGGGTAGGGGTGAGTTTGCTGCAAAGGATTCGGGGGTTGGCTGGTGAGATAAGCCTGCAGGAGGACTTGTCCCTTCCGATTCCAAGCCAAAAACAGAAGACTGGCATTTCTCAACCACAAACAGGACACCAACCAGCAACACAGGCAGGACCTGTACAGAAATATCCAACTGGAGTTCACCCTATAATTTACTTTCTCTGTCATAGGGAGAACTATACTTTTTTCTTGCAAGAACTTCCTTCCCTTCCCCATAATTCTGAATGTTGGACGGAACTAGGAGATGCACCAATCAAAGATTCCTGTCCTGCCCCAGTGCCTGGCCAGGATCCACGTTTCAGCGGGCCCAGTGGGGCCGTCAGAACAAAGAGGCCTCGGCGGGCTGGGGGTGGAGGGTGGCCTGCTTGGGCTCAGAAGGTACAGAATTCGCACAGATTGAGCTTCCTAAGCTTCCTTCTATTTGTGCGGCTTCTTTTTTTATCTTTTTTTTTTCCATCTTGGTAGGGAGGGAAAGCCATATATTTCCTATAATCTTTACTTTAAAAAAAGATGAGAAAACAGGAATGAAAAGGGAAATGCGTGGTCAGAGAGAGTCGCTGTGAGCAAGAAAGGGGGGGGCAGAAATGAAAATATTTAAGGTGTTATGGCTACATCAGGACAATCGAGCGGGCAGATGCCGGGTTTACCTGGAGGCTGGGAAGGGGGTGGGACCGGGTCATACGGACGGGAAGGCTCCAGCCAGGGTGCCCACACCTGCCTCTCTGTGTGCCCTTCTCAGGGTGTGGGTCAACCTGGGGGCTGCCTTCTCAGATCCCACACTGAAGGCTCAGGCCGGCCTAGGGCCCACAGGTCTCAGTGCCCCGTTGACCCAGGGGCACCACCTTCAGGTGACCCAGGAGCAGAAGTCAGCGATGAGGACAAATCAGACAAGATGGCTTACGAACGGGGGCTGGGCTCACTCAGGAGGGGGTGGGGCTTGACAGAGGACACGCCTGTACCACGTGTCAGGCGTGACCTGCCCACAGATGGAGAGCTAGCACCAGGTGGTGAAAACCTGGGCCTGGACTAGTGTGGCTGGCAGACCTATGGCCCCTGAAGACATCGAATGGGCATCCTAACCCCCTCGACCTGTGACCGTGTGACCTCCCTTCCGCGGCAAAAACAACTTTGCCGATGTGATCCAGTGAAGCACCTGGAGGCGGGAGATGATCCTGGACTATCTGGGTGGGTTCAGCGTCATCACAGGTCCTTATAAAGGGTGGCAGGAGGGTCAGAGTCAGAGAAGGAGATGTGAGGCCAGCCAGCAGAAGCCGAGTCGCTCTGGAAGCAGTCACAGGAGAGGGAGGCAGGCGCCGCTAGAAAATGGACTCGTGACAAGTCCCCAGCCTGTTTCCAACAAATGCGGCTGATGAAAGTGCTTCTCAGACGAGCTTGTGGATGACTCAGGGGAGAGTCTGACTCATCACGCTTGGAGCAGCGTGCTGGCGGGGGAGCAGAAGCTAGCCCCAGCCCTGCTTTCGCTCAGCTCAGTGCCTGCCCTCGGTGGAGCGCCGGAGACCCCCAGCCCTGGAAGTCGGCAGGAGACAGGAAAGCGAGCCCCCGGCAGTGTCTGGGGAGCAGAGCAGCGGAGAGGCTGGGTTCCTTCTTGCCCAGGGGGGACGCGATTTCCCCCATGGCCCCCGAGCCCAGCGTGGTCTCCCACCACCCTAGGCCTCCCAGCAGGACCCTCACACTACCGGAGCACCCTGGGACTGAGGGTCTCCAAAGAGCCTCCGTGCTGCTCAGGGAACTTCCCAGAATCGGGAGCAGTGGGAGAGGCCGCCCTGGAAAGTGAGAAGGGAGGGCATCCTGCCTCAGGTTCCCCACTTATGTTCTGGAAACGGCTGCCTGCAGGTCCAGAGCACAGTTCTGAAACCAGCCCTGCCACCGTCGAGCCTGATCTCCCAAAGGTCAGTGTGATCGACCAGCAAAGTGTCAGGGCAGCACGGCCTCCTCTCCTCGAGGAGACATGTGTCCGGGGCAGAGCAGAGGCGAATGTGGCACATCTGGTTCTGGGGCAGCGTTCCCAAGCCTCTCACTGTGTCCCGTGGGCACAATTACAGAATCCAGAGTGGGCAGTAGCATCGCCCAGTAGATTCAAACCACTAGACAACCGTCCCCCTAGAGTGTTGATCACTGGTGAGATGTCCACTGCTGAGATGTCCGTGTCCCTGAATCTTTCTCCATCCCAACGCCAGGATGAGACCTGGACACCTAGAAGGGTGGATGGAACCATGCCCTGAGAATCACCTCTGCAAATATCTCCCCCGGCCAACATCTTGGCCTGTGGCCGGGGTGAACTATGGCTGGAATGCTTATGAGATTCGCAGAAGGCCGGAGTCTGGAGGGAAAGTGATTCCACACATCATGGACTGAAGGCCCACAGGCAAAGTCAGCAGGCTGAAGTGCTCGCCCAAACGAGCTAGGTGAAATTTGACAAACATGACTGCGAAATCCTGGATCTGGGCTACACAGGTAGAGGCTGAGAGACTTTTTCTCTGTAATTCACGGAAGAAGAGGATCCAGGATTCGACGCAGTGACACGCTTGCTGGCACCAACGCCAATGCAGGCGGCCTCCTTTAGATCCGTGGCCGTCCGGGGACAGCCGCCATGTGGGCATTGCTGGGACCACAAGAAGCGAAATGATTTTAATTCCAGACTCCGCACTTCTCTGCTTGACAAAATCTGGGAGAAGTGAAAAAGCTGAAAATCCTGCCATTCCAATGGACCTATAAAGCCTGGGTTTTATATATATATTTAAAAGTTTGTTCATATTTAAATTCATAGTGAACAGATGAGAAAGTAAGGAAAGTTCTGAGAAGAAACAAATAAGGCTGGACCCCAAATCCCGAGAAGTTAGGGGTCCCTGAGGCCAGAGGCTGATCCACGACACTTGTGATTCCTGTCCCCAGAGGTGTCTGTTAGTCTGGGTATGTGGGGATAGGACACAAGCTTTCAGTGAGACACCTCCCATACTTTTTTTACAGGACACCCGAAGGACTCAACTCCTGTTACAGGTGAAGGAGGAAAAGCTGACTGATCGACATAGAGACACGTGCCTGGTGGCGAGAGGAGAGAGACCAGGATCCCCGGGGAGCAGAGCCAGCCAGCAGATGCTCAGTGGTCACCCAGGTCACTGGAGGGGGACGGCTGGGCATCATGGGGGGGGCACCCAAGCGATGAGTGCCAGGTCGGGTGGATTTCCACTGTAGGCCTGACATCTCAGCCACCACCAAGGGACAGGATCACGAGCCGCTGTGGGGGGAGGGGTCGCAGGCCTGGGGATGGGAGACAAGAGGGGTGATGTCCAGGCTTAGGGAGGTCTCACAAATGAGTCCATTTACAGTCTCCTTCACAGAGAACGTGGGGCTCGGGGTGGGGCTCACAGAGGACTGGATTATTAGAAAGAGGACTGATCAGCAGACCGTAGAGGGTATTTCCAAGTGGGAGCCCAGCCTCACTGGCAAGGCTGATGCAGGAGGCGATGGTGAGAGACAGAGGGGATGCTGGGGCCCAGGTCCAGGTAGCAGTTAGACCTGCGTGGTCCCAGCAGCCTGCAGGGCCAGAAACAGAGCAGAAAACAGGAGGCGATGGATGGAAACCCTGAGACTTTAGAAACCGCCTGTGCTTGACTCAACTTGCCTGGGCCACGGTTCCCAGTTGTTCTGTCAAACACTAGACGCGACATTGCTGGTATTTTAGGTGTGACTAATGTTTACAGCAGTGGACTTTGAGTAAAGCAGATCCAGCTCCATGGTGTGGGTGGGCCTCACCCAGTCAATGCAAGGCCTCCAAAGCAAAGACTGGAATTTTTCCTCCTTGAGAAGAAGGCATTTGGCCTCAAGACTACAACACAGAGGGAATTCCCTGGCAGTCCAGTGGTTAGGACTCTGCGTGTTCACTGCCGAGGGCCGGGATTCGATCCCTGGTTGGGGAACTAAGATCCCACAAGCCACGTGGAGCAGCAAAAAAAAAAAAAAAAAAAAAAGCACTATAACATAGAAACCCTGTCTGAATGTCCAGCCTGCTGCCCTGCGGAATTCAGACTCAGGACTGCAGCATCCACCCTCCCCTGAGTTTGAGTCCTGTCTCTTTCTCTGGAGAGCCCTGATCATACACCCGTCTCTAAGTGGGGGGCATGGGAGGCTTCCCAGAGCACTCTATAAACCTGATCAGATACTTCAAGGACCACAGAGGGTGATGAAGCTTGGGACCCCATCGGCTCCTGGCGTGGGCGCCCCAGTTAGAGGCTTCGTCCTGCCCCCGCAGCGTCCTCACTTGTCTCTGATGGGGTGTAGTCACTCAGGTTCGGCTGTAAGTTCTACCTCAACACAGCTTAGCAGAGAAGAGCTGATGGGGCATATGTGAGCCTAGCTGGCTCCAGTCCTGTTTACCTTTGTTTCACGGGATTGAAAGGATTTTTTTTTTTCCACCAAAGTGCACATCTACGGACAGTTTATTTTTGTTTTTTGTTTTTGTTTTTTTCTTTTGCGGTACACGGGCCTCTCACCGTTGTGGCCTCTCCCGTTGCGGAGCACAGGCTCTGGATGCGCAGGCTCAGCGGGCATGGCTCACGGGCTCAGCTGCTCCGCGGCATGTGGGATCTTCCCGGACCGGGGCATGAACTCATGTCCCCTGCATCGGCAGGCGGACTCTCAACCACTGCACCACCAGGGAAGCCCCATTTCTAGAGTTTTAAATGTTAACCATAGAAGTTTCTTCCAGGGTTAGAAGATTCCTACACACTTTATAGTTTTTGTTATTGTGAGTAATGTCTTGCTTTTTAATTATATTTCTATGTTGATTATTTCTGATGTCAAGAAACATTGTTGATTTTTAAAACTTAATAAGATACCCATCTACACTGCTAAACTTTCTTCTCATTATAATCGTTTGCTGATTCTCCTGTTTTTTCTTATAAGATGATCATATAATTTGTAATTACTGGTCTTGTGTTAAAGTTACTCATGTATTTGACTCCTTGGAAAAGACAGAATCCGTGCTTGACTCACCTTTTTTCACACTGGCACCAAGCACAGTACAAAGTTGTTCAATTAATATTTACTGAATGCATAAACGAATGATGAGTCAAAAGAATGCGGTAAACATATTGGGGCCATTAGGAAGTGAAAAATCCTATCAAATTGGGTTTTGAAACTGGGTTGAGTAAAACACATACATGTTTACTTGAATTGGATGGGTATGTGATTGAGTCTAACCCAGGGCCCATGCTCTGGGGACTTATTGTCAAAGATCAGCAGACATACAGACAGTATGGACAAGTGAATAAAGAACAAAAGATGAATCAACACGATGTTGCAGGTCAGCTCCACACAGAACTGCTGGGTCCCGGCGGTGCAGCCAGCGGCGCCTGGTCCCTCCAGCCCCACCGGCTACCTCCCTTTCAGGAACCTGTCCTGGCTGCTGCTGTGGTTTCCATCTAGTACGTCCCCTCCTCCCGCCCCAGCTCTGACCAGGCACTTCCGGTCCTCGTGCTTCTCCCACCCATCTGCTTGGCTTTCTCGCTAATCTCTCCTCCACCCACACACTCCCTGAGCTCCCACCGTGTCCAGCCCACCTCTGGTTGTGGGTGACCTGGGACACTTGGTCCGTTTGGGGCACTGTCGGCAGGTCTTTGCCAGGTGGGACTTGGAAAATCAAGCAGGAGGCAATGATGGAGGCTGGAACAGGCCAAGACAGGGTGGGACTGGGACCTCTGTCTTCTCCTGGGGTCACAAGCCTAGAACAGCCAATTGCTCGATTCCCTCCTGGAGCTGCTTTTGGCTCTGATGGTCAGGAGGAAACAGCTTCTCCCCTGAGACCCTGGAGCCACTGGTATGGCTCTGGGCAAGTGTATCCCTGTCCACACCCTGGGGGCTAGAAGCTGGAGCACTTGGTCTCACCCTCCACGGGTCTCCTAACCCAGGGCTTCGGCTGGCATCACAGCCTTCACGGAGACCTTCACTTGGAGTTGCTGCCACTGCACTGAGTGGGCATTTGGAGAATATCCAGAGGCAAAGACCAGCCCCGTGATTTTCCTTATCCTGGACCTTTGACCACAGAACAGTGTCCAGTGACACCTGGGCTGGCCGGCTCCACTCCTGCCCTCTGTCTGAAGGTGTGGACCTTCAGTCCTCAAGTTGTCCAGGGGCTCTGAACAAGCTCCATCACTTGGGCTTTGGGTCAGATGACAGATGGGCCCCCGAGCCACAGCAGAGCCTCCTCTGCCATCACCTGGTGGCAATCCTACAGCGTGAGCATTCTGCATCCCTTCACCACTCTCCCCAAGAAAAACGTGTGGGCCACAGGCAAGACCCAAGCCCAGCTCTCCAACCTTCTTATCTAGGACTGGCTTAATGGGGATCGACAATCACTGGGGGCACCAGAGGGCAATATTTTCCCTGTTCTTTAATAGAAAAGAGAAAATGCCAGCAGATCTAATTTCTAGGCAGAGCAGATTCTCATTAGAAACTTGCAAATGTGAGCTGTTCTCTTCCCCATGTAGTGTGTATTATTTATCTTCTTCTGGAAAGGGATACATTGGTCTTTGCAGAACTTTGCTTACAAACAATAGAAAATAGCCCCAAACTCTCCCTCCGCACAGAAAAGGAAACTGGGTTCCTCCCTTCCATGGCAGACTCCCCCAGCATCACCCCCAAGAGGGAGAGGAGGCTGCGTTCGGCGTTCATGGCATCTACTTAGCTTCTTCCCCACGACTCAGGTCCTGAACATTCTTCATCTTAAAGAGTGCCTCTCAAACTTCATGACACCTGCAGGACAGGTGTGTAGCTTTTTGGAGTATAGGATGGTTAGTTTTAAGTGTCAAGTTGACTTGGCCATGGGGTGCCCAGATATTTGGTCAAAAATTATTCTGAGGGCTTCCCTGGTGGTGCAGTGGCTGAGAGTCCACCTGCCGATGCAGGGGACGCGGGTTCGTGCCCCGGTCCAGGAAGATCCCACATGCCACGGAGTGGCTGGGCCCGTGAGCCATGGCCACTGAGCCTGCGCGTCCGGAGCCTGTGCTCCGCAACGGGAGAGGCCACAACAGTGAGAGGCCCGCGTACCGCCAAAAAAAAAAAAAAAAAAAAAAAAAAAATTATTCTGTGTGTGTCTGTGAGGGTGTTATGGATGACATTTACATTGAAACTGTTAGAGTAAATGAAGCAGATTGCCCTCCCTAATGTGGGTGGACCTTGTCCAATCAATTGTAGTCCTGAATAGAACAAAAGTGCTGACCATCCCCAGAGTGAGAGAGAATTCTTCCAGCTTCAGGACCATAGAGCTGGGACATCAATTTTTTCCTGCCTTAGGATTCAACCCCAAACATGGGCTCTTCCTCAGTCTCCAGCTTGATGACTTACCCCGCAGATCATGGGGCTTGCCTGCCTTTATACTCATGAGGCCAATTCCCTGTAATAAATCTATCTCTCTATCCATATCCTATTGGTTCTCTTTCTCTGGAGAACTCTGACTAGTAGAGAACATTAACAATTTCTTTGTTTCCTGGCTTCAGAAAAGATCAGGTGAGTTCACATCCACCTCTGAGAGCACCAGGAATGGGGTAAGGACAGCTTAACCACCTCCTACTTCTTGATGGTCACCTTTCTGGACCTCAGGGCATACATCACTAACAGGAAGAGGTGAGAATAATAATTTTTTGTCTCTTCATTTCTAACTTTTTCTTTAAGTGTCATAAAGGTTGGACTCTGGTCTGTGTGTCCACTGCTCTTTATCAAGTGTCTGGCAGAATACCTGGGGCGTATAGGTGGTGCTCAGTGAGAAGTTGTTGGATGGATGCATATGGGGGGGGTGGATGCATAAAGGGATGATGGAGGGATGGAGGGATGGGTGGATAAAGGGATGTATGGATGCAGGAATGAATGGAAGGGTGGTTGGATGGGTGGAAGGATGAGTGGATGGATGGTGTGATAGTTAATTTTATGTGTCAGCCTAACCGCATTACCGGTATCTGGTTGAACATTATTTCTTGGTGTGTCTGTGAGAGATTCCAGAAGAGATTAGCATTTGAATCTGGAGCGTTTGTGGCATAGTTGATTGCCCTTCCCAATATTAAGGTGCATCATCTAATCCTTTGAAGGCCTGAATAAAACAAAAAAAGTGGCGCAAGGAAGGATTCACTGGCTCTCAGCCTGGCTGAGCTGGGACATCAACCTTCTCCTGCCCTTGGTGCTCCTGGTTCGCAGGCCCTCAGACTCAGACTGGAGTCTACACTATCAGCTCTCTGGCTCTCAGGTTTTTGAACTACACCACTGGCTTTCCTGGGTCTCCAGCCTGCAGATGGCAGATCACGAAACTTCTCCACCTCCATAATCGTGTTAACCAATGCCATATAATAAATCTCTCCCCAGATAGATAGATACATAGATGATGGATAGATGTGTGGGTGGCTCATGAATCCAGTTACTCTGCACCCTTTTTCTTTTCTCCACACGCATACTCTGGTCATTCAAATCAGTGCTGGAATCTTCAGTAGATCTTGCTGGGACCTGCCAAGCACAGCAGAGATTGGCATGTGTGTGTGCTTCTGTGCACCCGTGCAAGTGTACAGCTCTCTAACACAGGTAGAGAACGGGGAGACAGGGGAACAGAGACTGGACGTGGGCTATGTTCTGGTGTAGATGCAGTCCTAACCAAGTAAACACCGACTTCAGGACCCATGGGTGTAGATCTTCTGAGTCAGTCTGACTGAGAAAAGAGATTCTCAGCAGCTGCGTTTTCCTGGGACAATGCTGGCCCACCTGTCCCTCGGGGGGCCATGAGGGAATCCAGTCTTGGGCTCCTCTGGTAACAGGAACATTGTCCAGGCCAACCTTAGACTTATCCTGCTATACCAGCCCTTGAGCTCACCTTCCATGACCCTTTATTTTCCAGCATCATTGCAGGTTGAGCTGAGACACAGAAATGGTTTCCCAGGCCAAAAAAAAAATCTTAAATAATGTTTAGACAGAACTCTAAGGGATTTAGACGTGTTTGATGTAAGCACTAATACACGGATACTCACAGCCATACTCTTGAATGGAGAATTCTGACCCTGGTTACACATTGTGGTGATTGAATGTGAGCTCTAGGAAGGCCGGTTGCCCCGACACCACCCAAATCCCACCCTCCAGTGCTGTGGCTGCGTGCAGGGCAGTTGCCCTGGGAACACAGGTGGCCGCAACTTTTTGAGCTCTTGGTCTGCTTTGGATGATTTGGGGATCTCGTGTCATATTGCAGCTTTGGGTTTGAATCTACCTCCTCTGCCCCATTCTTATTTTCTGCATCCAGCCTGTGGCAGCCTGGAAAAGCAGCTCGCGACATTAATTGGAAATTTACCAAAAGTCAAAGTCACAAACAGGCTCTGAGTAAAAGCTGCGTGGACTCTTCCATGTTAAAAATACACATACGCGTAAATGCGCATCAGCAGGTGACCATCGTTAACAGCGGCAGCATCAGCAAGATCAGTGTCACCACCATCATCAATATCAGCATCGTGATCAACCTAGCAACAGCAGCATCAACATTGACATCAGCAGCAGCATCAACGTCGACATCAGCAGCATCAACATCAGTATCATCATCAGCATCAGCCTGACAGCATCAGCATCAACATAATATCAGCATCAGCATCAACATCGACATCAGCAGCATCAACATCAGTACCATCATCAGCATCAGCCTGACAGCATCAGCATCAACATAATAGCAGCAGCAGCATCATTATCAACAGCAGCAGCAACGTGTTCTTAACTAGCTCAGGGCCAGGCATCCCTGGTCATGCCTCTGCCCACCTGCATCGGAGAGTGGAAAGAGATTACTCTTCCTATGACAGAACGAGTTGTTTTGTGTGTCTTCCTGTGATCCTGGGCGTGTTTGCTCACCTCTGAGGCCCGGCCCCCCTGCTGAGCCATGAGACCTTCCTGCCCCAGGCCTGTCTCATCCCTGGCACATTCCTGCTGCCATGTCTGTTCTGCTCTTTTCTTTTCCTGAAGCTCCTCTGCTTCCCGCCTCACCCATACAGGTCTGCCCACCTTCTCCCAGAAGCCTTGCACTCCCCTTGCCTTCACTCACCCCAATTCTCCACCTTGGCCTGTACCTCCCACCTTGGGAATTAGTTGCTACTGTGGCCTCCCAGCTGGTGATTCCCACTGTGTAAAGCTGGCAGGTTTTTCTTTGTGGCCTCCACGTACTGCCTCCGCCTCAGGTCTGGAGACACAGGGGTTCAGCTGGGGGCCCGCCTCACTCAGCTCTTCTCTCCAGAGACAGGGAGCAGGGTTAGGGTGGCCGTATCGCAGCTGCCAGCCTTGATATGACCCCTTTTCCCAGGGGTCTTGCCTTTTCCCTCACCCATATCCCTTTTCCCAGGAATTGTTTAATTCAGTCAAGTTAAATTAGTTACTGAGTTACCTGGTGCTGTTATTCACTATAGGTAGTTTATCACGTATTATTGACTCAGTTTTATTTGTATTTCCTTTTCGTGGCTATAATCGAATTGTTCAGAGAGTGTGCCCGTGACCAAGCTCTCCAATTTACTTTTAGGGACAGGGAAGGTGACTGGTGTCTAATCTTGCATGTCCCCCCGAGGCCTGGGGCAGCCGTCTGGGGAAATGAGTTTTACAACTAACTTACAGACCCTAAGGTTTGCCGCAAAATGCCGGCGCAGGGTGGGTGCCCGGTCCAGGTGGGCCCTGAATCGATGGTGGTTCACTGAGCAGGTGAAGGTGAGAAGATGCTCTTTAATGGAGCAGAAGCCTCCAGGATCTCAGCGAGTCTCAACCCTGCCCTTGCAGGTGGGCCACGGAGCTGGCAGGCTCACCCCTACCTCCAGGCAGTTTCCTCATCCTCTTGTGTCCTGGGAGGATTGGAAGGATTGGTGGTGCTGGTGGTATAGACAGAAACCTGAGGAATGTCACCGAGCTGCAGAGACAGCTCAGGACCCGAGACGGCCGTTGTTTTCGTTTTTTAACATTTACTGAGATATACTTCTCATACCACACCATCCACCCACTTGTGGTCTACAATTTGATGGTCTCTGGTGTATTCATGGTTATATGCAATCATCACTGCGGTCCATTCTGGAGCATTTTCATCATCTCAGAAGAACACCTCGTGCTCTTTGTCTCCAGCCCCTCGCACCCCACCCCGACACCCACTAATCTACTCTCCACTGCCATAGACCTGCCCGTTCTAGATGTTTCACATAGAAGGAATCATTCCATACATAACCCTTTGTGTCTGACTTCCCTCACGGGGCACAGTGCTTTCAAGGTTCATCCACGTTGTATCAGGATTTCTGTCCTTTTTATAGCTGAGTGATATTCCATTGTGCGGACAGACCATGGTTTATTCGTCCGTTTGCCCACTGATGGTCAGTGGACGTTTGGGTGAAAGTTTGGACGTTTGGTGAAAGTGAAAGTTTCCCACTTTCAGGCCGTTATGAACAATGGTGCTGCGAACATTGTGGATTGCTTCTTGTTTCGGCTGCTTTGTTGCTTTCTAGAAGAAAGTGAAACACGAAACAGTTTTTCCCATGGCTCCAGGCCCATACCCGCCGAGCACATGCTCAGAAGCACCCCTGCCAGGCACGGGCTGATTCAGGGCCCAGCGACAAAGCAAACCCTCAGCTGTGGGAGGGAACCACTTGGCGCCCAACCTGGGGGAAAGGGGCGTAGTTTAAGGACAGTGTCCTGTGGGGACCAGCATGGCCCATCTTCCCTGGCAGACCCCTGGGCACCCCCAGCCTCCTGGATCAGAAGCAGTGCCGAGCTCTCCCCAGGTGCCTCAGGGTTAGCCAGGGAGGGGCCGTGGCCTGATCCTAGCAGAGAGGCTCAGGATTTGGATGGGAAAAGCATCTTGTACCATTTGGGCATCAGTAAGTGAAGCAGAACTTATGGACCCCTAAGGTCTGAGCGGAGGAGGGCCCCAGGGAAGGCCATGTGGCTGGAGAGTCTCTGCTTCATTCGCAGCCCTGAGCTTCCAAAGCTGGGGCAGGAGGGCAGGGGGCTGGGGGACTGGGTGCTGGGGGCAGGGTGGGGTTTGTCTGGAGTCCTGCTGGGATGCCTGGAGTTTTGCAGATCCAGCTGGGAATGTCACTCTGCCCCCTGAAGGGGGCAGCTGTTCAGAGTGAGACCCACTCCCCGCTGCTCCTGTTTCTGCTGTTAGAGGGGCTGGCTGTCGCCACAGTGACCCTGCCAGGCCTGCTCGAGTTACCATCCCTCCCTCCTTCCCTCCCATGGCCCCTCCTGCAGAATGAGTCACTGAGCCCAGAAGGACTGGAGGGTTCGGTCTCTCTCCCCCCAGATTTCTGGTAAGTCTTCTGGAATAACTGTTTTCTTTCTCCTAAGCTGTCAGCGCTTGGTGGGGGAAGAGCAGACCTGCTGGGGTCTCTGGGCTGCTGGCACAGGTTACAACCGTAGGCCCCCTCAGGGCTGGCCCTGTAACTCTGCAGGGTTTCCTCCTTTCTGGCAGGGATGAGTTTCCCGGGGAGGTGATAACCGGGCTCAGGGCTGTGGCAGGGGATGAACTGACACCCTGCTGGGCCCTCGAAGGCCCCGTGTGTCACGTTCACCTTCCCAGCCCTGGCTCCAGCACAGGGCTCTGCTCGTAAGAGACAGCTGACCAATATTTGTTGAATAAACAAGTTTATTGATGTTTCTCCCTTGCCAAACAAGATCAGCTGTTCGGGGAACCTGTTTATTTTTCCAGATAGAAAATTTAGAATAGGGACTTCTATGGCAGTCCAGTGGTTAAGACTTTGCCTTTCAGCACAGGGGTTGCGGGTTCGATCCCTGGTCAGGGAGCTAAGATCCCACGTGCCTCGGGGCCAAAAAACCAAAAAACATAAAATAGAAGCAAAATTGTAACAAATTTAATAAAGACTTTAAAAATGGTCCACATCAAAAAATCTTTAGAAAAGAAAAAAAGAGAAAATTTAGAACAGCGTCCAACTGGGGCATTGGAGGAGCCCTAGGGCTCATCTGGCCCGTGGTTCCAGACCCTGGCTGAAATGCTGATGCCCAGGCCTTTGTCAGGCCATGAAGTCAGGTCCTCTGGGTGGGGTGGGGGGATGTTTTAAAGGCTCCTGGGTCGCTCTAACATGCGGTGCAAACACCAGCCTTTGCACAGATGGAGAAAGCAAGGCTCAGGCAGGGTAAGAACTTGATGGGTGGCCGGGACCAGGTCTCTGGTCCTGACTCCCGGTTCATGGCTTCCCCGGCATGGTTTGCACACACTGCCCTTGCCGGGACAAGGGGACTTTATAGACACCACCCCATGGGGCAGCGACCACAATCTGCCTTCCCAGTCAACCTCCATGGCTTCTGCACTCAGGAGGCACCTGTGCCCAGGAGGCAGGTACCAACACACTGAAACCTTGGTCCCCGTAAGCACAGTACCTCTGCAAAGAGGCACCGCACAGCCATGAAAGGTAAAACCCCGTGGACCTCAGCATCAGAGCGTCAGGTGGACACAGCCCTCGGCAGTGCTGGACAGGACAGGTCTGAGCATTTACAGAGCTGCTGTCTCCCATCTTACCTGCAGCCTGGGGACAGGGGCCAGCGGGTACAGGGGCATCGCTCTTGCAGGACGGCAAGGCAAGAGTGCCAGACAGTAGAGGTGTCTGCCAGCCTCACCTGCAGAATGTCTGTTTCTAACCAATGACTAAAGGAAAAAGCATCGCAGATGCAGAGCTGGAAACTGACCCAAGCACCTAATGCGCAGCTGCATGACGCTGTCTGAGACCAACATGAGGACCAGGTGGCTTCCTGAGTCTTTGCTACTTTTTATGCTTTGATCAAGGAGTTCATGAACAAGGAAGCAGGTGGCAGAAGTGAAGTGGGGAGGAGGGAGCAGGGCAAGGAGCAACCACTGCCTCCTTGCTGTGTGACCTGCTCAAGCATCTGAGCCTCTCTGTGCCTCAGTTCCCTTATTTGTAAGAACCAGCTGAGATGACCACTGCCTAGGGCCACCATGTGTGTTATATAATTTAATCCGTGTAAGCCCTGGCATAAAGCAGTGCCACGTGCCTGGTATCCGGCGGATACGAGCTGTGGCTGTGAGTGCCCTGGCCCTTCTCAGCCCTTACCTGCTTCACCTGCTCTTCCTTCAAGGAGTCAAATCGCTGCAGCTGTTGGTGCCGTGAGGGGTGGGTGTCCTTCACAGAATCATTCATTTTCTCACGAGCACGGACTTGACTCTGCCATGTGCAAGTGCAGGAGATGCTGTGGGTCCGAGGGTGGGCAGGACACATGGATGGACCGGACTGGCTCCCAGGGGAGGGTTAGCACATGTCCTGAACTCCTGCAGGGCATAGACAGTGAGCTGCGATTCCTCACTGTGTGACCTGAGCTAAGCCTGAGGTCAAGCCGGGGCTCAGCCCTACAGGAAATACGAGAGGGTTAAACTTGGATCTGAGCCCCTGCCACACCACCCCACTATTGGAGGGTCTTTCAAATCAGCTACTGGTTGTTTTACTAGCTTCTGACGTGTGCTATCTGGGGCTCTTCCATATGACATTTAGTCCATTTGGGTGTAATTTGGTGAAATCCAACTCAATAAATATGAATTATGCACAGACTTACCATATTCACTTTGCATCACCATGACAGGAGGACAGTTTCCACAAGACACAGTCTTTACTGCAAGAGGGTTATTATGGGAAACAGGAGACCAAAAACTATTTCAGTGCCAACAGGCACAATGTGGGGAGTGTGAGGATGGGCTAGAGGTGAAGGTTTGGGCTGGGGAAGAGGCACGTTGGGGAGGGAAGCTTTGGGGTTGAACTTGGCCTAGATTCTAGAGGCTCATGATTGGCTGGTCACCGTTTTACCCAATGAGGTCAAATGCTGGAGCGTGCAGAGGCAGGAGCAGCTCTGCTGGGAGAAGACCACTGCAGAGCCTGGACCGCAGGGGGACGCTGAGCCCAGGACAGCAGAGCCCTAGAACAATCCTCAGATCATGAGGTTGGAGGACTGTGACTCAGGTACTGGCAAAGGAAATGAGTATTTGATGTGATTAAGAGTCACTTCATGGAGAAAGTGGAACCCTCGTACAGTGCTGGTCAGAATGTAAAATGGTACACCCACTTTGGAAAACCATCTGGTAGTGGTTTAAATGATTAAACATAGAGTTAGCCTACAACCCAGCAATTCTGCTCCTAAGTATATGCCCAAGAGAAATGAAAATGTGTCCATGCAAATACATGTACATGAATACTCACTGCAGAACTCTTCACAATAGCCAAGACAGGGAAACAGCCCAAATGTCTATCAGCTGATGAATGTACAAACAAAATGTGTTCTGTCCATACAAAGGCAGACTATCTGGCATAAAAAGGAAGGGAGTACTGATACATGCTACAACATGGAGGAACCTTGAAAACATGATGCTAAGTGCAATAAGCTCTTACTAGAGGGCAAATGTTGTATAACTCTGTTTATATGAAATGTCCAGAATAGGGACATCTATAGAGACAAAATCCAATTAGTGGTTGCTCAGGGCAGGGGGGATGGAGGGGCAGGAAGTTGAGAGCTGAGGGATCTCCTTTCTGAGGCTGTGAAATGAGGTAACGGTGATTGTGGTGGCATACATCTGAATACGCGAAAACTATTGAATTTTACGCTTTCAGCGCTGAATTGTATAGTATGTGAATTCTATCTCAATAAAGCTGTTTTAAAAAGTCGTTTCAATGGAAGCATTGGCAGACTCGTGTGAAAGACCGGATATGGGAGATAAAAGAGAGGGAAGGGGAGTCCCACTGGTCACAGGAGTTGCCCTGTTCATGTCTCAACTCTCGTCTGTTGCCAGGGGGTCCTGTAGGCCCCCTGGGCTCCTCAGTAAATAAGAGGGGAGAAGAGAGAGAGCATGGAACAGCCCGGGCCCAGGCAGCATTAGCGAGTCCACAGTGCACACACATAACGATGCACCGCTGTCGGTAACAGGGAGACTAAGGCTCTGAAAGCAGAATTCAAGCATCTTGAAAGCTAGAGGGAGAAGAAATTCCCCGTGGCTTCGGAGTGCTCAGAGCATGCATCTCAAGGCTTCCCCATTAATCTGAGGTGTTTTCCAGATTCAGCAGGAAACCACTTTGAAAGCTGCAGGTGGATTAAGAGCCCGGGAGGGACAGAGCCCCAGTGCCGCTGTCACCACTCATTCTGCAACGTGGGACAAGCCATCCCCTCCTCCACCGCAGCCTCCTCAGCTGCGCATCACAGGTCACAGACCCAGATCTTCAGAAATATGTTTGTGCTAAGAATGCAATAAAAAAAGATATTGTAAACCACTTGTATCTGTCAAGACTTTGAAAAATGTTAATAAAATGGCTGTGTCCAAGTTCCACTGGGCCCGCTCCAATTTTCAGAGCAGCAGAAGAGGAAAGGAGAGAAAACTTTTATTAAAAACTGGACAGGGTTTCCCTGGTGGCACAGTGGTTGAGAGTCAGCCTGCCGATGCAGGGGATGCGGGTTCGTGCCCCGGTCCGGGAAGATCCCACATGCCGTGGAACGGCTAGGCCCGTGAGCCATGGCCACTGAGCCTGAGCATCCGGAGCCTGTGCTCCGCAACAGGAGAGGCCACAACGAGAGGCCTGTGTACCGCAAAAAAAAAAAAAAAAAAAAAAAAAACTGAACAATTGGAACACGTAGGAAATTTTTCCTCAGCATCTTCCAAATTGCACATTTTTTCCTTTTCTTTTGGAGCTATGAACACAGCTTAGTTAGTCAAGTGAAGAACATTTCTTCCTGGAGAGACGGCTGTCTTTAGACATTATCTTATTATTTCTGTAATACCCCACTTTGACAGGGGTGGAGGGGAAGGGCCCAGCAGTAATCGATATCTTCATGACCCCCGCTATGGAGAGAAACAGTGCAGGAAACAGAAAAGCAGACACTTTCATTTTTCTACCTTGTTTTCTCCTCACGTATCTAGGAAGAGGGACCCGCTAGTTTGGGGCACATAGACAGTGTCTACTCTACGCCATGCCTGAAGGCCAGCTCCCCATCTATTTCCTATGGGACAGATGAGAGCAAAGAGAGAGAAGCAAGATGCAAGACAGGATGTGT
Organism: Aethalodelphis obliquidens; assembly: GCF_003676395.1. Classification (NCBI taxonomy): domain Eukaryota; kingdom Metazoa; phylum Chordata; class Mammalia; order Artiodactyla; family Delphinidae; genus Aethalodelphis; species Aethalodelphis obliquidens. Next base: position 5,172,327 of record NW_020837973.1, read on the forward strand.
GTGAGGTTGTGGATTAAAAGGTGTGTGCCCTGGGGTCTGCAGGGAGATGCGTGCAGATCACCCGGGACCTTGCAGACTGCAGGTGTTGGGTGGCCTCCTGACAGCAGGCGTTCTAACAGGTCTCAGGTGAGGCCGACACTGCTGGGGCAGGGACCCCACTTCAGCAGCGGGCATGGAGGGCTACAGCGGGGGTGCAGTGAGCAGCGCGGACAGGAGCTTCCCCGAACTGGGAGGAGAGGGGAAGGGGGACAGGGGTCTGCAGGGTCCTCACAGCGCTCCCTCCCCGCCATCCTGCATCAGTGCAGCTGGGAGCGGGGAGAGCAGAGGAGCCCAGGCGAGGCGATGCCCTCAGAGTTTTAGGTGGAGAAAGAAGCGGGGCAGGAGCTTCAGAGCAAGGTCCGGGAGACAGAAGGTCTTGCTGGTGGCCCGTGAGGCCCTGGGCTCAGGGAAGGGCTTGGAAAAGCCAGGAGAATGAGGAGCCAGCAGCGTTCGGGCAGGTGACCAGCCTCTCTGGACTCGGATGCCTGTCTGTACAGAGCCAACCGGCACTGGTGCAGGGACATCCATCCCAGTGCCCTGAACACCCCAGACCAGCACCAGCGGGAACGGGGAAGCAGGTGCCTCGGGGTACGGGCGTGAGAGCCAGTCAGACAGGACTTGTGCTGGCCGGGGACCCGCACAGACGCTTATGGCTGGTGTGACCGTCCCCGCGGGCACCAAAGGCTCCACGTCCCCCAAGGTTTTCCCAGCTCTTGTGTTACTTGTTCTCTTGCTGGAGGTTATTGAAGATGGTAATTAAAACGGCAATGACATCTCAGAGTGTGTGCTCCTTTCCTGCGGAGGTTGAAACAAATTCACACCCACTGTGTGGCTTGAAACAACCGAGATCTATTGTCTCAGCGTTCTGGAGGCCAGGAGACTGAAATCAGGTGTCTGCAGTCCCTGTGAAGGCTCTGAAGGAGGGGCCTTCCCGCCTCTTCCAGCCTCTGGTGTTGCTGGCAGTTGTGGGCGGTCCTTGGCCTGTGGCTGCATCTGTCCCATCTCTGCTCTGTCTTCAGAGCAGTGGCTTCCCCCCTGGGTATCTGTGCCCAGATGGCTCTCTCCTGATAAAGACTCCAGTCATTGGATTAGGGCCACCCTAGTCATCCAGGGTGACACCTTCACTTGAGGACCTCTGTGAAGACCCTATTTCCAAATAAGGTCACCTGCACAGGTGGGAGGGGTTAGGACTTCTCCATATCTTTGGGGTACTCAGTGGAACCCACACCAGAGGAGGAAGTGCATGAAATAACCGCTAGTCAGTAACCCTTCCGTTCACCTTTGTTTCTGCCCCCATTAGCCTGCTGGTTACTGAGGGACCAGAAATGGAGGCCCACGTTGATGTGCTGCCCAGGTGGTAGCCCAAGCAGCTCGGCTGTGTCTGGGGCAAGAGGGGCCAGGGAAGGAGAGGCAGTGGGGTGGGTGCTGGGGTCAGGGACTAAACGAGGGGAAATTTCATGGCCCAGGAAGCGGGCAATGGTTCTAAACACCCCCTGCGAACTCCATCCTGGCCAGCCTTTGGCCCTAGTGGTGTCCCTGGATCCAAGATCTCCAGGGTCGCTCAGCAACCACCACCCTTTTAGGTTCTGAGGGGCAGCGACTGGACACACCTCAGAATTGAGAAAATAATTCCCAGGGCTTGAAGCCTGAGAGCTGCTGCTTCATAGATTTATGGGAGCTCAGAGTTGAGCAATTATAAAGGTCACTGAAATCTTCTCTCCCATCCAAACTGAATCCCTGGTTTTCATAAAACATTGAAGAGGTTGCCCTGCAGGGAGGAGAGGATCGCCCAGCTTAGCATCATCTGCCCTAGATAAAAGCTCAAACTCTTTGCAAACTTGGAACTTTTCTTCATTATGGAAGAAACTTCAGTTCATCGGGAAGAAATACTTTGTACAAAAGACGCATAAGGAGAGAAAGTATACCTCTCCCCGATCCTCGCCTCCACTCCAGGAAGGTACCTGCCTGCCCTTAAATGTCTGATGTGTGTCCTCCTTTTATCCACGTGCGAATGCACATCATCTTAGAGTAAGAACGTGGTCCCATGGGTGTCACGGGTCCCCCAGCCACTCTGTGCTGCACGGGCTCCTGTCACACAGCCACACACGCCCCTCCTCTTACAGGGGCTTACAGCCTGATGGCAGGGCCAGGCATCCTCAGGGTCTTTGCTCAGGACCCCCCTGTCCCTCTGGCCACTCCAGCGCCCCTCTGTCCTTCTTCATCTGCGTCTGCGACATCACTGCTGTCTCTGTCGGCTTTCTGCCAACAGGCAGTCTGCTCCCCGCCCCCTGAGACTCCACGGCCATCTGGACCTGGCTCTTTGCTCAGTGGCCTCCGAGAAGGACACTGTCCGTCTCCTTTACACATCCAGCTACCTGGACATTTGGCCTCTTGTCACTTGGAGATTAACATTGACACCCGTGGGGTTCATGGGATAAAATTTAAACATGTCGTTGGATTGGTTATATGCTTCCCCCACCCTTTTTTTTTTCATTTTTAGATTATTCTGATGTTTGTGTTTCTGGCAGTTTTGTTCCAGGTAAATGTAACAAATGATCAAATGAGCTCAATGCAGATAAGGGTGTTTTGTGATTGAAATGATGCCCTTTTAGCCCAAATGTAGACCCCTGTGCCTGCAGGAAGTGCAGGACGGGGTGATGGGTCCCCCTTTGAAAGCAGAGGGTGCAGCAGGTCGGGGAGAGGTCAGACAGAGCTGGAGCAGGGCAGGAGCATGTATGCATGGACACATAGAAACTTCTAAAAGCCGGGACCAGGGTCACAGCTGAGCCCCTCTGACTGGCTGGTTGCACACACTGTTGTCCAGGCTCTAAAATCCTTCCCTTTGCCTGGAGCTGCCCCAGGGCTGCTTATAGCCCAGGAGTGGGTATTTTTAGAGCTTCTGTGTTCAACTTACTCTGTTACCTTGGGTATAAAGAAGAAGGGTCAGCGTCCCTGGTTTCCTCGGGCTGGTTTTCGGGGCTGCTATAATAAATACCACACACTAGGTGACTTAATAAAGGAGAACTTTATTCTCTCAATGCTCTAGAAGCCAAAAGTCCAAAGTCAAGGTGTCAGCAGGGCTGTGCTCCCCCTGACTCTGGGTGGAATACTTCCTCGCCCCTCCCAGCTTCCAGTGGTGCCCATATCCCCATGCCCCTAACGTCTGCTCCAGTCTCTGCCCCATCACACACGTTGTCCTGTGCATGTCTGTATCTCTTCTCCTCTTGTTATGACCACACCAGTTACATCGGATGAGGGGCCATCCACTGTGGTGTCACTCATCATAATTACAACCGCCATGACCTTATTTCCAAATCTGTTCACAATTCTGAGTTTCCAGGGGTGAGGATTTCAATGTATCTTTTGGGGGAACATGATTCAGCTCATAACATCCCTCTCTTCTCTCAGTGACAAGATGGCAGCACTGCCAACCGTGACCTGCTTATACCTCGACAATACCTCCCAGAACCCCTTGAGGTGGTGGATGTTATCAATGCGCTCTTCCATGGAGCAAATTTAAGTCACATAATTACGTATAACACTGTGATCGTCCCATCTTTTTTGGAATGAATAAGTCAATTTTTTCAGCCTGTAGCTCAGGGCAAGAAGGTAGTTATGCCCGTCAATTCGCCCTCTGACTGATTTCTGTAGTTGTAGTGTGAGGAGAGGATTTCCAGTTTGCAAGTGAGAACCTGAATGGAGGGAGAGGCTCCCCCCATTGCTGGCCGAAGTGCCGCCTTGCTGGGACATGGGAGCCTCCCCCACCTCCCCCCAGGGACCTCCCCAGATACGCAGGCTCCAGGCCACTGGCATAGAAGTGGTGGTGCTGGTGCCGAGGGACAGGGTGCCTCCTAGGGGTCACTATGAGAGCAGCATCCCTCTCATGGACTGAATGTGTCCCCCCAAATTCCTATGTTGAAGCCCTAATCGCCAATGTGACTGTATCTGAAAATGGAGACTTCAGGGAGGTAACTAGGCTAAATGAGGTCATAAAGGTGGGACCCTAATCCTACAGGACTAGTGCCACCTTAAGAAGAGGAGATTAGGACACAGGTATGCACAGAGGGAAGGCCATGGGAGGACACAGCAAGAAGGCGGCCATCTGCACCGCAAGGAGAGAGGCCTGAGGAGGAACCAGCCCTGCCAACACCTTGATCTCGGACTTCCAGCCTCCAGAACTGCAAGAAATGAAAGTCTGTTGTTGAAGCCGTCCGGGCCATGGTTCATTGTTACGGCAGCCCGAGCTGCTAATGGCCGTCCCCATCCAGATGTGAGGTCTAGAGCAGGGCAGGGACAGCTTCAGGTGTATGGCTCTGGCAGTGGGAGGACAGGACTGTGGCTGAGGGCACTAAGAGTCCAGGTGTCTTAGGTGTCAGTCAGCTCAGGCTGCCGTAATGGAACACCTCAGACAGGGCAGCTGAAACAACGGAGTTTTACTGCTCGCAGCTCTGGAAGCTAGAAGTTTGACACCAAGGTACCAGTACAGCCAGGACCCCGTGAGGGCCCTGTTCCTGACTTGCAGACAGCCGGCTTCTGTCCTCACCTGGCTGAGAGAGGAAGCTCTGCACTCTCTTCCTCCGCTGGTAAGGATTCTAATCCCATCGTGGAGGCCGCATCCTCAGGACCTCATTGAAACCTGGTCACCTTCCAAAGGTCCCACCTCCTAATACCCATCCCACTGGGGCCGGGGATTCAGCCTTTAAATGTTGATGGTGCACAAACGTTGAGTCTGCAGCACCAAGCCAGGCGTGAATGGGAAGGAGGCTGCGGAGGGTGAAGCCGTGTGGATGGCTGAGGGGTCCAGGGAGGGAACCGCTTGCCTGTGGCGCAGGGGGCGCCACACGCTCTGGGCGGGGCATCGCTGACACGGCAGGCAGCGGGAGCTGGGAGGCGGTGACTTCGGCCTCAGGCAGGGCTTCCATCCAGGGAGAGGGTGAGGGAAGAGCCAGGCCCCCTGCTGAAGTGAGACCTAGGTTAGAGCCAGGGGGCGGGGGCCCAAGGCCCTCCTCCTTGTCACCGAGGATGCTGACACCCGTTTGGGGCCTTCCTCTCCCTCGGGACCCCTGCCCTCCCGGCCCCTCGGAGGTGAGCTCCCTCCACCTGTGCCTCTCCCGGCTGTGCTCCTCCGATGTCACTGGAATGTTCTTGTGGCTCTGCACAACCTCTTGTCCGTCTGCCCCGGCCCCACCAGGCCACTGAACTCCCGGGAGATGACACCCCGTTGTTCCCATTCACGGGCCTGCCTCTTCCACAACTCCCCTCCCGCACCCAGCAGGTGCCCGTCACAGGGGCCACCCTTCCTCACCCTCCCCAGAAGAGCCGGGTGCCCCCTCCTCACCCATGTCCAGTTGGTCCCTCCTCCAGCCACCCAGACCCTCAGGCAGTAACAGAACTCGGGGTCTCCTCCATCCCCCCCAAACCATCCCCACCGAGGTAAATGCCGCGACGGCTGTGCTCGCTCACAACCATCGCTCTGCTTCTCCTCCTCCCCTCCCCCAAGATCCTGGACTCCTGGGGGCAGAGGTCAGGCCTGGATCACTTTGAACCCCGGCAGTCGGGGCATCTAGCAAGCCATCTGGTACATAAGAGAGGCTTGCCGGTTAGTTTTTAGGAAATAATGAATAAATCCCTAAGAGAAGCTACAGTTCATTACTTCTAGACAAGTCTGAAAACTGTACGTGAGCATTACGTTTAATACTAATATTTTAATGGTTACGTAAATAAAATATTTAATGCTTTGTGTCTGGGACACTTTCAAATTGTCCAAGAAAACTCATTTCTAAGTGAGCCTTTTCACATTTCATGGCGTCCCTACTCAACTCTGTGTTCTATGCCAGGAGGAATATAAGAAAGGATGATCAAGACTGACTCTCCTTCCTGTTCTAGAACTTTCCAGCCGTTCCTGCCGCCCCTCCCAGCTCAGTCTGGAGACCGAGGACCGTGGTGGCCACCTCTCCTGGGAGCAAACCAGAGGCTGGGGGTGGAAGGGGACACTGCTCAGGGGAGCCTGCCTGGACCACATGCGCCTCCCCGGAGCTCTGCAGGCAGCTGACCACGGGCACAGGCCATGCGGCTGAGACCTGTCCCAGCTGTGAGTCGGCCTTCCACCCACAGGTGGCCCTCTGCCCACGGGTGGCCCTCGGACAACAAGAGTGAGGCCTCTTGTCCCAACCCTGCAAACAGCCTCACTGAGGTAGCTCTGCGTCTTGCTTGGGACATTGTGGAAGGCCTTAGGAATGGGTCAGCCCCAGAAAGAGGAAATGGGGTCTTGTGGGAAAAGCTCCTTCCCCACTTCCCTGCAGGCCAAAGTGAAGCAGCCTCCCACTGGGGCCTTCTGAGCAGCGGGAGGCCTGTCCCTGCAGGGTCACAGAGTGACCTCAGCTGAGTGCAGCACAGGGCAGCAGGGCAGCTGGGGAGTGGATGGAGCCCCAGTCCCCAGGACCCACTCCCGTCTTCTCTGCTGTCTGTCTCCCAGCCCCACAGAATGACCGTTTCCTACTCGTGCCCCTTCCTTGAGGAGCCAGCCTCCAGACCCTGGGGGCTCCTGGAAATGCCGGTTCTGGCTGAACCCAAAATAAGCCTCCGTGTCCAGAAGCTTCCCATTAACATCGGAGGTCAGACCTCTCTCCTGTTGAGTCAGTGTCCAGCAGAGATGGATGCAGGGCACTACCTACCTGGAGAAGAGGCAGCCCACCAGGATGCCTTTCCTGCTTGGGAGGGTTTGGGGTGAATCAGTACCGGGGGCAGCTCCCTGATCCAAAGCTCTCTGCCACCTCCTTCATTCTGTTTGATGCAGGTCCTGCGTCTTGGCAACCCAGGAGCCTAGATGCCAGGGCTCTGGCCAAGAAGAGCTGTTTTTCTAAAAGAACATGTGACATTCTTGGCAGAGATGAAAGAGGACGTCCTTCCTGCAGCCCAGCCTGGCTGGTAACGCTCTGAAGGGCGATGGATGCTGAAACTCGCTTGCAAGATCTCCCTCCAGCAAAGCCTTCGGATGTGCGGTTTCCCTGGGACTCATGCCTTGGCTCACAGCCCAAGAGGGCAACAAGACGAGGAGGTGAACCCAACCAGATGCCAAACTCCCGCAGGGACCCCGTCCCCTCCCTCCACGAATGGTGGATGCGAATATTGGCAGAGGGGCTGCTGCCTTGGCCCTGGGCTGAAACCCCTGCCAACTGAGAGCTCGGGCCCGACATCTGGTGGCACTTGGTGAAGGAACCCAGGGGGCCTCGCTTCTTCTCCCTGGGGCTGTGCATGGGGTGATCACATCCCTCCCACCTTAGCTGAAAGGGGCTCTGGAAACTGACTTTTTTCAATGGATGTAATGTTGTCTTGGATAACATTGGGTTTCCCCTGGTAAGGAAGGCAGAGGTGAACACGGGATGGGCAAACAGCAGCTCTGCCCCAAACACAGAGAAGACCCTTCAGAAGGAAATGGGGGCCCAGTGACCCTGCTGCAGGGATGGGGCAGTGGATCCCGGGAAAGGTGGGCAGTGGGTCAGGCCATGTCCTCAGGTTGCAAACAGAGAACAGGAGAGAAAGAGCAATACCTAGAGGCCCAGGAAGGGCTGTTTGCCTTCTTGGGACAGTAAGAGTGAGGGTCACACTGAGCTGGGGGAGGAGCTTGCTGGGCAAGGGGCCCCCATAAGCCAGACATGCTCTTGCACAAGCATGAATTCCCCACCCAGGCACCCCGCTCAGAGAGCTCTCACTGGGGACCTTATCTAGGGCTCTGGTCGCCACTGCGACTCAACACTGTTCCATTCCTGGCCCTTCCCCCCCCCCTCCCACGGCCCCCCAGCCCTCTAGGTTTGGAGTTCCTGGCAGTGGGATGATGTCCCCAGGCCGCGCTGGTCCTCATGAGCTCCACCTGGCGCCGTCTGTCCAGGGAGCACATGAAACATGGAAGCCGATGTCTTCCCCTGCCTGTCACACTCCTCGTGAGTCAATAACGAGACCTCGGTTGTCACTTTTAGGTTGGCACGTTGATCTAACTGACCACCTGGACACCTGATTGTTCAACAATCTCTAGTTTCTAGCATCGATCTGGGGTCCAGCCTCCTAACAGGGATGGAGATGCCAGGAGACCAGTTGAGGAGGAGCCAGCCTCAGAAGGCAGCACCGGGGCATCAGCTGACGACCCTGCAGGCTGAGCACCGGTCAAGGTCCCCCTGGAAAGGTTGGCCCCTGCCGCCAACCCCGGAGTGCCCTGTGCACTTCTCCCAGCAAGGATATGGGGATGCAGAAGTGGCCTCTCACTCACTGGCCACTGAGGGCCGCAGGCCCATCGTCCCACTCCATAACCACTGCTTTCTGCCCCCGACACAGGGCCTGGTGGACACGTTCACCAAATACTCCCCGAGATGGGGCGGGAGGGAGGGAGGGAGTGGATGAATAATGAAAAAATGGTGCCCTAAACTCGCTGAAGAGCTGAAGCCAGAACCACTTGCTGCGTGGCTCCTGTTTCCCCTCCCCAAGCACCAGGCCAGCATTCAAGTTACTCAGCAGGCAGAAGCAGGGTCTCCCTTTTACTGCTGACTTTGGAGCCCTTGGGCATCCCAGCCTCAGTGGACATGCCTCCAAGGACCACACCTGTCTCCTCACTCCTGAGTTCACGTCCTGTCCACAGAGCTGGCATGACCCTAGTGCCTGTCTCCAAGGCCAGGCCTCAAGGGAGAGGAAGCTTCCATATCCTGTACCCTGGGGCTTGATGTTGCCCAGCCATCATGCTGGGAGGAAGCCCAGGCCACATGGGCATGTCCTGGCCGACAGCCTCACTGAGGTCCCAGCTGACAACAAGCAATGGCCACCGGACATGTATGAGGGTGGTTCTGAGCTGACGGCTGGATGCAATCCTGCAAGAGACCCTGGTCAGCTCCTTAAAGGAGGAGCGGAGGGGGCAATAATATGAATTTAGAAGTAATAAAATTATTGTCTTTGCTTTAAGCCACTACATTTTAGGCTGATTGGATATTCAGCAGTAAAAACTGGAAGAAATGGTCAACTAATAAGAGTTGCTAAAATTGAAATAATAGCTCCTTCCCTGCCCTTCTTAGAATCAGCCTTCTGAGCTGTTAAATTCCATACAAATGAGTCATAGCTCTTCTTAGGAAAACTGCAGAATGCTCTTTTTATCACTTTGAATCTCTTGAGAAATATCACCTGCATTGTGGGCCAGATCTTTAAATTTTAAAATGTCGATTTGCAACGCGGGCCCTAAAGGCTACTCATAAAAAAGGCGTCAGAGAAGCAACTCCCTTTGTTCATGAAGACAGTATTTTCTGCCTGGCTCTCTCTCTGAGCAGCATAAAACTGTTTGCTCAAGGAGCCAATATTTGAGCAGGAACAGGTTGCTTTAATAATTGATTATTAGATAACTTTAATATAGAATATAAGGTAGAATGAAACACAAGGTAAATGCACGAATAAAAGTGAATGGGGCCTTCCCTGGTGGCGCAGTGGTTGAGAGTCCGCCTGCCGATGCAGGGGACGGGGGTTCCTGCCCCGGTCCGGGAGGATCCCACATGCCATGGAACGGCTGGGCCCGTGAGCCATGGTCGCTGAGCCTACGCGTCTGGCGCCTGTGCTCCGCAACGGGAGAGGCCAGAACAGTGAGAGGCCCGCGCACCGCAAAAAAAAAAAAAAAAGTGAATGGGGTTCCCAGAGCTCCCAGCATAGCAGCAGTGGCAGTGGAGATGACGGCCCAGATAGACAATGAACTTGCAAGCACACGGAGCCAAGGTGTTACCGTCTTCCTCTGAGTGTCTGCAGTTCTACTCTATTGAACTTGACCTTGAACCCATCCTACTTTATACCATGTTCTTTCTAGTTTTCCTGGGTGTGGTCCACTCATCCAGGCCCAGTGAGCCTCTCAAGGGTGAGGAGGCTGTCTGGGGGCCCACTCAGTCATGAGAGATTGCCATTTGTTGAATTAATGCATCAAAAGCCATCTTGTCTGGAGATTGGTTCAAGATGGTGGAGTAGAAGGACATGCGCTCACTCCCTCTTGCGAGAACACCACAATCACACTAACAATCATTGACAGGAAGACACTGGAACTCACCAAAAAAGATACCCCAACCAAAGACAAAGGAGAAGTCACAATGAGATGGTAAGAGGGGCGCAATCACAATAAAATAATATCCCATAACCACTAGTTGGGTGACTCACAAACTGGAGAACAATTATAGCACAGAAATCCACTCATTGGAGTGAAGATTTTGACCCCCATGTCAGGCTTCCCAACCTGGGGGTCCAGCAATGGGAGGAAGAATTCCCAGATACTCAGACTTTGAAGGCTAGCAGGATTTAATTGCAGGACTTTGACAGGACTGGGGGAAACAGAGACTCCACTCTTGGAGGGCACACACAAAGTAGTGTGTGCATTAGGACCCAAGGGTAAGGAGCAGTGACCCCATAGGAGATTGAACCAGACCTACCTGCCAGTGTTGGAGGGTCTCCTGCAGAGGCAGAGATGGCTGTGGTTCACTGCAGGGACAAGGACACTGGCAGAAGAAGTTCTGAGAAGTACTCCTTGGCATGAGTGCTCCCAGAATCCACCATTAGTCCCACCAAAGAGCCTGAGCAGGCTCGAGTGTTGGGTCACCTCAGGCCAAACAACCAACAGGGAGGGAACCCAGCCCCACCCATCAGCAGACAAGCGGATTAAAGTTTTACTGAGCTCTGCCCACCAGAGCAACACCCAGTTCTACCCACCACCAGTCCCTCCCATCAGGAAGCTTGCACAAGCCTCTTAGATAGCCTCATCCACCAGAGGGCAGACAGCAGAAGCAAGAAGAACTACAGTCCTGCAGCCTCTGGAACGAAAACCACATTTACAGACAGACAAAATGAAAAGGCAGAGGACTATGTACCAGATGAAGGAACAAGATAAAACCCCAGAAAAACAACTAAATGAAGGGGAGATAGGCAACCTTCCAGAAAAAGAATTCAGAATAATGACAGTGAAGATGATCCCGGACCTCGGAAAAAGAATGGATGCAAAGTTCGAGAAGATGCAAGAAATGTTTAACAAAGACCTAGAAGAATTAAAGAACAAACACCTGGAAGAATTAAAGATTAAACAGAGATGAACAGTACAATAACTGAAACGAAAAATACACTAGAAGGAAACAATAACAGAATAACTGAAGCAGAAGAATGGATAAATGACCTGGAAGACAGAAGGAATCAATAACAGAATAACTGAAGCAGAAGAACGGATAAATGATCTGGAAGACAGAATGGAGGAATTCACTGCTGTGGAACAGAATAAAGAAAAAAGAATGAAAAGAAATGAAGACAGCCTAAGAGACCTCTGGGACAACATTAAACACACCAACATTCACATAATAGGGGTCCCAGAAGGAGAAGAGAGAGAGAATGGACCCAAGAAAATATTTGAAGAGGTTATAGTCGAAAACTTCCCTAACATGGGAAAGGAAATAGCCACCCAAGTCCAGGAAGCGCAGAGAGTCCCACGCAGGATAAACCCAAGGAGAAACATGACAAGAAACATAGTAATCACACTGACAAAACTGAAAGACAAAGAAAAATTATTAAAAGCAACAAAGGAAAAACAACAAATAACATACAAGGGAACTCCCATAAGGTTAATAGCTGATTTCTCAGCAGAAACTCTACAAGCAAGAAGGGAGTGGCATGATATATTTAAAGTGATGAAGGGAAGAACTACAGCCAAGATTACTCTGCCTGGCAAGAATCTCATTCAGGTTCGATGGAGAAATCAAAAGCTTTACAGACAAGCAAAAGCTAAGAGTATTCAGCACCACAAAACCAGCTCTAAAATAAATGCTAAAGGAACTTCTCTTTTTTTTTTTTTTTTTAACATCTTTATTGGGGTATAATTGCTTTACAATGGTGTGTTAGTTTCTGCTTTATAACAAAGTGAATCAGTCATACATAAACATATGTTCCCATATGTCTTCCCTGTTGCATCTCCCTCCCTCCCACCCTCCCTATCCCACCCCTCCAGGCTGTCACAAAGCACCGAGCCAATATCCCTGTGCCATGCGGCTGCTTCCCACTAGCTATCTACCTTACTACGTTTGTTAGTGTGTATATGCCCATGACTCTCTCTCGCCCTGTCACAGCTCACCCTTCCCCCTCCCCATAACCTCAAGTCCGTTCTCTAGGAGATCTGCGTCTTTATTCCTGCTTTACCCCTAGGTTCTTCATGACATTTTTTTTTCTAAGTGGGAAACACAAGAGAAGAAAAGGATCTACAAAAACAAACCCAAAACAATTAAGAAAATGGCAATAGGAACATACATGTTGATAATTACCTTAAATGTGGATAGATTAAATACTCCAACCAAAAGACACAGGCTTGCTGAATGGATACAAAAGCAAGACCCATATATATGCTGTCTACAAGAGACCCACTTCAGACCTAGGGACACATACAGACTGGAAGTGAGGGGATGGAAAAAGATATCCTAAGCAAATGGAAATCAAAAGAAAGCTGAGGTAGCAATACTCATATCAGATAAAATAGACTTTAAAATAAAGAATGTTATAAGAGACAAGGAAGGACACTACATAATGATCAAGGGATCCATCCAAGAAGAAGATATAACAATTATAAATATATATGCACCCAACATAAGAGCACCTCAATACATAAGGCAAATGCTAATACCTGTAAGAGAGGAAATCGACAGTAACACAATAATAGAGGGGGACTTTAACACCTACTTACACAAATGGACAGATCATCCAGACAGAAAATTAATAAGGAAACACAAGCTTTAAATGACACAATAGACCAGATAGATTTAATTGATATTTATAGGACATTCCATCTGAAAATAGCAGATAACACTTTCTTCTCAAGTGCACACAGAACATTCTCCAGGATAGATCACATCTTGGGTCACAAATCAAGCCTCAGTAAATTTAAGAAAATTGAAATCATATCAAGCATTTTTTCCAACCACAATGCTATGAGATTAGAAATAAATTACCGGAAAAAATCTGTAAAAAATACAAACACATGGAGGTTAAACAATACGTTACTAAATAACCAAGAGATCACTGAAGAAATCCAAGAGGAACTCAAAAATTACCTAGAAACAAATGACAATGGAGACACGATGACCCAAAACCTATGGGATGCAGCAAAAGCAGTTCTAAGAGGGAAGTTTATAACAATAAAATCCTACCTCAAGAAATACGAAAAATCTCAAATGAACAATCTAAACTTTCACCTAAAGGTACTAGAGAAAGAAGAACAACAAAAACCAAAGTTAGCAGAAGAAAAGAAATCATAAAGATCAGAGCAGAAATAAATGAAACAGAAACAAAGAAAATGATAGCAAAGATCAGCAAAACTAAAAGCTGGTTCATTGAGAAGATAAACAAAATTGATAAATCTTTAGGCAGACTCATCGAAAAAGAGAGGGAGAGAACTCAACTCAATAAAATTAGAAATGAAAAGGGAGAAGTTACAATGGGCACTGCAGAAATACAAAGCATTATAAGAGAACACTACAAGAAATTCTATGCCAATAAAGTGGACAAACTAGAAGAAATAGACAAATTCTTAGAAAAGTATAACCTTCCAAGACTGAACCAGGAAGAAATAGAAAATATGAACAGACCAATCACAAGTAATGAAATTGAAACTATGATTAAAAATCTTCCAACAAACAAAGGTCGAGGACCAGATGGCTTCACAGCTGAATTTTATCAAACACTTCCAGAAGAGCTAACACCTATCCCTCTCAAACTCTTCTAAAAAATTGCAGAGGAAGGAACAATCCCAAACTCATTCTATGAGGCCACAATCACCCTGATACCAAAGATAAAGATACTACAAAAAAAGAAAATTACAGACCAATATCACTGATGAATATAGATGCAAAAATCCTCAACAAAATACTAGCAAACAGAATCCAACAACACATTAAAAGGATCATACACCATGATCAACTGGGATTTATCCCAGGGATGCAAAGATTCTTTAATATATGCAAATCAATCAATGTGATACACCATATTAACAAACTGAAGAATAAATACCATATGATCATCTCAATAGATGCAGAAAAAGCTTTTGAAAAAATTCAATGCCAATTTATGATAAAAACTCTCCAGAAAGTGGGCACAGAGGGAACCTATCTCAACATAATAAAGGCCATATATGACAAACCCACAGCAAACATCATTCTCAATGTTGAAAAACTGAAATCATTTCCTCTAAGATCAGGAACAAGACAGGGATGTCCACTCTCGCCACTATTACTCAACATAGTTTTGGAAGTCCTAGCCACAGCAATCAGAGAAGAAAAAGAAACAAAAGGAATATAAATTGGAAAAGAAGAAGTAAAACTATCACTGTTTACAGATGACATGATATTATACATAGAGAATCCTAAAGATGCCCCCAGAAAACTACTAGAGCTAATCAATGAATCTGATAAAGTTGCAGGATACAAAATTAATGCACAGAAATCTCTTGCATTCCTATACACTAACAGCAACAGGTCAGAAAGAGAAATTAAGGAAACAATCCCGTTCACCATTGCAACAAAAAGAATAAAATACCTAGGAATAAATCTACCTAAGGAGGTAAAAGACCTGTACTCAGAAAACTAAAAGACACTAATGAAAGAAATCAAAGATGACACAAACAGATGGAGATATACCATGTTCTTGGATTTGAAGAATCAATATTGTGAAAATGACTATACTACCCAAAGCAATCTATAGATTCAATGTAATCCCTATCGAATTACCAGTGACATTTTTTACAGAACTAGAACAAAAATCTTAAAATTTGTATGGAGACACAAAAGACCCCAGATAGCCAAAGCAATCTTGAGGGAGAAAAACAGACCTGGAGGAACCAGATTCCATGCCTTCAGACTATACTAAAAAGCTACAGTAATCAAGACAATATGGTACTGGCACAAAAGCAGAAATACAGATCAATGGAACAGGATAGAAAGCCCAGAGATAAACCCACGCACCTATGGTCAACTAGTCTATGACAAAGGAGGCAAGGATATACAATGGAGAAACGACAGTCTCTTCAATAAGTGGTGCTGGGAAAACTGAACAGCTACATATAAAAGAATGAAATTAGAACACTCCCTAACACCATACACAAAAATAAACTCCAAATGGATTAAAGACCTAAATGTGAGACTGGACACTATAGAACTCTTAGAGGAAAACATAGGAAGAACACTCTTTGACATAAATCACAGCAAGATCTTTTTTGATCCACCTCCTTGAGCAATGGAAATAAAAACAAAAATAAACAAATGGGACCTGATGAAACATAAAAGCTTTTGCACAGCAAAGGAACTATAAACAAGATGAAAAGACAACACTTAGAATGGGAGAAAATATTTGCAAATGAATCAACAGACAAAGGATTAATCTCCAAAATGTATAAACAGCTCATGCAGCTCAATATTAAAAAAACAAACAACCCAATTAAAAAATGGTCAGAAGACTTAAATAGACATTTCTCCAAAGATACAGATGGCCAAGAGGCATACGAAAACTTACTCAACATCACTAATTATTAGAGAAATGCAAATCAAAACTACAATGAGACATCACCTCACACCAGTTAGAATGGGCATCATCGGAAAAATCCACAAACAACAAATGCTGGTGAAGGTGTGGAGAAAAGGGAACCCACTTGCACTGTTGGTGGGAATGTAGATTGATACAGCCACTATGGAGAACAGTATGGAGTTCCTTAAAAAACTAAAAATAGGGCTTCCCTGGTGGCGCAGTGGTTGAGAGTCCGCCTGCCGAGGCAGGGGACACGGGTTCGTGCCCCGGTCCGGGAAGATCCCACATGCCGCGGAGTGGCTGGCCCCGTGAGCCATGGTCGTTGAGCCTGTGCGTCCGGAGCCTGTGCTCCACAACGGGAGAGGCCACAGCAGTGAGAGGCCCACGTACCGCAAAAAAAAAAAAAAAAAAAAACTAAAAATAGAATTACCATATGAACCAGCAATCCCACTACTGGGCATATACCCAGAGAAAACCATAATTCAAAAAGAGTTATGTACCACAATGTTCACTGCAGCTCTATTTACAATAGCCAGGACATGGAAGCAACCTAAGTGTCCATCGACAGATGAATGGATGAGGAAGATGTGGCACATACATACAATGGAATATTACTCAGCCATAAAAAGGAATGAAATTGTGTCATTTGTAGAGACGTGGTTGGACCTATAGTCTGTCATACATAGTGAAGTAAGTCAGAAAGAGAAAAAACAAATATCATATATTAACGAATATATGTGGAACCTAGAAAAATGGTACAAATTAACCAGTTTGCAAGGCAGAAATAAAGACACAGATGTAGAGAACAAACATATGGACACCAAAGGGGGAAAGCGAGGGGGGGGCGGGGTGATGGTGGTGGGGTGAATTGGGAGACTGGGATTGACATATATACAGTAATATGTATCAAATAGATAACTAATAAGAACTGCTGTATAAAAAATAAATTTGAGAAAAAACATGTAAAGCACAGGGAACACTACTCAATACTCTGTAATGACCTACATGGGAAAAGAATCTAAAAAAGAGTGGATATATGTATATGGATATGTATAACTGATTTACTTTACTGTACAGCAGAAACTAACACAACCTTGTAAATCAACTATACTCCAATAAAACTTAGTTTAAAAAATAAAAGTGAATGAGATTAATAGCATCATTGTAGAAAAGGCCTCCTACTGCCCAGCAGGTCCATGTTTGCTTGACAAGAAAAATCAGTCACCTCATACTCCTTCAAGAGGGTCAGAGCATGTCAGCCAAGATCAGGGAAGACTCAAGGGCAGTTTACTGCCTGGGAAGGAAGTTCTTTGTATGTCATCAGGGACTTGTTCAAACAATGAGTCTTTACAGAGCACAGGCTTTGGCTTCATCTACAAGAAGCCTTGGGAACACAATGCTACTTTTGGTGCTAGAAGGACCAAACCAAGACAGTTTCAAGGAAGTTGTTGACAGGGGCGTGATGGCTCCATGCAGACTCTACACCTGGGTTCTAGAGCAGCACGGAACGGAAGGTGCATTTGCTTGGGGTGGAGGTAATCAGGACTATTGGGAAGACTTTTGCAGCCTTACAGCCCCTTTCAACCTTCCCCAATACACCGCTGAGCCAAGAGTGTCTGTCAGTCTTGGAAGATGGATTTGGAAACTAAAGCCAAACCACAATATTTATAAACAGTGCATTTGTTCCTGGTCTTCTTGATATGTGGTAGCTCAACTAAAGTAAGGTTTCTGTTCTCGTTTCTTCTCTTTTTTTAAAAAAAATTGGACCTCAGATGTGCAGAATTGGGGTCTATGCATAATCCTAGATTCAGGTTATAATACAACCATTGGTCCATGTATGGCTGTCTTTGTTAGGCACGCATGTCTGTCTGTCTGTATATGATAAACACCCTGAACTCACCAGCCAGCTCAAGCATGAGAACACTGCAGATAACTAATATGAGCTTCATATGAGCTCTTTTCCCATAATCACTTTGCTTCTTTCCTCAGAAGCAACTACTGTCTTGAATTTGGGATTCATCATTACTTTGCTTTAAAGAAAACTATATGACATACACATGTAGGCCTAAATATTTTGTGTAGCTGTGCATTTTTAAAACTATATTAGAAGGCTCTCATACTATAGGAAGTCTTCTGGGACTTGCCTTTTCATGCAACCTTATGATGCTATGAAGCATTGTGTTTTGAATTTTATTTTATTTATTTCTTATACAGCAGGTTCTTATTAGTTATCCATTTTATACATATTAGTGTATATATGTCAATCCCAATCTCCCAATTCATACCGCCACCACCACCCCCGCCGCTTTCCCCCCCTGGTGTCCATAACTTTGTCCTCTACATCTGTGTCTTGTTCGAGACTTCTTATACACGACTGTAAGCATCTCTCTTAATGGTTTCTAGGACTGGAATTGCCAGATTGTTGGGTAGGCTAATGTTCAACTTTACAATGTTTAAAGATTGATTTCCAGAGTAGTTTTAACAACTTAACGCTCCCACCAGCAATGTATAAAGTATACTCTTTTTTTTTTTTTTTTTTTTTTTGCGGTACGCGGGCCTCTCACCGTTGTGGCCTCTCCCGTTGCGGAGCACAGGCTCCGGACGCGCAGGCTCAGCGGCCATGGCTCACGGGCCCAGCCGCTCCGCGGCATGTGGGATCCTCCCGGACGGGGGCACGAACCCACGTCCCCTGCATCGTCAGGCGGACTCTCAACCGCTACGCCACCAGGGAAGCCCTAAAGTATACTCTTGATCTGCTTCCTCTCCAATACTTGGCACTGTTGGGCTTCATAATTTTGCCAAACATAGGTATGCAATGGTATTTCATTATGTCATGGGCATGTCCCTGATTTCTAATGAAGTTTATTACAGTTTACTGGGCCCCTGTATTGCCTCTTCTCTGAAAGGCCTGTTCATATCTTTCACCCATTTTTCACATCAATTGTCTTTTTCTTATTAATCTCTACAAGTTTGTTTTATAGTCTGTGTCAGTTGCATGTGCTGCTAATACTGTATTCTAGCTTGCCAAACTCATCCGTTTCATAACGCAGGCTTTTGGTGTATTATTACAGAAAGCTTTTTCTACTCCAAGGTCAGAAAAATAATCACCTATATTTCCTCGTTAAAAATTTTAGCGTTTTGTTTTGATGTTCCTACATGTAAAGTTGACCTTTGTGTCTGATGTGAGGCAGGGATCCCATTTTACTTTCTTCTGTATGGACAAAGAAAAGCCACTTTTCTAGTTCCATTCACTGAACAATCTCCCTCCAACCAGCAATGTCACCTCAGTCGTGTATCAAGTGGTCCTGCTTGTGGGTTCTCTGTTGTGCCCCATTGGCTGATTTGTTACCCTTAGCCCAACACCACACTGTCTTAATTGCTATAACTTCGTGATAATACTTGACGTCTGCTAGGCAAATCCTCCTCATGTTTGTTTAGAATACACATGGCTCTTTCTCAGTCCTTTGATCTTCACTACACGTGTTACAAATCAGGTGTCAAGTTCATGAAAACCCTGTTGTGATTCTGAATGGAGCTGTCTTAAATCTAGAGATCTATTTAGAGAGAATTTGTATTTTTGAGCCGTTCTGTTTTCCTATTCACGAACATAGGATATCCAGCCATGTCTTTGGTCCTTCTTTAATGTCATAGTCTGTACAGATTTTCTGTGTAAGGGTTTTACAAATAATTTCTTAGATTTGTTCTAAGAAATTGCAGATTTTTTTCTACTATAACTTTTTCTGCTATTCACTTTTCTTTTATTTCTTTTTATTTTGGCTGTGTTAGGTCTTCATTGCTGCATGCGGGCTTTCTCTAGTTGCAACAAATGGGGGCTACTCTTCGTTGCGGTGCACAGGCTTCTCATTGCAGAAGCTTCTCTTGTTGTGGAGCACAGGCTATAGGCACGCAAGCTTCAACAGTTGTGGTGCGTGGGCTCAGTAGTTGTGGTTCATGGGCTCTAGAGTGCAGGCTCATTAGTTGTGGTGCACAGGCTCAGTTGCTCCGTGGCATGTGGGATCTTTCTGGACCAGGGATCAAACCCATGTCCCCTGCACTGGCAGGTGGATTCTTAACCACTGTGCCACCAGGGGAGTCCACCATTCACTAATTTTTTTTTTGCGGTACACGGGCCTCTCACTGTTGAGGCCTCTCCCGTTGTGGAGCACAGGCTCCGGACGCACAGGCTCAGCGGCTATGGCTCATGGGCCCAGCCGCTCCACGGCACGTGGGATCCTCCCAGACCGGGGCACAAACCCGTGTCCCCTGCATCAGCAGGCGGAGTCCCAACCACTGAACCACCAGGGAAGCCCCACTATTCACTTTTGAAAATCAATTTTTCATCTAGCCACCTTGCTAAACACCCAATTTTTCTAATAATTTATAGACTTTTGTGTTATCACTGTAGATAATCATATCTACAAATAATGATTTGTATTTGCTCAGTAAGCAAATAATGATTTGTAGATATTAATATTTGCACATCTGAAAATAATGACAAGTGTTTCTCTTTTTCATCCTATGCTATTAATTCCTTTTTATATGTAATGTCAAAAAGAAGCATAGGGGCTTCCCTGGTGGCGCGGTGGTTGAGAGTCCGCCTGCCAATGCAGGGGACACGGGTTTGTGCCCCGGTCCGCGAAGATCCCACGTGCCGCGGAGCGGCTGGGCCCGTGAGCCATGGCCGCTGAGTCTGCGCGTCCGGAGCCTGTGCTCCGCGGCGGAAGAGGCCGCAGCGGTGAGAGGCCCGCGTACCGCAAAAAAAAAAAAAAAAAAAAAAAAAAAAAGCAGCATAGAGATATGGGACAGCTTTGCCTTGCTGTTGATTTTAAAGTGGACGCTTCCATGTTTCGTCATCAGAATGATTCATTGTGTATATATTAGGTACCCTTTATTAGGTGAAGAACATGTACTATTACTCCTAGTTTAATAAGAAATTTTTATTTTTCATCATGAATGGTTAAGTTTATATGAGGTTTTTTCAACCTCTACCGAAATGATTTTCTCTCTCAATAGAATGACAGTTTCAGATTTTCTAACATTATTAAATCTTCCTTGAACTTGTAGGCAATCCTTAGGTATTGGCTATTATCATTTTCATACACTCTGGGATTCAGTTTGCTAATATTTTGTTAGGGATACATCTTCATAAGTGAGATGGGCCAACAATTTGGCTTTCTTATACTATCCTTGGTTTCAAGGTCGTACCTCGCTTAGAGAAGGAGCAAAAGCCAGTTCTCTCAAATAAATTAATTTCCTATCTCTCCTTGTTGACATTTTCAAGTTAACAGGGCCAGCTCAGTAAGCAAGATGGGAAGGAGTTCAAAAAGAGACAAGAGGGGCATTTTAACAAGTTATTAGGTTATGAACAAGAACATGTTTTATAAAGACAGCCTATTTCAGTGTCTCTCAACCCTGGATGCAAAATAGGATCACCTGGAGAGCTTTAAAAAAAATGCCTGTGTGGCTTCCCCGGTGGTGCAGTGGTTGAGAGTCCGCCTGCCGATGCAGGGGACACGGGTTCGTGCCCCGGTCCGGGAGGATCTCACATGCCGCGGAGCGGCTGGGCCCGTGAGCCATGGCCACTGAGCCTGCGCGTCCAGAGCCTGTGCTCCGCAATGGGAGAGGCCACAACAGTGAGAGGCCCGCGTACCGCAAAAAAAAAATTGCCTATGACAGGCACACCCAGGCCAATTAGACTAGACTTTCTGGGGTTGGGCCCAGCCATTGCATTTTTTAAAAGCCCTCTTGAGTGGATCTAACCTGTAGCCAGGATTGGAAATACTGGCACATAAGAATCTGGATTTTCCTTTCCACAAAGCAGCATCACAGATCTTCATCTTATTAATAGAGTGTTTGCTGGCATATTTCTGAGTGGTAACAATGGTGCTGATCACAGCATAAACAACAGAGACACTCATACTCGACAACTCGTGATTGAATAAACTATGGTTCTTTTATTCAATGAAATCTATGTAGCCACCCAAAGAAAGTTCTACAGAGATGTCAGTGATCTAGAGTTCATGCAGATTATAAACCAGGAGGTACTGATCATGACATTTCATAAAACATTTAGAAAGAGGAAAAATTGCATGGATAAGCAACAAATAACCTCGTCAGTTGCTCTGTGTTGCGAGTAGGAATTGTTTTAGCTTGCTTTTATGGGTTTTTTTTCCCCTAGCCTGTTTGAAATGCCAGGAAGTTCTTAGGCAAAAGGAAAACGATAAACGTAAAATATAATGAGACAGTTACATAATATCTTATTTTATTTAAGACAGTTTTGTTACAAGGACAAATCCACTCATGGCAGCTCCAGCTTCTTTATGCAGCACACACACACTCAAGATGAGGCCAAGCTGGCGTAGAACCAGGACCGAAAGTTCAGGGGCAGCCCCTTCTCCGAACTCCTGTCTCTCTCCCTCTCTGAGAACCTGCTCCTGCTTCCGTCTCCCCAGACGTCCCGTTTGCCCAAGTCTGTAGCTTGCCGTGGAGAGCCTCGGACTTAGTCATGACCACACGATCTTTGAATCCAGTGCCATCCTTTTGGGCAAGTTGCTAAACCTCCTGAAGGCTTAGCTGGTCATTTATAAACAGAGACATAATGGGACAACCTCACATATTTCTAGCAAAGTACCTGTTGCCTTAAAAACATTCAGCCCGGGCTTCCCTGGTGGCGCAGTTGTTGAGAGTCCGCCTGCCGACTGGGGGGACGCGGGTTCGTGCTCCGGTCCGGGAAGATCCCACATGCCGCAGAGCGGCTGGGCCCGTGAGCCGCTGAGCCTGCGCGTCCGGAGCCTGTGCTCCGCAACGGGAGAGGCCACAACAGTGAGCCGCAAAAAACAAAAACAAAAACAAAAAAAACCATTCAGCCCATGTTCACTGTAAAACATCAAGTGTGATTATTACTTGTTGAAGATGTGCGATTAAACCTCAGCATTGCCCAGGGGGACAGAGGGCAACAAGGACATTCTGGGGCCTGCGGGGACAACAGCATGGACCAGCCTCAGCATCCAGCAGAGCCAGGAGGAGGGAGGCTGACGTGTGAAGGGGAGAGGGTGCCTGGAAGGATGGGCCCCTGGCAAGTCACATGGATGGCCTGCTCTGGAAGGACCAGGACCCAGAGCCCTTCCTGCTTCCGGAGCCTGAGGCTGGAAAGGGGGCAGCCACCCCTGACCTTTGCCGTCACCATGAGCCTGGACCTAACTGCCCCGGCCAGCACGACCCGAGGAGACAGAGAGGCTGGACACGTCGACATAAACAAGGATGGGCACCCACAGGAGAGACGAGATTCTCTCCAACTTTCTGCGACTCTAATCCCACTAGTCTGTGCAGGCTGTTCACTGAGCGCTCGCCGGAGCCCAGGCACCAGGGCCGTGGCACTCGCTGACCTGCTAAGTTCTCTGACCCGCCCAGGCCACTGCTGTGGCCTCAGATGTGGGGCGTGAGGCACAGAGGTTGGAGGCACCTATGAGCCCCCTCCCCAGGGCACAGCCCAGCCTCTCCCCTCAAGCCCGTGCTCTCCGGGATCCGTGAGGGGCGTCACTTCCCCCACTCCACTGCCTGCACCCCTCTCGACCTGTCCCCCTCCGAAGCCACTGCCCAGGTCTCTTCTGAATGACAGTGCTGACCTCTGAGATGCCTGGACTGCCCCAGGCCCACGTGGTCCGTACGACCATGGAGACCTTTCCCAACTGCCCACCTGACAGCGTGGGCCCTGCTCAGAGCCCCTCCCTTGCTCCCTATCACCAGCCACCAGGCGTCCCAGGGTCGTAGCACGTTATCCTAGGAGGTACTCCTTGCCAAGTCCTTTGAGGGGAATGCATTTGGAAAGGGCAGCGCCCCGTCTGCCCTTCCTGGGATCTACGGACACAGGAGCACGTTTAAGGCTCTGACCTGAGCCCAGAAAGAGGCAGAATTTACTGTCCTAGAGAAAGAAAGCAGAGCCAAGCTAACTGGGCAGGGGGAGGGAGGAATGGGGAGTTAGTGTTTAATGGGCACAGGGTTTCAGTTTGGGACGGCAAAACAGTTCTGGAAGTAGTGGTGATGGTCGCACAGCGTTGTAAATGTACTTAATGCCACTGAACTGTATACTTAAAGATGATTAAAATGGTAAACTTTATATGACGTATATTTTACAATAAATAAACCTAAATAAACAAACAAAACCCCTAAATTTCTCTCATGGAGGCACTCGAGCACAGGTCAGCTGGGTCCTTGACTTCCAGGCTGAAATCACACTGTCAGCCAGCTGTGTCCTTACCTGGAGGCTCCGGTGAGGAATGATCACCTTCCACGGCCCTCGGGGTGGTGGTGGAACATATTTCCTTGCAGTCGTAGGAGACCTGGGGTTCCCATTGTCCTGCTAGCTGTTAGCCGGGGATGACCCTCAGCTTCTAGAGGTCACCCTCAGGCCCTTGC
The DNA here is from genome assembly GCF_003676395.1 of Aethalodelphis obliquidens. Classification (NCBI taxonomy): domain Eukaryota; kingdom Metazoa; phylum Chordata; class Mammalia; order Artiodactyla; family Delphinidae; genus Aethalodelphis; species Aethalodelphis obliquidens. Next base: position 5,196,333 of record NW_020837973.1, read on the forward strand.
CATGTGGCCCCCTCCGCGGGCCCCTCAAACTTCCAACCTCTTGCTCCAGGAAGGGCTCAGCTCCTTGAAGTGCTCACCTGATTAGGCCAGGACCCCGGGATCCTCTGCCTTTTGATTAACTCAAGGTCAACTGATTAGTAACCCGCTTACAGGCATGATATCCCATCGGAGTCACAGCTTCTGCCTGCAATCCAGGGGCAGATTATAAAGGGCATGCCCACCAGGAGATGGGAATCTCAGGGTCATCTTAGAGTCCTGCTACCACACCTGCCCGTGTATATTAGAAGTCCCACTAAATCTGATTTAACCTACAATATCCAGCTGGTTCCACTGAGGTTCTCCACTTGGCTTGTAGAGCCTCCTGGGAGAGAAGGTTTTACTGTGAGACACAGAGGAATGAAAAATTAGTCTTTACCCTTCCACAGGGCCAGCCTGCTTTGAAGACCTCAGGAGCAGCATTTGCAAGACACAGGCAGCTGGAACGGTTAGCGTGTGAGTCGCTCCATCTCTCTGCAAAAGAGAACCCCTTGTGGTTGTCAATTAGCTGTGTTTGCTGGCTTAACAGTCTGTTGCCTGGACTTGAAGGTAAAAAAACTGGGTCAAATGAAATGATTTCAGGCCTGCGAAAGAGTTCTGTCTGCTGAGCATCCTGTCTGTGCTCTAGACGCTGTCAGTGCTTGGAGGCGGGTGGACAGTGGTCTCCACCCAGGTTGCCCGTGAGAGGCCCTAGGGACCCTTAAGAAACAGGTGCCTGGGCCCTACCCACCGAGACTGATCACATCATGTTCTCTCGTGTATTCTCAGCACTGCTCAGGTGGCGCTAACGGGCGGCCCAGGCAGAGAACCACTAGATTGGATAATCATTTGGGGAACACGTCCTAATAAGATAACAATTAGAAACCAAGCTGATTTCGATGAAAGCGTAGCCAGCGTTTTAGAGCAAAACTGGAGCCCTGTAGGGAGTAGGGATACAGCTTAGAAAGAACTTGGTTTACGTGCAATGGGGGAGGGATGGCTTGTTTCCAGGACATCCAGAGTCAGAGGAGGATTCACGGGGCCAGAGACGCAGCCCACTGTGCACAGCACGGCCCTCATGGAGCTGTGGTCTCCTGGGCACATACAGTAGCAACACGATGTGTCCCAAAAGCTGCTCAGATCCTGGCTGTGTGTGTGTGTGTGTGTGTGTGTGTGTGTGTGTGTGTGTGTGTCAGGGGGCGGGATCTGTAGACATAACAATGTAAGCCCCAATGTGACTTGTCAGAGTTGAGCGATGGTTGCATAGGGAGGGTTCATTGTACCATTGTCCCCACTTCTGTGCATTTGAAACTTTCCATAATAAAAGTTAACAAAATTAATCTGATGAACCAAGAGACAAAAGAATAACACATCAATTAAAATTTTACAAGTTACCTTAAGAAGAAACAGAGGAGTTCAAAGCGGCACGGAGCACTGCCGCTGCATGAGAAGATCGTCACGGCCCTGAACCTGGAAACCACGTGCATTATGACCTGACACATATGCGAGACCCTGCATTGGGCTGGGACCTGCCCCTGCCTTGGCCGTGGGCTCCTGACAGAGAGAGAGAGACAGCGCTCTTGATAGGACCCCCTCCACCAAGATCTCCAGGACAGCAGGGCCAGGTCTGCATCTCTTTGCACCCTCAGCGCCTGGAACAGCACATGGTGCAGAGAAGTCCCTGAAAAATCGCTGGGCGTTTACAGAACCAAAATAAACCGACTGATTTCTTCTTCTCCTTCCAGGTCCGGTCAGGCCCTTGCAGAAGATGCTTCCATCTGGGGATCCCTGTTTCCCAAGGATGTAAACAATGGAGACAGTGGAGATGTTGAGACAGAAGGGCCTTAGCAGGGGGAGCAAAGGCAAACCGCAGACGTGCAAGGTCTGGACCAGGATGGGACTGGCTGTTTCTCCATGTGGTACCCAAAGGAGATGAGAGGTTTCTATTCTGGGTCAGGGGTGAGCCACGTGAGAGACGCTGAAGAGCTTGCTGTGCGGTCATCCCACGGGGCAGAGGTCATGGCTGTTCTCTCACCAGCCATCCTGAGCACACATCATGGCGCTGGGCATGTAAGGGTACACTGTGGAAGGAAGGAAGGAGGGGGAGGGAGGGAGGGAGGGAGAGGGGGATAGAGGGGAGGGGAGGGGGAGGGCAGGAGGGAGAAGCTCATTATATCAATAGGCAGTTACGGCATATTCCACGCTGGAGACCTTTTAAAGAAGACAGAAACCATTCGGGGATTTGGACTGCTGAGTCGCAATATTGAAAATGCAGGACTCAAACCAGTCCAGGAGAACTGAACCTTGAAGCGGGTGGTGGAAGAAACACACAGGACTTATAAGACACAGGCCCACAGCCTGCAGTAACCAGCGTGGGAAGAAACGTCTTATCTGCAGTAACCAGCCCAGGACGCTGCCTGCAGTATTTAGTGACAATCCAGGAAGCAAAACAATAATCCCAGCCTCACGTGGACAGCACTTGATTAATAACTAATGACTTCCCTATTTTTTTTCCCCCTTCCTACTTAGGAGCAGCCAGAGAAAGCCAGATGTGCTCCCCTAATCTGTCACGTAGGTTACCGGCGTCCAGCCCCCAGGCCCGCAGCCTCGGTCGGGGCCACCTGAGCGTTCCTCCTCTCCACCAGGAAGCTCGCCCACTCCTCGTCTCTGCCAGAGTGCCTCGCCACAGCCGGCTCTGGGCAAACAGACTCTGCTCTCCTCACGTGGCGGGCCTTCTGTCATTTCTACAACCCTCACCCCCAGACCGTTTTCCTCCCACTTCTGTCCCTGCTGCCCGTGCTCCCTCCTCTTCCCTTTTCTGCCTTTGCTGGTTTCTGGACTGGGCTTACTGGATAAAATACAAGACGGGAGTCAAATTTGAATTTCAGAGAAACAACAAATAATTTTTTAGTATAAGTATATCCCAAATATTGCATGGGACATACTTATGCTTAAAAATATACAGTCATGGGCTTCCCTGGTGGCGCAGTGGTTGAGAGTCCGCCTGCTGATGCAGGGGACACGGGTTCGTGCCCTGGTCCGGGAAGATCCCACGTGCCACGGAGCGGCTGGGCCCATGATCCATGGCCGCTGAGCCTGCGCGTCTGGAGCCTGTGCTCCACAGCAGGAGAGGCCATGGCAGTGAGAGGCCCGCGTACCGCAAAAAAAAAATTAAAAAAATATACAGTCATACCTCGTTTTATTGCACTCCTCAGATATTGCATTTTTTGCGAATTGAAGGTTTGTAACCCTGTGTTGAGCAAGTCTATTGGCACCATTTTTCCAACAGCATTATTTTTTAACTAAGGCATGTACATTTTTTAGACATAACTGCTACTGCACACTTAATAGACTACAGTATAATGTAAATATAAATTTATGTGCACTGGGAAACCAAAGCATTCCTGTGACTCACGTTATTGCCATATTCGCCTTATCCTGGTGGTCTGGAACCGAACCCAGGATATCTCTGAGGTCAGCTTGTACACGTGTTGTTTATCTGCTAGTCACATTTGACCACGTGTCCCGTGTTCATATTTTCGAAGGCTGATGACCCTACCCTGCGCTTCTCCAGGTGACCATTTACCCCCCCTTCCCCCAGCCCAGTGATGACTTGGGACAAGAAAGAATGGCCTCTGGCAGCAGGACCTCTACGCCCCCAAGATTTCAAAGAAGGAAGCAGAGACTCAGGACGCTGATGTGCACACAGGGAGGTGTGGTAGCTGCAGTACCCCTGCGCTCCCCCGAAGCTGGGGAGGGGGCCCTGCCGGCTGCCTGAGTCACACAGTCACATATCGTGTCACGAATGGTCCTCTAATCGACACTGTGCAGTCATTCCACCCATTTCAGATGGGTAAGCCGAGGTCACAGCAGGGCTGGACCCGCACTCTGGCCTCATCGTGTGGTTGGGTGCCCACCTCATCCAGGTGACCACAGGCAGCAAACACAGCTCCCCCTCTGCCCCCTGAGGCATCCAGGCTGTGAGCTGGGAAGAGGGCGAGGCGGGAGGACCCCCCTGAGAAGAGATTCTCCGAGCCTGGAAATGCAAGAGCATCATTCAACTCACCTGCCAACGACTTACCTCTGCGCCCGGAACACACGTGCTTGTGCCTTGATTAGGGCCCCACTCGGAGACGCTGGCTGTTAACTTGATAAACCTCAAGCGACATCTGTCCCCAAATGTTATGCCACAGCTGCCCCGTGGGCTAGTGCCCAATTTTGCATCTCATATCAAGCTTATTCCAGCATCTCCTTGCCAGCTGACTGTACCTATCTCCGTTCCTCAAATGTTCACTAAACCAGCTTCACCTTCCTGCCGCTCCCCTCGTTGCCTTATGAATCATCAATGAATCGTTGATCCCTGGTCACTACACACGTGTCTCAGAATCGGGTTTTGAAATGTTCGCCATTATACCTGGACCCCAGGACGGCACGCTTGTGCTGACCGGTTTTCTTTACATGCAGCAAATCAAGCCGTGCTTCCAGAAAGCCATATACAGTAAAAGTCTGACGTTACGATTAGCTACAGGCTAATATGTATCTTGCCCTCAAATACCAGCATTAATTTTAAAAGAAAAGAAAAGGCTTGCTGAGCTGTGGGGCCCATGGCAGCAGCCGGGACCGGAGAACTATAGCACTGACTGGAAGATTGTCACCCACTTTGGTTTCCACTCTGGACTGTCACCTCCAGGATGGGGGGAAGGGGCATGTGCTTGCGTATCTTGATGTCTGGTGATGGTGCTGTGTCCTTGTCTACAAAGCCCTAAGGGGGCAGAGCTACTCTGAACAGCAGTAATCATAAAAGGCCCTTCAGGCGACCTAATTTGATGGGACAAGCACGCAGCCCACAGGTTTGTATCTGGCGAGACCCCCTATCGAGATGGGAAAGTGAGGCAGTTATCTGATGCGACACGGATTGTGGAGGGGTCAGGGGGCCCCACTCAGGAGACGAGGGCTCAGGCCCTAGCTGGACCCCGTGTGGTCTGCTCCCTCGCCAAACAGCCAGGGGGTGGACCGGAGCCCTCAGTCCCAGCTGCGGGGAGAGGCTCTGGAGGAGGAGGCCTGCCAGCCTTGGGGCTCCTGTGCCTCCAGTTCTGTGACTTTGGGTGACGCCCTTCTCCATCCCAAACACCATTTCCTCACCGATAAGCGAGCCGGGAGGGCTGTGTAAGCTCTGAAATTCTTCCTCTTGGAGGGTGATGATATTCCCGCCCCTGATTATGGAAGTTTATAGTAATCATATTTTTATTTGCATGACAACTTTTTTGGTCTTAGCTCTGACTTATTTGATGCCAAGCCCTTGTTACGACAGCCAGCTCGCCCCCATTTTATACCATCTCTTATTCTCATTGTTCCCTTGGGGAAATACTGCCTGCCTTCTAACCATTTCTAGAAATGCACTCCGGCAAAACACCTGTGGTGCTTGTGCCGGGCTCTCCCAATCACGGGGTGAGAGAGCTTCTGCTACGGTCGGGGGTCGGCCTGCGAGTTCCCTGCTGTGGCTGACCCACAGTGACGGTCCTGAAGGTGCAGAGCAACGGGGGCTGGGGGAGGAAGGCCCCAGACACCTCGTGTTGCCTTGTATGCCATGATGGGGAAGCAGGGCACTGAGGGGGTTCTCCAAAGGCCTGCAAGTACTTCTTAGAGCCACTGCGCTCTCTTCCAAAGAGATTGATCCCTGCGGGACATTCACGCGTGTCTGGGAAGCTACTGAAACCTCAGCATGTATTCATCCTCGGAAGATGAATGAGGCATCTTCAAGACAGAGGAGGATCTCCCTGATTCATAGTGGCTGCCAGTCCTGGGACGAGGGAGGACCACACATGAGAGCCAGTGTCCGTCGTTCGTGTGAGGTTGATGGGCGTTGCTGATTCAGCTGATGTGGAGGTGACGTGGCAGCGGGTCAGTAGGGAGGGTAGGGCCCCGGCTCAGGGATTCTGATGACTCTTCCATGGCTTCCAGACACACTTTTCTTTGAGTCATTGACGGGCTGTCTGGTGCCAGCCTGCAGCCTCAGAGGGCAGGGTCACCACCTGCTGGGCTGTGCTAGCCACAGACGAGCCTGATGCCTGAGTGGTCCAGGCAGCCCATCCTGGGCCAGGATGTTGGAGAGGCACAGGGGTGGGGTGGCAGGGCACAGTTCCACCCACCGTGGGCTCACGAGCAGGCACCCAGCCCGAGAGCAGGGGAGGCGAGAAGGAGTCTAACTGCCCACGTGGGCATCAAACCGCCTGGGAGGTTATCCCAGGGTTTGAGGACGTGTTTCCTTAGCCGCAGATCATCTCCTTACCTGAGGCTCAGGTGAAGAAGGAGTGATGTGCTGCAGCAGGGAGACAAAAGCTTTGTCTACCTCCTACATGGCACCATGCATCACTTGGGTCACACGAAGTGGTTAGCTCTCATCTTGGTAACTCAGATGGCTTACACAGCAGAAATTTATTACTCACAGCTCTGGAGCCTGGAAGCCCAAGATCAGGTGCCAGTGAGGTCGGGTTCTGGTGAGGACTCTCTTCCTGGTTTGCAGATGCTGCTTTCTTGCTGTGTCCTCATGTGGCAGAGAGCAGAGAGATGGCCGCTCTTCTGTCTCTTCTCATCAGGACACTAATCCCATCCTGGGAGCCCCACCCTCATGACCTAATCACCTCCCAAAGGCCCCACCTCCAAATACCATCACATTAGGGATTTGGGTTTCAACATGTAAATTCTGGGAGGATGTAAACATTCAGTCCAAAGCAACTGTATTACTTTTGTGTACCATTTATTTTTAACAAGTAATATATATACACAGGACAAAATTTTAAAGTATACAATGCATTCCCCTCTGAATCCCATTGCCCCAGATACCCAGTGTCCTCTCTGGAGACAAGCACAGTGACAAGTTCCATGGGCATCCTCCAGACATAGCCATATACATAGTGCAAAAGCTGGCAGGCCATATGGGCCATTCTGCACCTTGCTTTTCTGCACTCACCGATGTATGTTAGAGATACACACCAGTAAATATAGAGCTGCCTTATTCCTTGAGCAAGTTTTATTCCATTGTGGACATACAGCAATCTGTTTCACCGATCCCCTATCAGCAGCTGGTTTCCAATCCTTTGCTCTGACCATGCCATGGTAATTAAACTGAATACACACCCTTTTCCCATTTACCAAAATATTTGTGGTATAAGTTCCTGGGAGTATAATTCCCAAGTCAAAACGTATAGGAATTGTAAATTTGACAGAGCTTGTCCAACTGCCATCCAGAGAGGCTTCATCAGTGTGCACCCCACCAGCAATGTGCCAGGGCACCTTGCTCATAGTGTTACAGGGGAAAGACAAACTACCCCATTGCTTAAATTTGCATCCTCTCATAAGACGGCATATTCCAGATGTTTACTGGCTGTTAGTATCTGTAGATTTTGCCTGTTTCTCTGGCTGTTGGTCTTCTTGTTTCTGATTTGGAGGCACTCTACTGGAGAAATTAGCCCTTTGATTAGGCGTGCTTTCCCATTTATCTTTCGTCTTGGCTATTTTATACGTTCTTTTTTCCATACGGGGGATTTTTATGTAGTTGAATTTTTGAATCTTTTCTTTCATGTTTCTGGGTTTGGGGGCATATGTTTTAAAGCCTTCCCCACCCCAAGGTTGTAAAAATCAGTTGAACTTTAAACGCCCCCTACACACACACACACACACACACACACGCTCACACTCACACTGTGTTAAATGTAAGTCTACTGCAGTCACACTGCTTAATGTCCCCCCATAGAATCACTGATCTTCTAAGCTGGAGGGAGATCAAAGGTCAACAAGTCTGGCCCCCTTGTTTAAGCAGTGAGGGAACTGAGACCCGCTTGTAGTGACCTTCACCACCTGCAGTCCCACTGGCAACTGGCCATGTGGCTGTGTGAGCACTGGCCACAGGGAACCCACCCTCAGTCTCCCCTGGATTCTGCCCAGCCCTACCCCACCTCCAGGCCCAGTCTCTCTAGCGAACCCAGAAAAGAGCTGAGGCGTGGCTTCCGTTTATAAAGTTCACAGTGTTTCTGGTTGAAATTCAATTGATATTTAAATCATGCAATACCTTAGGCTGGGGGCTTTGGTAGGAATTTCAAGGTACAGGTAGAATTCCAGGGAGCAAAGAGAAGAAATTCTTCTTCCTGCCAATCCTTTTTCTGCGGGATAGAAAAACACATCCTCGAAAATGCCCATCCTGACCGTGGCATTCCCTGGAGAATGACACACCAAACAGTACAGGATGAAGAGCTCAGAAGGGGGACCACTCTGCCCATCCAGGCGCAGCCCTTGGGGAGAACCCAGTGGAAGATGCCCGGGCACCTGACCAGAGGGCGGGGATGGAGGAAGAGTGGCCGCGAAAGCTCTTCTGGACACTGAGGGTTAACTGTTGCTGCTCGGTGGACCCAGCCCACGGGTCATCTACGAGAAGCTCCCCCACTGGGATTGGAAGTGGCAGATTGGCGTTTCTTCCTCGTCTATAAAATGAGTCATTTATTACCCATCCCACCGGGACGATTCACTTCCCAATGGCTCTAAATCAAAGAGCAATTCTCTCTAACCATCTAATACATGATCTCAAATAGATCCCTGGCCTTCTGCTCCACTGTAAATCCTGGGGGCCCAGGGCTCAGAAGGTGGGCACAGCACCCCAACTCTCGTGAAGGGAGGGCAGAGCCACCCCCAGAGAGAGCTGGGCTCTGTGAGCAGGTCGGAGACCTCAGGGCTTTAGTGACTCCCCCTGGCGAGTCTGACATGCAAAGACCCACTGCCTCACCCGCTGATGAGCATGTCTGTGCAGCTGTAACTGGTGCGTCTTCAAACCCCGGATCTCTGGGAACAAACGACGCACTGGCCCCAGGAGCTGCAGAGGCTGCCCGCACCGCACAGGCGAACGCGCTGCCGACTTGGGTCCCCGCATGGCTTGGCTTTCCCAGGCTTGCTCGGCTCCTGGGCTCTCAGCTAAGGGGACAGCAGGGGGCAGCAAAGGTGAAAATGTGACGGGAGGCTGGTGGGGCAGTGTGGCCCGGCGTGGGGAGGGGAGGGGTGTTCAGAGACCGACATCAACCACTGGCCTGATCTTTATTATTCACAGATATCGGGGTGCCCTGTGGCCTGTGGCTGGCCCTACTCCACAGGAGTTAGCCCCTTATAAGAACTCATGGAAAGCACACCTGTGTGCCCTCCTCGGCGAGGGCTGTGCCGTCCCCGCCAGCCTTGCGGATCCCAGGCACCGGATGCTCACCCTCGTCCATCATCGAAGGAGCCTCGGAATGCACCCACCCACCCCTCCCCAGGCAAAGGAAACCAACATGCTCCTGGCGCATCCCTCTGTCCCCAGGAACAGCCCGAGGTATCTGGGCGCCCGGGTCCCTCCTCCAATCCAGCCCATCCACAGCGACTCAGAGCTGCCCCCTGCTGTCCCCTTGGCTGAGAGCCCGGGAGCCGAGCAAGCCTGGGAAAGGCAAGCCATGCGGGGACCCGAGTCGGCAGCGCGTTCGCCTGTGCGGTGCGGGCAGCCTCTGCAGCTCCTGGGGCCAGTGCGTCGTTTGTTCCCAGAGATCCGGGGTTTGAAGATGCACCAGTTACAGCTGCACAGACATGCTCATCAGCGGGGTGAGGCAGTGGCTCTTTGCATGTCAGTTACAGGAAGGACCTCCCCACCCCCCCACCGCGAGGGCAGCACGTTTCACAGAAACGTGGAAGCGTTTGCCCTCCATGTATGCACCCACTTCTGCCCCTTCCTGATGACAAAGAGGGAGAGGAGAACAAGGGCTCAGGGACGTCTGAGACCTACCCGGCCTTCTGGTCCTGCAGCTCCAGGGGGAGCTTTTAAAATCCTGTGGCTGAAACTTGGCATCTTTCCTCTCACTCCCCCTCCTGGAGATTCTGATACTGTGCCTGCGTGGAGGGGAGGTGCTGGGAGGGCCCCAGGCTGGGAAGGGGGTCTTCATAGCTCCACCTGCCAAGATTCAGATGAGCTTAATTTTCTGCAATTAATGATTTTTTAATGTTCTTAGTGTCATGTTCCAAGTGTAAAATTCATATTCATAATGCTGAATAGATATGCTTTTTAAGCTACATCTGCACAAGACTGCACGAGGGGTCTCTCCTCCCTCCACAGGCTGCCCTGGCGAGGCAGGAGAGAAACCCCAGCTCTGTCCCTGGGTAGAGCCCTCTGAGAGCTTCCTCCCGTTTCCTCGTCCTGAAACGTGCCAGGCAATGATGTCCACCCACCAGGCAGCGTGTCTCCATGTGGGAACAAGGCACAAGCATCCAGCAGGTGTTGGCTTGGGAGATGAATCGGAGATCACGTGGGAGTCGCACGCCAGGTAGATGCTTCCCAAGCACCGGCTGGTTCAGGTTCCGCTCCTTGAATCTCACAATAGGCTGGTGTCCCAGGGGTGGGGGGATGGGGGCTTGTTTAGCCCCTTCCCTGAGTCCTGTGACCAGCTGGGCAAAGCAGACACACACACACACACACACACACACACACACACACACACACACAGGTGACCAGAGAGCCAGTCTCACTTCCTCCCAAACCATAAGCCTGAGGGAGGGACAGAAAAGCCAGTGTCCCCACGAGAGGCTGGCATCCTTCACACAGGACGCCTGCCGCTGGGATTCGCTTACCAACACCAGGCCCTGCGGAGAGAGGTAAACTTCCCCGTCCTGGCGGAGCTTGCTGTCTAGAGGGAGGGAAGCAGACAGAGAGCGAATGCTAGAGGGCATGTGGAAGCGCAGGTGCCAATGCGGCCGCCAGGGTTTATGACAACAGGTGAGCACCTGGGCGGGGCCTGCGGCTTCAGCTGGTGAGAGAGGGCTTGGGAGACGTCAGCTCCCAGACTCTGGGTGACACCTGACACCACCGCTTTTATGCACATCATGCCAGTGAAGACCTCTACTAGGACTGTCACCCCTGGAGGGTCACAGCCAGACAGACAGAGACTAAACACGCACACAAACACATCTGGCCACCCTGCAGCCCCGTGAGAGAACAGGGAAGAGCCTCATCCGTCCGACTCCTGGGACCCAAGTCCTAGAGCAACAGAGATCCACGGAGATCCCCGCCCCTAACCCAGCACCACAGCCTCTCCTGAAATCTAACCGGAAGCACAGGGAGAGCCCACCTCCCAAGATGATGGCGCTAACCAGAAGGGACCCATTTGCCCACAACCTTCACCCCTTCAACTTTGGTCCCTTTGATGAGTGAATAATCAAAACTCCTTGACACTATCATTTCTCATTTCTGAAGTCTGCGTGGGGCTGTCTAGTGGTCACTTGCACATCTTTTTCTGCAAACTACCTGTGTCTCTCCTTTGCCTACTTTTCTCTCAAATTGTTCATCTTTCTCTTAGTGATTTGAAGAAGCTGTTTACATAGCATGGAAGTGATGTGTTATCTGTTATACATATGGCAAATATCTTCTCTCAGCGTGTCACTTTGTAAAAATCTTTATGATGTCTTTTATCTTTATCAAATCACTGAACTATTTAAATAAGAGATTTTTATATACCTTTCCAGTTCATTCTCTTGGATTTTCATACATAGATAATTATCTGACATGCAAATGATGGCAGTGTTGATTTCTTCTTTCCCTCATTTCTTCTCTTGGTCTCACTGAACTGACCAGGACTGTCGAAGTGGACTAATTGAGGTAATAGTGAACAATATCTGTTAGTTGGTTCTGGTTTCTAATATTTTTACTGTTAATTATGATGTTTGATACAGGATTTATGATAAATACCCTTCATGAAGTTAAAAAAGTTCCCTTCTTGTTTTTTTTTTTTTTTTTTTCCCAGTACGCAGGCCTCTCACTGTTGTGGCCTCTCCCGTTGGGGAGCACAGGCTCCAGATGCACAGGCTCAGCAGCCATGGCTCATGGGCCCAGCCGCTCCGCGGCATGTGGGATCTTCCCGGACCGGGGCACGAACCCGTGTCCCCTGCATCGGCAGGTGGACTCCCAACCACTGTGCCACCAGGGAAGCCCTCCCTTCTATTCTTAGCTTATTTTTACTTTTAAGGTAAGGAATGAGTCTTGAATTTCATTAAGTCAATATTTTAATTTTTCTCCTTTAACCACTGAGTATTCCTTATGATTCCTTATGTAGCTGTATTAAATGTATACATTCATATATAGTTTATTTTATAATGTAAATATATAATAAATAATATCTACAGTATATATAATAGAATATATAATTACATAGAGAATGTAATTCCTTATGCCCCGTGAATACATCATAGCACATCCCTTATTTTAATTCCCGGCTTGTCTTGTCTCACTAATGTTTTACTTAGGTCTTTTCACATCCACGGTAGTGATGTGTCAGCAGCAGGGTTTCCTTTTTGTATGTGTCCTTGACCACGTGGGGCCTCCTGGGTACGCCAACACAGAACAATGGGGGAAATGTCCTAACTTTTTCTATAAAGTGAATTTAACATAGGAAAGAGGTGTTCCCTGAAAATTTGGCAAAGTTCACCTGGAAATCCCCCTGAGCCTCGTGCCTGTTTGGGGCGAGGAGGTGGGTGCATCTCCAACCGCCCTTTCCCTTTGTTTCTCTCCGTTTCTTGGAACAAATCTGGTGATTTCCTGTATGTTTTCATTTCACCCATGCCTTCAAGCCCATTGGCACGAAGGGGGATGGATGTGTCCTTGCACACTTACAAGTCTCTCCAGTAGTGCAATTGCCTTCTCTCACTGTCTCTTTCTTCCTTGAGCAGTTACCAGAGAGGTGCCTGTTTTACTGGTCTTTCCAAAAGCTTTTGAATGATCGGTCACCCCTAATGGGTATGTGTTCTATTTCATTACTTAGTGTTTGCTCAGGCTTGTTAATTGATACTCAAATCGCTATCTTCTACTTTGCTTGTCAATTTCTGATAGATGTTATTATTAAAATTTCTTAATATGACTGTGGATTTGTCAACTTCTTCTTCTATTGGTAATATTTTTTGCTTTTTTAGTACTTTGTTGTAAGGTGTTTTAAGGTTAAATGCTGTTATATGTTCTTGGTAGATTATTTCTTTTATGAATATAAAATATATAAAATATTCCTGTTTTTCCCATTTAATGTGTCTTACAATGAATTCTGTTTTATTTGATATTAATATCAACACGCCTGATATCTGTCCTAATTTAAAATGCACATATTCCCTGACCAATAAATGTCACTGCTAGGAATTTATTCTAACCCACATGCCATGTGCAGTATTTGAAATGAAAGGTACAAGGTTATTCTTGCAGGCTTTTGGGGTAGTAACAAAGGACCGGAAACAACCCAAGTGTCTATTCACGAGGTTTTGGCTAAGGGGGTCCTCTGCCCCCTAAGAAAGAACGAAGCTCCTGCGGTCCTGATATGAAATCATTTCCAAGCTGCATTATTTAATAAAAACAAATGCTAGGAGCAGAACATTCTGTACAGAAGTCATATTTGTGTAAAAGGGAGAAAATACCTGCATGGAATATCTCTGGAAGGATATACAGGAAATTACTGATGCTCGTGGCTGCCATGGAGGAGAAAGGGGGCCGGGAGAAGGTGGGGGGAGGCATCCTGCTGATCTGAACTTCTCAAATACTGAACGCTGTGAATGTTGGACTCTTCCACATAATATTAAAGCAAAACACCCACACCTCCATCTTTCGTTAGTGTTTGCCTGTGTCCGTCTCGTTTCAGTTGTTTGAGCTGTTTTGTGTTTGTGTTTTCTTGTTATTTCTATCCTTTTTCCCTATTCATTGCTCCCCTTAGACTGATAAAATTTTGTTACCTTTTTCCTCTAGTGGATGGGAAGTCATAATTCCTATTTTTATGTCTCTACCATGTTGACAAACACGTATCAGTTGTGTAGGGAATGCACCATGCTTGGGCACACAGCCCAGCCCTGCTTTCTTCCCTGATGACTGCTGACGTTGAGCACTTTTTCATGTATCTGTGGCCATTTGTCTTCTTTGGGAAAATGCCTACTTAAGTCCTTTGCCCCTTTTTTTAATTGGATTTTTTTTTAATTCAGTTGTATGGGTTCCCTGTATTTTTAGTATTAACAGGTTAAATTTTAGTATTAACCCCTTATCAGACATATGGTTTGCAAACATTTTCTTCCATCCCATAGATTACCTTTTCATTTTCTTGGTTTCCTTTGTAGTCCCACCTGTTTATTTTTGCTTTTGTTGTCATACCCAAAAGAATCATTGCCAGGAGCCATGTCATGGAGCTTACCCCTTATGTTTTCTTCTAGAAACTTCAGAGTTTCAGTCTACATTTAAGTCTTTAATCCACTTTGAGCTGACTTTTGTATATGTGTAAGATAGGGGTCCAGTTTCATGCTCTGTGCATGTGGCAATCCTCTTTTCCCAGCACTATTTATTGAAGAGACTGTCCTGTTCTCATTGTATAGTCCCAGTTCCTTTGCCAAAAATTGACCATATATGCATGAGTTTATTCCTGGGCTTTCTATTCTGATCTACATGCCTGTTTTCCTACCAATAGCATACTGCTTTGCTATAGCTTTTTAATACAGTTTGAAATCAGGAACATGATGCCTATAGCTTTATCCTTTTTCTCAAGATTGCCTTGGCTATTCAGGGTCTCTTGTGGCTCCATATAAATTCTAGGATTCTTTTTTCTGTGAAGAACGCCATCGGAATTTTTTAGGGCTTGCGTCAAATCTGTAAGATCACTTTGGGCAGTATGGACATTTCAACAGTATTAATTCTTCCAATCCATGAGCATGGAGTATCTTCCCATTTATTTGTGTCTTCAATTTTTTCATCCATGTCTTAATAGTTTTTGGTGTACAGAATTTTCATGTAAGTTATTTGACGTTAAGGAATTGTTACTGCTTTTGGTGTGAAGTTATTGAGGTTATTTTTTAATTTTTTTTTGCGGTATGCGGGCCTCTCACTGTTGTGGCCTCTCCCGTTGCGGAGCACAGGCTCCAGACGCGCAGGCTCAGCGGCCGTGGCTCACGGGCCCAGCCGCTCCGCGGCATGTGGGATCTTCCCGGACCGGGGCACGAACCCGTGTCCCCTGCATCGGCAGGCGGACTCCCAACCACTGCGCCACCAGGGAAGCCCCTGAGGTTATTTTTTATTTTTATTTTTTAAAAGATTTTTTCGATGTGGATCATTTTTAAAGTCTCTATTGAATTTGTTACAATGTTGCTTCTGTTTTATGTTTTGGTTTTTTGGCCATGAGGCGTGTGGGATCTTAGTTCCCAGACCAGGGATTGAATCCACGCCCCCTGCACTGGAAGGCGAAGTCTTAACCACTGGACCGCCAGGGAAGTCCTGAGGTTATTTTTTAAAAAGAAAAAGGGTCCTTATCTTTTGAAATGTTAGACACGATTTACTTCAAAATAATATAAAAAGGTGGGTATTAATAAGACTGCATTCACTGTGAAAGCCAGATGACAAGGCCATGAAGGTTCACCACACCATACTCTCCTCTTCTGAAATTCTGATTGTCATGATAAGATGTGTCACCCAGAACCCTGCCTGACACATAGCAGGGACCTGGTAAGTGATTAACTGAAATGACTGCGCAGCTCCTGCCTGGTCAGCACAGCGCCCGAGGGAGCCCATTCAGCACTGGAGATGGTTCCCAAGCTGCTAAGCAACCCTTTACCCACCCAAATCGGGCTCACTGTAGTTGAAGGGTCAATACCGCCCTCTGGAGGATAAAAGGTAAACCCACAAGAAAGTCCTTCAAGTGCTTTCAGGCCTAACCACTGACTTTATTCAAGAGCTGTCTTCACATTAAAATTCCTTCCACCAGCTAAGGCTTTAATCCTAATGTTTCCATTTACCCCCAAATAAGTTAGTTCCTTCTGCCTCATGAACCGGAGTAAACACTAGAGTCGTACACATACCCATTTTCATTAATGACTCTTTATTTAAACTTTGCAAGGATCCCAAACCCCATTTAAAAATTAAAATTGCAGGGTACTCCAATAAAAGCACATAAGCCCCTCATGACTAGTATCACAATTCACAATACAGCTCTTACTGTGAGAAAGTTTATTTTACCTTTTATTACAAAGGCACAGAAGTCATCTGAGACCTCAGATGTTAACCCCACTGCGTATTAATGTCGCACTAATGGGCAACTTAACACGGTTATTAAAGCTGATAGTACAGTTTTCCAACAATCCACGCGTAGTTACAGATTCTCCCTAAAAAAATGCCTAAAAGAAGCACTAGGCCTTAAGACCAATATAGGCATAACAAAAGGGACCTGAAATTTTCTGCCAGGGCAGTTATATGTCTTGGTAGAATAAGACTTTAACAATGAAAGTCTATTACCGGCAACAGGTATACTGGACCCATCTTTGCCAAAGAAATGGGGAAATTCTAACAGCTAAAAAAATACCTTCCATACGCTCCATGTGAAAGGAGTCCGGGGGTCATTCAAAGACCTAACCTTCCGTCACTTCCCAGTCTTTACAGATGTGTGCCTCACCAGTCAGAAGTAGGCCTGGGTTTCATCTCAGCGGCGACGCCGAGGTGGAGGCCCCTGCAGCCAGCGCACCAGGGCGGGCCGGCCGCCGGGTCACTGCCTGTGGCGGCATCCGGCCGGCCGGCTACTCTGCCCCTTGCTCGGCACCCGCCTTGTCCTCCGGAGCCCCAGGGCTGGCTGCACTCTCGCTTGTTGGAACAGCCCCCTCTTTCTTCTTTTCTGCCAACACTTCCAGCCCCATCATCCTGAGATAGTGAAGCCGTTCGTTCTTTGGCACAAAAGTTCGAATCGAGGCCTTTCCCCGCCATCCACACAACACGATGGGGCACTGGAGTGTGTCCGGTTTCCTGTGAACAGAACGGCTCCGGGTAAGCGTTAAACATCCTCCTAACTGCACCGTAGGCAGTACTAACATAGAACTGCTCCCCCAAAAATACCCCCAAGCCACGGGGAAGGCATTTTAGTCTGTGATTCTATGGAGGCTTCTCTCAAAGAAAACCAGCTTCCTTCTTCCTGTCCTGAAGAGCATCAACACCCTCAGGTTGGCCAGTCTTTCCTTCTAAAAACTCACAGTGGAATAACCCCCAAATCTGCAGATTTCAAACACTTTCAGTGTTAGAATCTCCAAATACTTGCGTCTTCGCCAATGTGAAGACCTATCTGTATGCCCACCCTACCCACCAACAGGAATCTGTCCTGTCCCTCATGGCTCCTTGCAGCTCCTGCCCACGTCTACAGGTGAGCAAACTGAGGCCCCGCAGAGGCCGGGTAACTGGGCCCAGAGCAACAGCGCCAGCCGCGTGGGGTGCCAGGACCGGGAGCCAGGACCACCATTCTTTGCAGACTCAATGCTTCCCAGAATTGGGTCTGGTCACCCACCCCCACAACGGTACAATGCCCAGCACACCAAGCCTGCCTGTGTCCAGCAAGCAGTGCCATCCGGGCCCAAACACCCTGGCTGCGCAAACGGCTTCCCAGGCGGCACCGACTCCCCTTTCCTAACTGGGAGGGCGGCTACTGTCTGTATTGCGCATGTGTCCCTTATCAAGCACTGTGCGTATCCCCGTGTACTATGCATACTGTTATTTACTTTCTTTCAAACGTGACTCTGGTCTAGTTTTTAGGCTCCTAAAGCCCTCATTTAAGTAAACATGTGTCCCAAGCCTACCTGATGCCAGGCATCAGTGACACAGGCTGTGCACGGAACAAACAAGCGTTTCAATCATATTTCTTAAAAAACAAACAGAAAAAGAGAAGAGAAAGGCCTGAACCAGGAAGAGAGAAACCACTAAGAAAAGGAGATGGAAACACATCTCCTTTTCTTAGTGGTTTGGTAAAAAACGATGACAGGAAAATACCAGAAAATTCCCATACTCCCATTGTCTTCCTCTTTAAAAAATCTAATTCCTGAAGCTGTCTTTTCACCTGTCTTTTCACCTGTGTACTTCAACTGGTAGAAACCAGTGTATGTGGAAAAGCGGACCCACATCTTAAAACAGCCTACAGTTTTCTACGTGGGCCACACAAGCACTGTTACCTTAAAACCCACCTGCCGTCTTACTCCTGGTCCCCCCCCCCCCCGCCCAAGGCTGCTCCCCGCAGACGATGCTGGATGCTGGGACCTGGCCTCCTGTGCAGACTCCACCCAGGCTGCTGTCCAGCTGGGTCCTGCCTTCCAGAGAAGCTGCCCAAACCCCTCTCCAGCCCAGACCCTGTTCTATCTCCTCCTTTGGAAATGGTGCTTTATTTGACAGAGGCAGCTGCTAAATGTAAACCAGTCTGGGGATGAAAACGCTGACTCTGCCACCCCCTTGCTGAGGACCCCTGGGCCTGACACCCAAGTCCTCTGTCTTGTTTCTGGCAAGTGCTGACCACGTGGGACCTGCTCCCCCTGTGAGGGGTGTTGCAGAACAGTGGTTCCGTGCTCCCGAGGTGGCTGTCAGTCTAGCTACGGGGGCCGGCCCCCCATGCCCCGGCCCAGAGCAACACTGCCTGATACCTAACGGGTGATCCACAAACACCAGCCGAACCAACAGCAGAGGTGGAAGAACTCAACCTCTCTTGACTGTCCTATCTGTACACTTCCTCTGTTTAAGATAAAAATCAGAATTAGATTTCTGGGGCACAGAGAATAGGACTCTGCATTTTATCTTCTAAATAAAAATACACATGGCTTGTTTTATCAAGAGTATCTTCATGATACACGAAAATATTCCATTTCTAAAGTTTGCACAGTACTATTTGAGGGGAACATCATAAAGGGCTTCTAAGACCACCCACCATCCTCCCACCTCCAAGAACACGGAGGCTCCGATGGCAGGAGCGTCTCACTTACGTGGGGTCCGGTTCGTACTTCAGGACGACGCTGCCCTTGGCTGGAAGAGAAACAGACACACACTGGTCGAGCTCTGCCAGCAGGGACACCTCTGCGGTGCACGTTTATGTGCCCAGAGAACAGTAATCTGGACTCTTGATCTCAGGGGTCTTGAGGCAGAAAAAAGGCCTTGCCGTCTAAATTCACAATGCCGTCCGCAAGCCAGGCACCAAGTGCCAGGGGACAGTGTAGGAGAGGCTCACGTCAGACCACTGAGAGACTGAAAACACTCAGCAAGCCTCTCTCAGGAGCAGGGAGGTGGGGATTAACTACTGCTCAATTCTCAGAACTCAAGACTAAGTAAATAACTGCTCCAACTCCCAGAAAGAGCATGGAACAACACATTAAAAACCGTCAAAAATTATGCTGCGGTCGTCCAAATGTAGGATTAAAAGAGAAAGAGAACACATGTCCCCTCATCCTTTAAAGCAATCCCTACTTTGAACGCAGCCCTGCCTGGGGAGACGAGGACGCCTCGGCACGGCGAGCTCCTACTGCTCAGGCTTCAGGGCGGAACGTAAGGCATGAGACCACGTAACTTCAATGACTGATTTGTGCCCTTTTCATCCAATGGAGCCGGAAATAAGGAATAAGTTATAAAAAAGCAAGCAAGAATGAAAAGAAAAACAGAACTAGAGTCCCAGGTGGAATTATTTGTATTCGTAGGAGGAAAAGTCACTCAGTGATTCGAGGTGGAAGTTTATGAAACAGAAAAGCAAGGATGTGACCGCTACCCAGAGAGCAGCAGGAACCTTGGGCAAGGATGCACGTTCTACCGCGGGGGGCTGGTCAAGGTGCCAAACCAAGACGACAGCCTGCGCTCGTCTCTCCTGGGCCTCGAGACGCAGACACACCCGAGCGCTGGGACCTGCCCTCTGCTTCCACGCGGGGCCCGGTCCTGGCTGCCTGAGTGACAGCGGGCGGCTTGGGGCTCTGGCAGGTGGGCCGGCCGGGCCCCGACACCTGCACAGTGACCGTGGAAGGCTGGCTCGGGGAAGGAGAGCAACCCCAGCAATGCCCTTGACCCTCAATGAAAGGGATTATCAGGCGTGTCTCCAGAAATCCCTCCGAAAATCGACACAGGCACTAAGAACAAAGCCACAACGTACATGAAAGTGAAAAGCTCCGTCAGGCAGGAACACCTGCATCTCCACGATGTGTGCGAGGACAAGCAGCGCCTCTGCGCCAGTCAAACTGCTTACCCATGTCCTTGACTTGGCCGTACGCCTCACTGCTGAGTTTTCTAAAGAATGGATTTTCCTGGGTTAACAGAATTTTAACATCTTCCATCGAGACGGTGACAATTCTTGAATTAATAAATGGATACAATGTATATATTCCCTGTGGGAATAAAGAGAGGTGGCCATTACGAATGGCAGCACACCGCCCATGCACGTGAGGTGAGCCGCCCGCCCAAGTCCGCGGGCTTTGGCGGCCCTCCCCTCACGTCAGCCCCACCCCTCACCACAGCCCCAGGCAGGCGGGACGCTGGTGACACACGGGACACACACCAGCAAGCACAGCCCCACCCTGGCGCCCCGGGAAAGCTCAGTGTCTTCGAGAGCCCCCCTGGCAGCAGCCGGCCCGGTGCTCAATGGTCCTGACCCGCCGGGCTGGCTCAGAATCACCCATCCACACCTTCACGGCTGGTGCCGCCCCACCAGCTGCGCTTACCTCCTGCGCCAACCGGAAAGCACAGTCAAACTCTTCACCGCTGTTATTTCGACACCAGACTTTAACCCCAGTGTTAATAACCTGGAATGGAAAATATCAGGTGAAACGCACGTAAGTGAAAGTCAGGATAATCGACTAAAATACTCCTTTCTAGCACAAGGAGACAGAGCTCTAAGTAGCTGCTGAAAAGAAGGAAAAAAGGAGTGGAAAATACTTCAACAGTCATCTGACTAAAATAGACGTTCTCTTGCCCCGACCGATACTCTCACACGGCTTTGGTTTCTGTGGCTTATACGGACTGATAATTACAATAGACGTTAAAACCAGGAAACTCTGAAAACACAAGAATAGGTCAGCACACATTCCACGGGCCATCGGGAGCAAGGACGCCGTCAGCCTGGAAGCCCCAGCGGACACCCAAGAGAGGACAGGAAAGACGGCACCTAATGGCCTAGCACTGTCCTGAGAACACTCTGACCTCGGGGGCCTCCAGACCACAGAGATGAGCTGCGTTAAACAAGCAGGCAAGAGGGAAATGAGCTGGGAAAACTGCAAAGCAAACGAGAAGAGGGCCCAGAAGTGGGAACATCTAAGGAAAATGGAAAAAACAAAGCCAAGCGCCCACAGGAGCAGCAGGCAGACGTCGGTCCCCCGTGACGCAGACGGTGTGAGCCCAGCGGGGCGGACGGGACACGGCCGGGCAGCCTGCGCCTGGCAGTGGCTGAGGCCCCCGGGCAGCTCGGCTCCCCTCTGCCCACGATGGACAGACTGGCAGGGCCGCATCAGGGCCAGCCCCTCCCAACCGAGTCCGAGCAGACACGAAAGCACCGCGCGCTGAGCGCACGCGGGCCCCGGCGCTGTGTGAGCTGTACCTTCACTCTCTCACTGTTGTTCAGCAGCACGTTTCTCAGCTCCTTGGACACCATGTAGAGCTGCCTTCTCTTCCCCTCCACGGTTCGAGTTAACAAATTCATCTTTGGGAAGGAAGGGCCCAAAGCATAAAATTTCCTGTGAAAAAGACAGGGCTGCTTATAAGAGTTCCGTTCAGAATGTGACGAATGCCTCTTGGCGGCCTGCTCTCCCCGACAGATCCCATTTCTCAAAGCTGCTGTGGTTAAGGGTGCTGGCACTCTGCCGTGGACGCCCACCTTCACCTGCTTCACCTGGGCCTCCAGGAGCTTCGCCTGAGCACAGCTAGATCTGGGACCTGCATTAACAAGTGCAACTTCTCCCCCCAACTGCTGCTCCAACAGCACACCTGAGAGGACCCACCTGCTCCACGGGCATTTTAGGAGGGAATTTTACAAACACAGGCAAAGGACCAGTTATCTACAAGACGATGAATGGAAGTGACCACTCTGGTTTAAAGATACTAAGTTCAACAAACAAGGAAGAGATGAACCCAAGACTGTTATCCTGAGCACCTTGTTCTACCTGGAAATCCCACGCAGACGCACTGCTCTTCATTTCCTAACCGGGAACAAGGCGGGGAGCCCTGGCCGCAGTCCAGAGTTTTCCATCTCTCTATCTTCTACACCTTTGGGTGGCTTAGGTTCTCTGATTACTGCTCACCTTAAATTGAAGGGTTCAGTAAACACCCTCTAAACTTTCATCCAGCTCTGACATGCGTTGTTAAAAAGGGGCTCAATGAAAAACTACAGTTAAATGTGACCACATGTGCATTTCACCCTACGGTAAATTTAAAAGAAGAATTTAAAACGTTGAATTCATCCTTACTGGATAGGTGGAAATAATGGGTCGTCTTCAGGAATAAATACAAACGGATCTTCTTTAAATCCAAATAACTTCATTTTCTTAGATGGAGGAGGACTGAGAAGGGAATGGAGACGAGGTAATCTGTCATCCGAGGAATACCGCTAAATCCCAACAGCACATCCCTCCTCCCGCCCAGCCCTCATCCCAGCTCCATGCCGCCCAGGCTCTGGAGGGAAGTAGGTCTCTTCCCTCCGGGGGTCATCAGCACTGAACCGTGTCCTATACAGCAAGGACCTTCTCACCCCTGCAAAACCACCCCCGAGAGAGATCTGGGCTCCTGTTTAATCTACAAGGGCTGGGGAGACACAAGAACGTGAGGATCAAGACACAACCGTTGGGCTTCCCTGGTGCGCAGTGGTTAAGAATCCACCTGCCAATGCAGGGGACACGGGTTTGAGCCCTGGTCCGGGAAGATCCCACATGCCACGGAGCAACTAAGCCCGTGTGCCACAACTACTGAGCCTGCACTGTAGAGCCCGCGAGCCACAACTACTGAGCCCATGTGCTGCAACTACTGAAGCCCGCATGCCTAGAGCCTGTGCTCCGCAACAAGAGAAGCCACCACAATGAGAAGCCCGCGCACCACAACAAATAGCCCCCGCTCGCCGCAACTAGAGAAAGCCTGCGTGCAGCAGCAAAGACCCAACGCAGCCAAAAAGAAAATAAACAAAATAAAAAGACACAACCGTTTCTTACCCACACACACCATCTTTCTTATTTTCATTATTCTCTAAATTCTCAGCTCTTTCAGTTGCTTCTGTGTCACTAATACCAGCGGCCGGTTTACTCTCCAGCTCCAAGGGGTGGGAAACGCTCCTTCCCATGGGATCTGCGGGGCCCGGCTGCACAGGCCCCCGCGGCTCTGCAGACTCACCCTGCAGCTGGAACAGGGGGTAAGCTTGTTTAAACTCAGACAACAACCTCCTCTGCCCTGATACAGGAAAAGAAGGAACTCAAAATGTCACAAAATCCATCCAAATGAATACAGCATTTCATGTACAAAAGAGAGACAACAGAATTTTTTTAAAACAAGTGTCTTAAATCTATCTGCTATTATAAGCAGAATTCACGGGCACTGATTCTAGTTTTAACTTCCTGTTTCCTAGCAAAGGCCAACAACGCCAGCTTGTCTTCACTCAGAAATGCTGCCGTGCATCTGCTCTGCGTGATGAGTCGCATGCTGCCCCAAACATACTATCTGGGGCCGAGAAGACAAGGACATACGTAAAGGACAGTGGAAACTCTCCCAGGATCCCTGGGTAAACCGCTGTGGAAGTTAGAAGAAAGATAGTAGAAAGATAAAGTGGACCTCTAGGGACTGAGAAACTACCTGTAGAAAAACGAACTTCTGATCTGGGATAACAGTATAATTTTGGCTTTAAGAATGTGCAAAATGTTTCACTTACATTAATTTTTTAATGTATATTTTATATACAAGCTTATATAAAAAAACTATTGCATAACACAGTACAGCGACTACAGGTAATAACACTGTTGCATATTTCAAACTTTCTAAGAGAGCAGATCTCAAAAGTTCTCACCATGAGGAAATACATTCTGTAACTATGTATATACAAACAGAATCATCATGTCGTCCACCTGAACTAATATAATGTTTTATGTCAATTACACCTCAACTTAATAAAATTCTTTAAAGCTACACGTCCTTTCTAACAGGTCACAAGATTGGTAAAAGGGATAATTCTCAATCCCTATGAAGTGAGTTTACAAATTAGGACACCTGAACACAGAAAAGTTCAACATGTCCCTCAGTTCACAAAGCTATTAAGTGGACACGTTGGTAAGGTTCTAAAGCTATTAACACTAGGCAACACTGCCTCCCAGAAAATGTACTCTATTTGTTTAAAAAAAAAAAAAAAAGGCAAAAAAGAACAAACCCTTTGCCAAGGCTAGCAATGGTACGCATCCTTTCTATGCCCACCTGTGCCTGCTGTTCGGAGCCCGTCTCCCACGGCCCTCTGTGCAGGAGGCTTTTTCTGTTCCATTGCAATGACCCAGATCTAATCCTGCCCCCTCACAAGGATACCAACAGCACTTTGTCAGCATGGCTCTCCCCGGCTCCAATTCTGACTGTTTTTACAAGCTCCATCACTTCAACTAGACAACGGCGTCCTGAAGACTGAGAATCTGAGTTATCAATGTGGCCCCAGCAGAGTCACGCTGGGCGAGCTCACAGGGCAGGCCGCCAAAACAGGTTTTCAAAGCTAAATGAATGAGGAACTGACATACTCACAGGAGACAGAAGTAGTAGTAAGATTTAAATGAGCAAATGATACCAAGTTGTTCTAAAAGGTAAGATGCCCCATCAGAGGTGGCACACTGAAGAGAAAGCTCAAAACCACTTATGTGACAAAAATGTCAACACAGCCCCAAGTGCAAGTGAATCTGAAGTACACGTATGTGACAGGCTCTGACCAGTACCCTTGTAGTACAGCACAGTCGTGCACTTTGACCATGTCAAATGTGCCCGGTGCTATGTAAGATGCTTCTTAGAGCGAAAGTTCACACTGTTTTTAAATCTCGGAATGCAAGCATGAAAAACATTTCACTAATAACTTACTTTAATTGCATGAAAATCACATTTTATTATACTGCGATAAATAAAATGTCATTAATCTCACTTTTTCGTTCACTTTTTATAATGCGGCTGCAAGAAAATTTAAGTTACCATGTGGCTGGTGTTCATGTGTCAGGGAGTGCTGCTCCGAGCCCCGTGGCCCCATTCCTGACCGGGAGTGAGGGGCTGTGACAGCCAGGGGCTCCGCCTCTGGGAAAACCTCTCCAACCTCACAAGCGCCGTGGCGACGGCCCGCAAATGCCACGTCGCTTCAGTGTGAGGCTGTGCCCCAAGCATTCATCTGGATTGGCCATACCCCAGAGAACAGTTTCCTTTCTGTTTCTCCAAAGGCCAAGCATTATTTGTCCTCGTTTTCCAGCATGGACTGTGACTCCAGGCCATGTTCCACGGCAACGGAAGGAAGGCTGATGGACACGCTAACAAAGTTCCCCACGTTGATGCACTGATAAAGGGGAGGAGAGCGCATCACACGGCAACTTTGTGTCAAGACTCAAGGCTGCCCTCTCCGAACCCTCGGCTTCATGGCCTCCCTTACATAACCCAGGGGGCGGCTGAGGTTCGTTCGACAGGTCAGGCCCTATCTATGTCCACTTCAGCCAGGCCTGGACAGCTTGTCATTACCTCTTATGGCCAAGGCAAAGACTGGCTGGCCTGAGGTTGGCAGAGTTGTTCCGACTGAAAACTACCCACAGGAAGGCAGACACAGACACTGGCCTGCAGGGGTTCCTTCTGATCCTAAACCACAGAGCAGCCGTCTTTATGACTTTCCAATTTTTATTAAAGAACTGGATTTAAGATATAGAAGAAATGCATTTCCCAACTCCGCCTTTTCCACCTCCCTTATAAGACACGGCTGCTTTCTGGAAAACT
Organism: Aethalodelphis obliquidens; assembly: GCF_003676395.1. Taxonomy (NCBI): domain Eukaryota; kingdom Metazoa; phylum Chordata; class Mammalia; order Artiodactyla; family Delphinidae; genus Aethalodelphis; species Aethalodelphis obliquidens. Next base: position 5,222,095 of record NW_020837973.1, read on the forward strand.
CAAAAATTAAATTTAAGAACACCACCATCACCGCCTCACACACAAAAACGCTCCACTGACCTCGGCCAGCTTCTGCCTCAACTGCACAAAAAGACCACACGGTATGCTACATTGTTTCGGAAGATGTTTACCTTTGGGGGACGTTTATTCCATGGCATTGAAGACTTTTTCACTAATACTGCTACGAAGAACCCTCCAGTGTTTTGATGATGTGGTAATATCCTAAGACTGAAAAAAAAAAAACCAAAAACCCACACAATATACCCTTTTTAACTGATCCTAAGTACATTCTTTTGCTGTAAATATTCACCCAACCCTCACTGACAGAATCATCAATGTGTAATGTGTAAAAAGTTAACGTAGTGGCCAAAGTATTACCTAATTAAGTTCAAGCCATTTATTTTTGTTATTTACAAATGCTCAACGCCTGCAGCTCAGGCCCTGAGAACCTTACTTGCTGAAAAGTTCACACACGAGGGGTCGGCCATGGGCGCAGCCCAGACCACGCAGGACACGCTAGAGGTCCCACCTCCCCACAAGCTCACCACCGCTCTAGGTGCATCGCCTGTGACTTCTCGGGGTCCTTTGGGGGGAACATGGTAGGCCGAATTTGGGTGTGTCTGCTGTGCGGAACATCATCCCACGCTGCAAACCACTGCCCATCCTTCGTCATCACCTGCAGAACGAGAGGGTGGGATTCTAGATTACCAGCCCCACCTAATAATAGGAAAAGTCAGAGTGGGCAATTCTCATTTCTCTCCAAAGCGAGGACTGTTTGCAAAGATAAAAATGCGACAACCTTTTATTCCATGAAACAGGACAATCGTTCTAGAAAGCAGCATTTTCATTTTCCATGTGGGTTTTTCTTTTTCTTTTTTAAAACAAGCCTCAGATTGTTCCTCGTTTAAAACTGAAAACTGAATTGTTTCATATTGGAAACAAGGCTTGAATTCCAGCCAGTTAAAAGAAAAAAAGCAAAACTATACTTATGGGGATGAGAATAAACAAAGCTGACTTCTAACTGCAGAATAAAGACAGGAAAACTTTTCCAGTGCCAGAGAGAAATATTTGTGTAATCATACCATTTGTCATTAAACATAATTTTGAAATTGATTCTGAGCTGCATAACCAAATGTACTATTTATTCAAGTTACCCAACTGTGGGTGCTCTAAAACACCACAAGTCTAACAGGTCTATCCAGTTGAGCTGCCCTTCTGAGTCAGAGTCCTTGCAGAAAGACTACCTTCCACTGTGTGAGTCCAGGCATCCACTTTAGTCCTGGCAACTCAGAGGACACATCAGCAAGTTCCAAGGCACCTATGTATCAAACAAAAAACAAAACAAAAATTCACATTACGCCCAGTGAAAGAAACTAATTATAAAAGATCACATATTGTATGATCCCATTTACAGGGAATGTCCAGGGAGGGCAGATCCACACAGGCAGAGAGCAGATTAGTGGTTCCTGCGGCGGGCGGGGTGGGAACAGGGAGAGACTGCAAATGAGCTCTTCTCGAAAATGCAGTGAAGTCACTACAGGTCACTGAACTGCACACTTAGAACAAGTGAATGTTACATGCATAAATGACAGCACAGTAAAGCTGCTGCAGTAAGGAGCTGCAGAGTCCACACCACGTCCGAGACAAAGTCCACAGCAACAAGAGAAGCCACCACAGTGATAAGCCTGCGCACCACAACGAAGAGTAGCCCCCGATCGCCACAACTAGAGAAAGCCCGCGCGCAGCAACAAAGACCCAACGCAGCCAAAGATAAATAAATAAATTTATAAAAAGAAAAAAAAGAACACTGTGTCTACAGTAGCACTGCTACAAGAAGCTGTAAGTTAGGGCCATTACAGGAAACCTCTCAAATGAACTACCATCCACAGAACACAGACAGAGCAGACGGTCTCAGGAAGAGGAAAATCCAACATAAGCTCCATGGAAGCTATGAAAAATGCAGGCAATCATGAAAACAGAGGAAAAGAATCCCCGAGGTGGAGGTCCAACAGTAAGAAACCTTTGACAAAAGCATCATACTGACCTCCACTAGTACATCCAAATATTCTGGCTTTTAAAAGCAAACACTAAATAATAGGGCAAGTGTACGAAAACTGGTTTTCTCAATCAAACACTGCCCTGCGCTCAGCAGTGACTTTCTGCCAGCATTTGGGTCAGAAGCTGCCAACGCTGGCCCAGCGCGTGTAGACTGAATGCGTATCGGCCACCCTTCCCCCAGCTGAGTCTGAGGACTTCAGGGCGGGGTCCACAGCCTCTCCAGTCGAAATCCCCAGCAACTGCAGAGTACAAGGCCCAGCCAAGGCCTACTGTCTGATGAAGCCACGTCCACGCATGACGCCTCTACATGACGTCTACACACGACGGAGGACAGAGATGAGACATCTACGATGTGGTCTGGGGCAACCACGTGCAGAGATGGCTGTGAGAGCAAAACCGAGACTGGAAACCCACCTGCCTGGTTAGAAAGTAATTACAGAATAGGACACTAAGAGTTAAATTTACTATCAAATTACATCACCCACAGCTCTCCTCTTCACATGCCTTTCGAAATAAAGTACCATCAAAAATGTAGAGCTCATAACCATGCAAGAAACACTGTTCAGAAATCACATCTTCGGGCTTCCCTGGTGGCGCAGTGGTTGAGAGTCCGCCTACTGATGCAGGGGACACGGGTTCGTGCCCCGGTCCGGGAGGATCCCACGTGACGCGGAGCGGCTGGGCCCGTGAGCCATGGCCGCTGAGCCTGCGCGTCCGGAGCCTGTGCTCCACAACGGGAGAGGCCACAGCAGTGAGAGGCCCGTGTACCGCAAAAAAAAAAAAAAAAAAGAAATCACATCTTCGTGTAAGTATAGCAAAACAAAATAAACACAACATAGTAAATTCAGGTCGAAAAGACCCCAAAGGTGCGAACAATCAGAGGGCTGACCACACAGCACAGAGATCACTCGGCCACTAAGAATGTAACGGAAGCCTAGACGGTCTCGGTTACTGCCTCAGGAAATGCACACCTGTTTCAACATCTGCATTTCAACTTGCTTCATACATAAGTAGAAAACTCGGTAGCATTCTATTCTGGAAATGTAGTTAGTTTGAAATCTCCAATTATTTCTGTTAAGGAGAAACTGACGGAAAGCTTAACATTTCAGCAAAAACATGAAAACATTATGAAATGTTCTTACAACCTACGCTGGTCCCTCAGTATAAAACAGTGTGGTAAGACCTCACACCCATTAGGATGGTTACTATCAAAAAACAAAACAAAAAAACAACCACCACAACAACAAAAAAACCCAGAAAATAACAAGTGCTGGCGAGGCTGTGGAGAAATTGGAACCCTTGTGTGCTGTTGGTGGGAATGTAAAACGGCGCAGCTGCTGTGGAGAACAGTATGGTGGGTCCTTAAAGATAAACACAGAATAACCATCTGGTGCAGCAATTCCACTTGTGTGTACGCACATAAGAACTGAAGGCAGGGTCTAAAAGAGTTATTGGTACAGCCACGTTCAAAGCAGCATTTATTCACAACAGCTAAAATGCAGAAGCAAAACCAAGTGTCCATCAACAGATAAATGGATAAACAAAATATGGTCTAAACATACAATGGAATATTTTCAGCCTTAAAAAGGAAGGAAATTCTGATATATTACATAACATGGGTAAACTTTGAGGACATTATCTGAAAAGAGGTAAGCCAGTCAGTCACAAAACAACAATACTGTAATGATTTCACTCAAAGGAGATATCTAGAGTGGTCAAAGTCACAGAGGCAGAAAAATAATGGGGGGGCGGGCAGAGGGGATACTGGGGAGTTGTTTAATGGGTCCAGAATTTCAGTTTAGCAAGGTGAAGAGCTCTGGAAATTGGCTACACGACAATGTGAGTGTAGTTAACACTATCAAACTATATATTTTTAAACAGTTAAGATGGTACGTTTTTAAGTTATGTAAGTTTCACCACAATTTTTTAAAAAATGCAACAGTGTGGTAAGGATCTGACATAACCTTTCAAACCTAGGGAAACAAAATGGGCAAACTTCATAACTCACGAAACACAACAAACCCATTATATAAGCATGTTTCTAATCAGGGATACCTCATTTTAGGATTTATAGGCTAATCACACGAGCAAACCGTAGAAAAAGCCTACAGAAAGATACACTATAGCAATAAAGGTTTTGAAAAGTACATACCCTTTTTGAAAGATCATCATGCACTTACCTTCACTCTTTTCCAGTAAAGATGCTATGACTGCTTCATCTTCAATGGGGTTTAGAGAACACGTAGAATACACCATCCTGCCGCCTTCCACTAGCTGTTCAGCGCCCCGAGTTGCAATCCGCAGCTGTAAACTAAGGGCCGGAGACTGGGTTACCCCATGTGCTGAGCACATCCGCATGGCACATACGTCAAAGGCACTGACTGTAGCACATATTCATTACAAATTTTATGACAGACATAGTAAAATATAAAATACTCTATGTAAGATGAGCAACTCCCATATAAAGAAAAAAATAACAACAAAAATTTTAAGATTTTTAAGCGAAGTTAGATTAACCCTATATAAGATGTTCCCTGTTTATCTAAAAAGCACCTATTTATAGATGTTGTTACTGTATGTTGTTACTACAATGTTGTTACTGTTGTTAACCTTTTCCAACATGCCAACAAGCAAAGCATAAAGCTGATTAACAAATGAATTCAATATATTAGCTAAATTTCACTATTAAAAAGTCTCCATACTTATACAAATATTTGCTTTTTCTTTCCACGAGCAGTTTGTATCTCTTAGTACATTATAATCCCAATTGCCTGTTTCACAAAAACAGTAGTAAGTTTTTAACAGAGAAACAAAATTTCCTGAAGTTATTTATGGTGAATATTCATTAGTACCCTCCAGATCACCCATAGTTCTACATTTGTATAATTTTAATGTTAAGTGAAAAAAGAAAGCAACGCTCTGTAGACAGTAAAATCAAAACAGCTATTTTAAAAATCCCTCTGCACAGAAAACACTATAATATACCAGGCATGACAGAAATTATCTTTGAGTTATAAGAGTTTCTCTTTCCTTTCACTTCTAAGAACTTTCCAAATTTTCTTTAAAGACAACCAAAACATATTTCTGAGAGGTCAAAATGTTAAGCAAAATAATTCAACACAAAAGAACTGAAAACAGAGAGGAGAAATATTAGTAAGAAATGGTCATTTCATGGAAAACACGTCTGAAATGTGACAGGAAACTTTTATAAAAGGCGTTCTCAATAAATATATACCTGAAATGTATACAATCTTCAGTTTCCTACTCTTGAGAGGTTTTAAAAACAACTACTTCTGACAAATAAGCAAACTCGCATGAAGGTGGCCATTCACATTCTGAGGATTACAGTCAGTCAGCTGAAGCTCTGGATGCCCAGGTAATTCAACCATAAACCTTCACTAATCTCTTAGTCACACAGGGCTACCAATTACACAGTTTATTTACCCATGCAGCTGCAAGCTGTTTAAGGTGCTCCACTTTTTCCAGACGTCAATGTTTTTCCTCATAGTGCCATCTCCACTGCAAAGAAAGATATTTAAAAACTTAAAACTCTGTACCGGTTAGATGATCACAGCTTAACAAATATGTCATATTCGAGTTAAATTACAAAACAGGTATCATTATTATTACTATAAACACCAATTAGAAAACAATCTAAATTCTCACAAGCTACAATAAACTTTCTATTTTTGTTTTGGGGACACTCTAGTACAGTAAACCAATTGCACTTCCATTTCAATGCAATAAGGAAATAAAGATTTGAAAAGAACACCTCTCTCAACAAAGAGATAGTAATTTGTTTTCATTTGAGAAAAAATACTATAGCAAAACTAATCTTCAGGTCTTCCCTGGTGGTGCAGTGGTTGAGAGTCCGCCTGCCGATGCAGGGGACACGGGTTCGTGCCCCGGTCCGGGAAGATCCCACATGCCGCGGAGCGGCTGCGCCCGTGAGCCATGGCCGTTGAGCCTGCGCGTCCGGAGCCTGTGCTCCGCAATGGGAGAGGCCACAACAGTGAGAGCCCCGCGTACCGCAAAACAAAACAAAACAAAAAACTAATCTTCAGACCTAGGACACAGAACCTTTTGATCCTGCTACTTAGAAAAGAAACTTGGCTAATCAACAGTAACATTTTAATCAGAATTACAAGAATAATGATAAACTTATAAAGGATTTCCACAGCAAATTCTTAATTAAGCCAATTTAATTTCTTTACCAAGATTTTTCTATATATCACACTTAAACATTTTTTAATTTCTGCTTTTACTTAATGGAAATCATTTACATGTAAATTCCATAATACAGAGTTGATCAATTAATCTTTCTGTCCATGTCGAATTTTATCTACTCAGAATTTGAGTAATTCCTGTGTCTGCTGGCTTTCTCTGTAAAATTTAATTTTCCTTGATGGTCTAGTCACATGTCCTTGAGGTGAAGGGTCTGCAGGATGGAAACGTCCTATACGATATAACTGCTTTCAAATGACATCCCTTGCATGTATGGTGGTGGCTTAAATTCTAATTCCCTCAGCTTACAACTCAGAGCTCATGAGGTCACGTCTTTCTCACAGTATGATATTTGTGATCGCAAAAACACAGGGGTGGGAAAAATCAGTTTTTCTGATCCAAAGGAAAACTAAAAAGCTGCAATCTAGAAAGAAAGGAACGTAGCTCATGACCTATTTCAATTTTTTGAAGGAGAATTCTTTCGGTATTTGACAGGCAGTCACACTCAGTGCTAATGAGTTCTGCCACAGCAGTAATCTGCCCCTTGTTTAAATAAGACAGGATTTAATTCCGATGTGTCATATCTAAACACTGTGTTTAGTGCTAACAAAGTTCTGTGGCAGCGTCTGTACTAAACTTTGTCTCAACAAAGTTTGTACTTTGTCTCAACAAAGTCGTGTATTCAGAAGGTATTAAGGTATTAAACATGTGTGACACCACTGCCTGTGTCACTGCCTCCAGGAAATTAACAGACGTTTTAAGTTTGATTCTCTTCTTTTTAGAAAAACTAAGTTATTCAGTTATGCCATGAAATTCTTTTATAGGTAAACTCTAAAACTCTATAATTTATTTGTAAAACTTGAAGAAAGGCACGTGTACAAATACACTTGAGTTTCCCAAAGGTTGGAACCCCTGAGTTTCACTGTGCTACATAAGATTCACCACAGAAGCCCAATGTGATCACGTATTATCCTATGACAAGTATCCTACATACTCACCGGAAATAAGCACAAGCAAATCGCTCGCGGCACTAACATCCTGAAATGCCTGTTAACGAGGCTTTATGACGACACTGCTTGCCTCTCAGGTATCTTCTTCGTGTCCCTTTTCAAGACGATCAAAACCACCCCCTTTCTGATCTCTTCGTTCTGTTTATCACTAAAATTGAGTTTCTGGCTTCTGATTTACGCTCAGCGTCTCTCTCTTCAAACCAGCTGCCACAAGACTGACACCTGCAATTGCATGCACACCGTGTGCAGATTCACTTTAGACTATATCTGATTTGATTTTGAGTGGACTCTGGGCTTTCCGGCCTCTTAATCATACCTGCAAGGGACGTCACATAAGATGCGGTCATAGAAGAGAATCTCCTTCTTCCCGTTCACATCCATCTGGAGCCGAGGGATGCAGGAAGCATCGTGGTTGACCACCATGATGCAGGGACTGCTCAGCCGCTTGGCCTGATGCACAAGCAGGTAACAGCGCTTGTTGTCCACGTCATTCGCGATGACAAACCCCTCTGGGAACATAAAACTGCGTCAGGTGAAAGGTGGCGTAAGTGGAGCAATTTCCTGAAATGTGTAACCTCTAGGTTGGCAGGTGAGACGGACAACTGAGCAAACTTAAGACGGAGCTTCAGATTTGCTAGAACTAGGGAAGTGGTCCAGAAAAAGGAACCAGGTGGCTCGGCATGGATTTCACAGTCAATTAAAATGTCAAAACTTCAAAATTCATCTGTTCAACAATTATTCACTTTGTACCAATTACTGTGCCAAAAGTAACATTTCCATTATTAACGATTAACTAAAAAGGAGGGTGAGGGAAGAAAGATGTAGAAAACAACGAAATCCCCCAACAAGTGTTTAAAATAGTGCACATGTGCTGGGCCTCCATTCTGGACCCTGCGAATCTGCTTCCTGGGGAGGGGCCGAGGCTCCTCAGGGTCAAGTCAACCCCCTGGGAGGCTCTGACCTTTGCAATCTTACATAATGTCCTCCAAGTTCAAGACAGATGTCCCATTTCGTACGTGATGTCTGGTAATGTCACAGAACTCACCTATTAAATGGCGGTGGGATTTGAACCTGGGGAGTCTGACAGCAGCTCTGGACAACTACATTCTCCTGCCTCTCACATAGGTAGTAAAGAGTCAAAAGGAAACAAAAACCCCAATGTGAGACTGTTACTACTGAAAACTCAAAGGGCAATCTACCTACTATGGCTTTAAAAAGAAACACCACTTGCTTTTATAGAAAATACACGTAGGGGGCTTCCCTGGTGGCACAGTGGTTGGGAGTCCACCTGCTGATGCAGGGGACGCGGGTTCGTGCCCTGGTCCGGGAGGATCCCACGTGCCGCGGAGCGGCTGGGCCCGTGAGCCATGGCCGCTGAGCCTGCGCATCCGGAGCCTGTGCTCCACAACGGGAGAGGCCACAGCAGTGACAGGCCCGCGTGCCGCAAAAAAAAAAAAAAGAAAAGAGAAAGAAAATACACGTAATTCTAAAGTAAAGGCCCTCCCCACAATGCACGTGTGGGTCTGAGGACAAGTGACAGGTGTGCACAGCGTCCAGCTCTACTTCCAGAGACACAAAACCCATCTGCCTGATGCCTCCTGTGTTATGCTCTTTTCCTTGTCTACAACCCACCAAAGTAGCACCCCTACCCTTCAAAAACCAGCCCAGTACATACCTGGGAAAGGCACGCTCATGTCGGCATGCAGCATTTCGATTAGCTGTGTGGTCTTTGATCCAGGTGCTGCGCACATATCTAAAATCTACTGAAAAGCAAGAAAATGTCTGATGTTCTTCTTTTAATAAATCAATCATCCTACATTTAATTTAGAAAGACTTAAAACTAGTTTCTCATTTCTATTTCACAACCCAAATACATTTATTTATAGAATGAATCTATAGCATATTATACTGAACTTCCAGGGGCCTAATATTATATGATGTCCCCAAACCACAGAAGGATAAAGATACTTACTCCACAGGGGATAGGAACAAAATGGCACTAGACACCAGTGAAAGCAATACATTTAGGGATGATGAGTAAAGATGCTAAGTGCGAGAAGCAGTATAACAAAATGCTAAAAGGCAGAGCTAGCTGGGTTCAAGTCTCAGCTCAGTCACTGGTGACTAGTTGGTGACTTCAGGCTCCACTTTCCTTTGCCTCCTTCCCCTCATCTGGAAAAAGGGGGACAGTGATAGCATCTACCCTCACAGGGGTATGCGGATAATAAAGTGAATCGATTCACAAAAAGAACATAGAACAATCCTCAGCATTCAACAAGTCCTCAATACATGTTCACTATGATTTTCAACCGATTTAGTCAATCAAGAACACTGAAGATTATCTGAGTAGTAAGTAAAGAAACTGAGTTGTAAAAATTGCAAAAAGAACCTAAAATAAATGTCATTCTCCACTTTACCCAAAGTGAAAAGGAAAACAGAAATGATTAACTATATAAAGAAAAAAAGGTCTCAACAGAACAGAGAGACACAAACACTGAGGGTGGTCTACCCACCAGAATTTTCTATTCAATGCACGATACCTTATGGTGAGGGTGAGCATTAAGCAACAGTGGTGGAATCATGCTAACGGCTTCTTGACGACTGATGTTTCCCTTAGAAAATAAAATTTTTTAAAAATCAGCAATGGCATTAAGAAAGGCAGAAAAAAATTAATACTGGGCGTTATTTCCAATGCAACAGGAAAATACCATATAATTATACCAGAACACAAAAGTTAGTACTATCACATAGACAGTAAGTAAGACAGATTTTTATACTAGTGGATAAATGGTTGCTACCAAAAGACTAAGTAAGGATGACCATAAATATCAAAACAACATTAGACTATTAGAAATTCAAGTATAACACGAGCACAGGACAGGACAGAAAGTCCCCGTTAGAAGTTTCATAGCTGAAACTGTAAGTTCTATCTCTTAGTTCTCCTGTTTCCAGAACAGCCCACGCCTGCTCTGTATTCCTGAGAACTGTCCCCATCAACCACTGCCCCCATGTTTCCTGTGGAAGAGAGAGAATAATTAAAACTCCTCACTAAATCAACCATCCTCTAGATCTTCACTCGTGGGTCAGGACATCTGTTAAAATGTACAGCTGTTCAGATTCAGACAAAGTTCCTTAGTGAAATCCAGCACTTGTGCCAATTACAACTCTATTGTAACAGCTTAGGACTAAACACTTAACAAAAAGCCAAAAGAGCATCAGCTACCAGGAGGCTTCTGCTTCTTTACAACCTGGGGCCCCTGTCCTGGAAAGGCCACCCAAGCAGCCATCACTCATCTTACACCTGCGCCCTGACTGTCAGAACCTAAACACAGGCCTCCACTCACACCTGTTCCTTTCACCTCATGGGTTTCCGGCCAGCACTGCATCTGTGAGGACTGAACCATGACTGCCTCGCCAGGGGCACGGATCCCAAGTTCTGGGTTACACCTGTGATTCTGATGAGCCTGCCTTCTGTTTTCACCCGAGTTGTCACTCAGAGCATTCACGTAGGACGAGGATGTCAGGCCCTTGGCTAGACACCCCAGCAGGTGGTCCCTGGATTCATGGACACTCTGCAGTCAACTTTGAACAACCCAGGGAGTACTGCACCCTGCTAACTCCTGATCAAAAATCTGGACTGGTTCCCTACCATACACGCCGCCAACACTAAACTCCAGTGTCCTCTACCTTTCAAAGCTGCCAAAACCCAGCTCTTCACGGCCTACCGGACTGTGTATCCCTCCATTCCCCACAAACCCTCTGCTCTGTTGAAGTTCGAACCTAAATTGCTCTCTAAACGCATCCAAGTAGATTAAAAGCTGAGCCAGAGAACCCCTTCTTGTATGAGCCCGAGCACAGAACTGGGCCCGTGGTGGTGCTCAGCTCTGTTTACTCCTTACCAGGGTAGGGATGGGGGTGGGAAACCAGGCAAGCAGAGCCCAGGTTACCAGGTTACCAAGCTGGACACAGAGCCACAAGAGGGAACAGCTCTACCCTGGACTAAGTAGCTACTAGAGCGGAGCGAGGTGAAAGGTTTCTAAATTGGTTATGGCTTCAAGGCAAGAAACATGGGAAGCACGATAATCCTGTCAGCTGGACACAGAAGCTCCGAGTGAAAAAGAAATAAAAACCATCTGGTGACACACAGAGGTTTCCTTGGCTAGAAAAAGGAGATTAGAAAATAAGAAGGGGCAGCTTCTGATTTTAAACGTGAGACTATTAAGAATGCCAAAAAAACTGAAAGTAAACTGCAAAGCTCACAACATCCAAATTTTATGGGCATTCACTCAATCATGCATTACACGCGGGAACAGCTATTTTGTCGGGGAAGATGTGAGGCTAAAGGTTAGAAGTTCAAGTGACTGAACCGCCATCAGGGAACCTGGGGAGGCGGAGGGGCTGCCAGGGCGAAGGCAAGGTCGTTCTACGAGAACCAAAGTTGTCGCATTTAGGTCTTGTTTGTCTGCCTGGCAAAGGCGGGGTAAAACACTTTAATAAAATACACATGGCCGCGAGAGCGTATCGCTTTCTCCGCGGGAAAGGCGCGTGGCAAGCGCACCTCGGAAGGACATGAGAGCAGACAGGGCAGCTGCTCCTGAGCGAGGCCCATGGAGTAGGGCGCTGTGCCCTGCCCCCAGCTGCGGCCACCCCAACCTGGAGCGGCCAGAAACAAGGAGCCACGCCGGCGCCCGCCGGACGTTTCACGATCAGAGGCGCCAAACGAGACAGCAGCCACGTAACTTAGCAGAAATTCAGGGGGCGCGCGCACACACTTCAGCGGGTTTTTCTGCCTGCCTCATTCTCCTCGGCACTCCCAGAGGCACGTATGGTTAAAATAAAACTACCGGACTGATACTAAGGCCCAGTTAAAGTTTCAAGGAAACCAGCAAACGTAGAGGCATCTACTCACAGATTCAGTTTCGCTAACCAGAAACTGGTGAAACTTTTCCAGTTGTGGAGACTTTCTCAAGATCTTTCGACTTAAGTTTGTGTGCCAGGCAAGTTCTTCAGGATACCTGACCGAAAAGAAAGCAAAACATTTATGGGTTATGTTAAAGCGGCCTCTTCACAATTTCTTGCTTATACAGGTCATAAGCCAAACGAGACACCCGGCTGTGTTCCGGCCGCTCAGTCTCGTCCTCGCGTGACGGCCAGCAGCACCGTGAGAGCTCTGGGACACACGGGTGCACTCTCACTGCGCCCCGTGGCCCCGGCACAGGCGGCCTGGGCGCTCTGAGAGACACACGCACATGACACCACTGAGAAGTTATGGTGATGCATGTCCACGATCTGATGAAACGGGAGCCTTCCACCCCGCTGCTCTCCACTGTGGTGAGCTAACGTGACGGCACGGAGGCCAACAGAGGACATAAGGTGACGAATTACTTAAAATGCAGATCACACAGAATCAAAGTGATGCCGTAGGGCAGGTATTAGAATGTTTACCAAACGTTTGATTACAATCCTTTTTACTATATTTTTCACTATTTCCAAAACAAATCAGTCCAATAATGTACTGAAATGTTTTACATACCAAAAAACCCTGGAAATCACCAATGCATTAATTTGAGCTCCTAGGCTGCTACTTATACAGACCTAAGAATGAAGCTTCTCCTGCCATTTCTGGGAATATATTTGAACTGTCTATAAATCACACCACCACTGATTAGGAAGTGTGTGCTTTTTCATCGCAGCTTGCACCTGCCCACCCACTGAGCTCCAACTGCACAGGTCAGTACACGGATAGGACACATGGGGCCACGCTCAGCATAACGTGGCACTCGGTGACAAATCATACCAAACTCATTGTTAACTCTGAGGTACAATAATGAGCTCAACTTAACAATGCAGGGTCACAATGTTTCCATGTGTCAAACTGCAGCTAAGGTGACAGCCATGAAAATGAAGCTGGAACATCTGAAAAACAACACATCTGACTGCTTTGAGACTCTGATTATTTGACAGACACAAACTCAGGCTTAAGATCTGAAGACACTGCTCAACTGTCATGTTATCATGAGATACATGTGAAAAATACTTTCCACCAAATAATGAAGATTAAACTGGCTGAATCTGTTCACGGCCACCCTCCAAATGTCCCGGTGCTTTGTTTCTATCTCTTATGCCTGCTTCTCTCTTCAATATTTAACCTGTTTCAAAAATACAGAAGCAAAATGCAATCATACTTATCAGACAATTTCAAAAAGTTTAGCTTTAAATACTCCCTTTGGCCTCACTAGAGGTGAATGGCAGGGATTCACTCAGGTTGGCTCCAGCTGTAGAACTGAAGAAAACCTGCTGACCCACTGCTACCTTTGCTGATATCCAAACGTCTACTGGCAACCCCAAATTGTCTGTGACTAATGACAGCACACATGCCAGTTACTACTTTACCAAGCCACCGAACACCACGAATTTGAATGCTGCCTGCCACTATTCATTGTACATTGCTCAAGTTTCATTTTCAAATAGAGACGACAGTCTCTAGATATAATTTGAGGGAATATTTCCTTATGTGCCTTACAGGTTGAATTTCTAGTAGTTAAAATGTAAATTTACTATTAGAATAAAATTCGATTGTAAGTTATTGTACGTTATTATGATTGTGAAAGCTCTTACTCATATGAGAAAAATATTTAAGAACTTTTAGACAGTTAAACACAGACAATTAAAATGAAAAAGTATGTTTCTTATATAGCTTTAGGAACAACTCTTTTGAGCTAACAGATGTTTATGAAAATCTTCACAGATTTCAACATCAAACAATCTTAAAAAACTGTATTTAATTTATAGTTATGTAATTCAAATTTAGCTCCTGAGTCTCTAAAGTCCTATTTTGCAAACTTGTCGTATCTTTTAAGGATAAATTAAAAGCACCACTGTCCCCTTTGTCCCTAAAAAATTCTTAAGAGAAACAGTCTCTAAATATATACAACACCTACGATAAATCATCTTCAACCCAGACATTTAAAAAGAACACAAACAGCATGACAATAAGGTGTGTTCTCAACAACTGATTGTCAAAACAAGGTCTCTTAAAAATTGCTTTAGGATAATTCCTTACAGTTCCTAGTCTATGAAAAGTAAGGATAAAAATGAAATCTGCCCAAGCTATAAGTCCTATACATGATAAGTCCTATACCTTCTAGAAAACCTGGTTCCCAAAAACATTTCTCCTATATTATATCCCACGATGTAGCAAAAGGTTAGAAGAATACATGACCTATTTCTGCATTTTGAACAATATAGAAAACCACCAGAAGTAGTTTAAGCTTCTGCTTTACTTGCTTACTGATTTATGGGTTTCCCACACTTGACAAGTGAATTTGATTGATTAAATGTTTATACAATAAAACTATCACACAACTTCACCGATAATGGAAGAAGGTTGACTATCAGGAACCCAAATCTTACAACATGCTGCTCACACCCTTCAGCCATGTTCAGAAAATTAAAGCAAACAGTAACATGTAGAGAATGCCTGGCTGTTACTGGAGTGACTCGCTTGTGTTCTTCACCCACAGAACACCTGCAGAGCCTTTCCAACAAGTCTGGGAACTGGTCCTGACTGGTCCTGTACCCATACCCCAAATTCAAAAATCGAGAGCGAAAAATAGCCGTTAAATGTTCAATGAGCTGATTCAACAAAAGTATGACCACAGTTTGCAGAAAACAATAAAAATAGCGAGACTAGGGCTTCCCTGGTGGCGCGGTGGTTGAGAGTCCACCTGCCGATGCGGGGGACGCGGGTTCGTGCTCCGGTCCGGGAAGATCCCACGTGCCGCGGAGCGGCTGGGCCCGTGAGCCATGGCCACTGAGCCTGCACGTCCGGAGCCTGTGCTCCGCAACGGGAGAGACCACAGCAATTAGAAGCCCACGTACCGCAAAAGAAATAAATAAATAAAAAATAATAGCGAGACTAATTCCCGTATTTGTTGGAGCTGTGGAGGAAAATCCCACGAGAACAGGCCCAGAGAAAAGGCGCCTCTTTCCCACAGGAGCACGTGCTGAATTTTCACCTCCTCTTACTGCCCAGACCCAGAGGACACTCAGAGACCTTCGCATCCGAAAAGCTGCACCTCTGAACATAAGGCTGAAGGAATAAAAATGTTTTCAGGTGATTGTGAGAGGCAGCAAATGCAGGCAAGATTATTAGAAATAGAAATGTGCACAAAGACAACCTTAAACCTGCTTCTGAAAACATCAGATGACCCCTGCTTAAGCGCCAGGACATCAATCACATCTCCAAACCTCGGCACGGGAGAGTTAAGTCTACAACCCAAGTCCTCTGAGAGGAAGAGCAGCTCACCACGTGAAGGCTACCTCACTCGGCAACACTGTAGGTACAGCAACTGGAAATACATCTTACTTGTCCACTGGCCTCAGGACCGCGGACATGCAGTGAGTGACCACCAACAGCCACCGAGCACCTGATTCCTTTTCCTGTCCTCTAACAGTCAAGCTTTTAAACTCCGACTAAAATCGTTTTAACGAAAAAAAACACCATGAAATGTTCTGGCTTAATACTGAAGGTTTAGTCCTGTGTCCCAGAAATGCATTCTATAATGCTGACATTTGGTTTTGATCTGATTTTAGCATCTGGCCATTCAGCATTCATTCTAAAGGTGGATGATGTGCACATCTGTGATACAGACACTGAAAATCCAAACGGCCAACAAAAGAATGAAAAGGAAGCAAATCCACAGCCCATGATTAATGAGAACCTGACCTTGGTCTGTGATCACTAAAGGGTATCACAAGGGTAAAAATGAAAGGTAACATCAAATACATGAAGAGTCAAAGCTTCAGAAGTTGCCAGGAAATGCTGATTAAATTCAGCTTTTTATAGCAATCATTTAAAATGTGTTGTTGTTTTGTGAGAACTCTCAATACCGCAAAGTTGATCATCGGAAATGTGGAGCTACAGCAATTTAACGACTTTTCTGTTTATAAATTAGTCCAGGGCTCGGCATTGCTATGGTTTGTGCTCGAGTACTCCAGACATTTTACGAGACAGAAGGGTCTGCCTTCACACATCTGAGCCCTGAACTGGACCCTGAGAAACAAGTAAGCCACAGGACACCTACGGGACAGTAAGATTAAAGGGCAGTGAGCAGAGAGGGCAGGAGTGTGCTTGGGAGACACTGGAGACAGCCGACACACAGGACGGCTGAAGCAGCCTTGCTGAGCCTTTGCCAGGTGAAGGGCTATGTTGTGATTTCTAGTCATGTGATTCCTACTCTCTCTTTTTTTAAAAATAAATTTATTTATTTTATTTTTGGCTGCGTTGGGTCTTCATTGCTGCGTGCGGGCTTTCTCTAGTTGTGGCGAGCGGGGCTATTCTTCGATGCGGTGCGCAGGCTTCTCACTGCGGTGGCTTCTCTTGTTGCGGAGCATGGGCTCTAGGTGCATGGGCTTCAGCAGTTGTGGCACGCAGGCTCAGTAGCTGTGGCTCGCGGGCTCTAGAGCGCAGGCTCAGTAGTTGTGGCACACGGGCTCAGCAGTTGTGGCTCACAGGCTCTAGAGTGCAGGCTTAGTAGTTGTGGCACACGGGCTTAGTTGCTCCACGGCATGTGGGATCTTCCTGGACCAGGGCTCGAACCCGTGTCCCCTGCATTGGCAGGCGGATTCTTAACCACTGCGCCACCAGGGAAGCCCCGATTCCTACTCTCTTGTATGACTTTTGGCAGCGTTGAGTAGTCCAAAATGGAGTCACAGTGACCAGTGTGAATCTCCGTGGTGACTGTTCGGAAACGTCTGGTTTTTGGTAACGTCCTCAGAAAGACGGCATGGGAACAGAAGGGTGACAGATAGAGAAGAGAACCCCAGGTGCATAACTCTTTAAAACACTGAGACAGTGGCTGGAAGGCTCATCATCCCAGGACCTTATGCTCCAAGGCCGAGGAGCTACTTCAGACAGAGACGCTGCTGGAGGCACTGTCAGATCAGATGGGGACTTCCCGCTTGCTCACACCCCAGGAAAGGGGACCAACATTCATGCTGAGACGCCCCCTTCGTCACCCCCTTCCTTCCCTCAGGTGCACGATTACCTTCTCTTGTGTAGTGTGGTGTGTACAATAAACGGAGCGATTCACAAGCTGAACATCGGCTACCCTCCACGTTACCTCCCGCGCCGCGACCCTTACCCGGCCCAACCGCTGGGCCCTGCAACAAAACATTAAGTTTGCAACGCTTCCGACATGAAGACAAGGGGTGGAAATGGAAATGGTGGAAATGGTAACGTCAAGGAAGGTAAGAGGCTGGACTGACTTGGAAAAATTAACTGAAATCAAGACTTCAACACACTACGGCTGCAAATCACATAGGAAAACTTGCACACCAGCGTGAACTAACAGCGATAAAAAAAAGCACTGGGAAGAACAGGAGAATGCCCGGAAAGTATATTCAGGTTCTTTCAGGCCAACAGCAAACGCACTACCAAGAAATACATTCAAGTGAAAAAGATTAAAACTCCAGAGAAATACCCAACAGGATGAAGCCTCGTTATACCTACCAACTCAGGGGCTGTGGAACTTCAACTTTCTGCCCGTCCACCTCCAGGTCCTCCAGTTCCTTGAAATACTTGTTCTTTAAGCAATGGAGAATCTCTTTTGCGTGGCTATTAAAAAGTAAGCAAGTTTCAAATCCATCTGGAAAGCTAATTTAATAAATTTTATCTCTCTGTAAATTCAAGATTATGTTTTAAAACTAAAACCATCGTTGTGTGGAGAGAACACATTCTTTAATTACTGCCTTTTTACTCTATTCTTTCAAAGATAACAATCCCCATTGTCTGACCACTAAAAGGTGATAAACTAAATACAATACTACTGCGTTCCTTCCCTCCTAAATATTCCTCGAGTTCCAATTTCACTTGCAGGTCATCTTCAAAAGGTATAACTGAAACCATACCCTGTAACTTACACACTCAAGGCCCATAGGCAAAACACAGTGATTAACTGAGACCTCTAAGCTTGTTTTGCAAAAGACCAGGGATGTGCAGACATGGAAACAACGTGCTAAAGGCCCCTTCGCGTGGCACAGGCGCGTTTAGGGACTAAAATAACCCACGGTAAACTTTAGACATCACAGGCTGAAAATCCACCACATGTAACAGACAGAACGCCCCACCCCGAATTTGCACATGGGACCCATAAACAGGCATGAAGGACAGAGAACCTGTAGGGAGCTCTTGAAACTCACCCCAACTTTCCACCCATCATTTCCGAGCCCCCTCCTCCTCTTACTGGCCACCTCCAAGATAAATACCCCACTCAACAGCTGACGGGGAGAGCGGAGCTCTGCCTCCTGTCTCCTTGCTTGGTTGCCCTGCAGTAAAGCCTTTTCACTTTCTGCAAAAGCCCCTTGCCTCGGTATTTGGTCTTTGTGCAGCGGGCAATGGGCGCGCACTTGCTCACCTACAAGACTACAAAAAAACATTTTTTTTTAAGGAAAGAGAACACTGTACGTTTCACTTAAACTCGGTAATGTCACAAATTCTCATGTGTTCCAAAGGGTGGGCATCCTCAACTCACGAATTCCCAGGAGTCAACCCTTCCTCAGGCTGCATTTTCCTTTCTCATTCTGGCCTCCCGACTTGCAATCCCTCCTTTCCCTACGCCGTAGGACACTTAAGCTCCCTCCCCTCAAGGCCTCCAGGATCTCGAATCCGCACCGCTGACATGCGCTTCTTAGGGGAAAAAATAACACCCGCGTTTTAAACCTTGGGTGTTCTAACCCCAACTTTCCAGGAAATACGAAAAGCACGACCCCCTACCTTTTGTAACCCGTAATTCTTAAAGTGGCCGGGAGAGGCTCCCTGAGCGCTTCCATGAACTGGTCCCACTCGCCTTCGGGCACGATCTTGAGTTCCTGATAGTAGTGCTCGAACAGCTTGTTCTCCTTGACGATCTCGGGGTACCCGCCTTCCCAGCCCTGAGGAATAAGAGGGACGTGTGCCCAGGGCCGGGGAGCCTCCCCTTCGCCGCCCCACAGGCCTGGGGATCGGGGAGGTCCCCGCGGGTCCCCGGCTCCTACCGCCCCACTGCGCTTCCCGCCGTCCTCGGCGCCGTCCTCCGCGCTCCCGGGTCGCTGCTGCTGCTGCTGCTGCTGCTGCTGCTGGAGCCGCCGGCTCCGCGACCGCCGCCCCATGGCCCACGCGGCAGCGCACGCCGCCCGCACACAGCGAGCCGCCACCCTCGGCCGCTAGCACTTCCGGGCTGCAGCTCGAGGACCCCGTGGGTCAGCGCCTGCGCCTCTCCCGGACCTGCAGGACCCTTCAGGAAACAAGCCAGAGCGCCGCGACCCGTGCTCCCGGAAAACGACGAGCAGGAGGAGCCGGGGACAGTCCTGAGTGGGAAAGTGGCTCCAGAGAGCAGGCCGAGAGACGCCTACTGGCCGAGGGCCTGGGTTTCCGTGCGGGCTCAGGCGGCGATGCGGACAGCCCGAGGTCACGCATGCGCACCAAGGCGACTGGGGGCGGAGCGGGCCCGGAGTGGGCATGGCTCTGGCTTGTGGGCGGGGCGGGTGGCAGACCCACCTCCCGCCCAGTCCGCGGCGCGCCCCTTGTAATGGTGAAACAGGCGGGGTCAGCGTACCCACTGCTTCCTGGCCGCCAGGGCGGCGTGGATCGCGGCCCCGGATTTTGACAGCGGGCCCCGACCTCAGGTAACCGCGCCTCCCGCCGCCCCCGCCGCCGCCCTATATGTGGCGCGTCGCGGCTGCCGGGCCATGGAGCACGCCTGCTGTCCCCCACAATGGAGCTGGCCGAGCGGTTCCTGCTGGACGCGCTCGCCTACCTGGAGTGCGCCCTGGGCTTCCTGTGCTACGTGCTGCTGAAGCTGGTGGGCTCGCCCTACGGGCGCTACGCGTCGCCGCGCACCGCATTTCGGCTGCCGGCGCGGGCCGCTTGGGCGGTGCAGGAGCTGCCCTCGCTGGCGGTGCCGCTCCTCGCGTGCGCCTGCGCGCCCGCCGAGCGCCTCAACCGCTGGCCCAACTGCATCCTCCTGACCATGTTCCTCGTCCACTACGCGCAAAGGTGAGGGCGGGCGGCCCCGCGCCTCTCCCTGCCACCCCTGGTGCGCTCCCTTCTCCCTGCCACTTCTGGTGCCCTGCCCTCTCCCTGCCACCCCTGGTGCCCTGTCCCCTCCCTGCCACCCCAGGCTGGCTCCCTCCACCTGTGTAGCAGGGCCTGGCGCCCTCTCCTTGCGCCTCTGCTTCTTCTCCCAGCATCCTCTTTCTACTTTTCTAGTTCCACTTTGGGCTCTTTGCTGTGGGTGGAGGAGCTCTTTTCCTCCAGCCAAATGGTCACCTGCAACTTGGGAGCCTGGTTTCCTCAAACTCCTTGTGACTTGCCCTTTACGATGTACGGACTGTATGGGCTTGAATGGATCACGCTCAGAGACTTTCACCTCCACATTATGCAAGGGCCCCCGCGACTGTGGAAGTGGCTTTCCAAGAAATAACCTTAAACACACATGAGGTCTTTACACTGACTTCCAAGTGTTTCGTTTTGTGAAGAATGCTCAGTGGCTGTGTCTGAACTGTTCAGGTCTCGTAATAAGTTGGGACTTTCTCCAGCTCTTAGGTTTTGGCTTTTACACCGCTAAACCAAATGGCTGGACAAAAGTTTAAAATCAGAATTTGAAAATGTGTATTCAGACTTCAAAAGGCTGCCAAGTTAAAAAGGGTGTTCCCTGCATGTGAGAGACCTGGGCTCAGCTGCTCTGTGAACGTGGGCAGGTTACTTGACCTCGGTGATCGTGGGTCCCACCCCACTACGCCCGCTTCATAAAGTGGGACGGGAAAGAAGTGTGGGTGTCTCTAAGCCTCTCTTGAGCCCCTGGCACAGCTGTGTCCCCACCTGCTTTTAAGCAGGCACGGGAAGTGGGCAGAGTCAGCGTTCCACAAGGCTTTCTGGGTGCCCTGTTTCTGACACTCCTAGAGAATTCCAGTAAGCAAAGTTGTTACCAGACTCATGGAGGTTCTGTAATGTGATTGAGCATTACTGCAATTTGCATATCAATAGAATTCTCATGACTACATACATTTCTCCATAAATATGCCAGAACCTGTGTCTGTCTGTTTCTGTCACAACTAAAAGCAAGCTCTCGAGTCAGACTGCTAGGTGTTATCTCAACCGCATCACTGGTGACTGGTGAGGTAAGTTATTAAGCTGCTCTGCAGCAGATTGCCCCATCAATGAAATTGGCATAGCCATGGTACCAGCTACCCACCAGTGGGATTGGCATGCATATTAGATACTAAAGGCAATTCCATAAAATGCTTGTGAGGTTCTGGGAAATCTGAATGCTCAATGGTGACAAATAACACCACTTTATATCACCATGCAAATGGGCGTATCCGCATACACACTCTGCGTGACATTTGTGCACGCTGCAGCCAGCTTCCAGTGCCAAGAAAAAAATCTGAAGACATTGAAGGCATTGGAAAGATGTGAAGGGAGCACTTTACAGAGCTTTGTCTGAAAGCCTGGAGTTGAAGCTTTTTGATGTAAGGTGTCATGTGTAATTGCATCGGGGCTCACTCTAGTGGGAGACTGGATGCGGCCTCCCGGAGGGCCGAAGTCGCTTCTACAGATAGAACTGGAATAGATCCTTTCACACAGATGAGGCCACAGAGCCCCAGAGTTCAGGTGTTTTATCCAAGCTTGTTGGATGAGCGATTGCCGGGACTAACACCCTGCTCCCCTCCTCGGTTTCTAGACCAGTGGTTTCAAAAACTCTGCTCCAAAGGATTGGACGGGTCACGTGTAGTTTTTTAAACTGCTGGGCTATTTTTTTTTCCCCAAGTCGTTCATGTTACTATACACATAGCCCATGTGGTTTGGGGGCATTTAAGTTTTTCCAAATAGAAAAGATAAACATCTTCCATTCTACCCAAGCAACTAATTTATTAAACGGTCATTTGACCTAAGTCGGTGAGCTCTTGGACGAGAACGGAAGTGCAAACCACATTGAGCGCTTGTTCCAAACCACTGAACTCCTTGACCCAGAAGCTGTTTCTTCAGCCCCTCATTTGTCAGGACTCTGTAGGCCAGACAAGACAGTAAGAAGGCAGACAGGTGAATCCAAGCCTGAGTCAGGCTAGTGGCGGGAGAAACACAAACCATGGGACATGCTTGGGAGACATGAGACCGACTGGGCAGCAACTTCCAGAACTTGGCAGACGTGTGCCGAGGCCCTGTGCTAAGACGTGGGCTGACACGGGAGGGAGGCGGGGCCCCGCCTAGGGGAGCTGGAGCCTCTTGAGGACTGGAGCCGGAAGGAGGCTTCCCACGGTCTGTGAGAAGGAGTGTTTGCCTGTGTGTTTTAGCTCTTCATTCGGCACACACTGACTACGGATTGTTTGATGTGTTTGGCATTCTACTCACCGTTGGGCGTACAGAGTTGGAATGTTCTCTTGAGTCAATGAATACAGGACAGACTCTGGAGAATCAACAGGATCTTTGGGGCACAAGAGCCAGGGATGGGAGGGAAGGCCTGCCTAGGAGGGCAAGAGGGGACAACTGTGGGACAGTACACACCAGGGCCCTGACCAGCTCCCCCAAGGACGGTGAAGGATGTTTGTAGTAACTTTTTTTTATTTTAACTTTTTGGCCGCACTGTGTGACATGTGGGATCTTAGTTCCCTGACCAGGGATCGCACCCATGCCCCCTGCAGTGGAAGCGTGGAGTCTTAACCACTGGACCACCAGGGAAGTCCCCGTAGGAAGGATTTTTTAATCTATGGCAAACCACATGGTTGTCCCGCCAGCGGCCTGTGGCCTTTGCATCCTGTCTGCACTGAGGTCACCTCCTGTTGGTCACGGGCTTCTGAGTTCCCAAGGGCACCACCGCATCTTCTCACACCGCCCTTGGTTTCGTGTGTGTGGAGCGTATCCGACCTCTCGCCTGCTCACCTGAGGCAAGTGTATGCCGGAAATGGGCCGTTGCCTGTTCTCAAGTCAACTCAGAGCTGCTCTGCATTTGTGAGAAGCCCAGGTGTGGCTGCCTCAACCCCGTCTCACCTCGTGTTCTGCTGCTTTCTGTCCAGCCAAGCAGGGATTCGATATGACCCGAACCCAGGACCTGTGTCACAGATTTTCCCTTTCCCTTCAGCAGTGAGTGAGTGAGTCAGTCACTGATTATTTCTTAACAGCTCCTCTGTTTAACTGTAGTTATAAACCAAAATCCCACTTGAGCGCTGAGCTGTTTATTTACCGCTGGGGCCCCAGTCACCCTGAGGCCACAGAGGAAGGGTGCCAAACACCCACCTCCCAAGTGTGCAGACTTTCAAACACCCACCCCAAGGTCTGTGCTCAACCAGATCTGTGACCTTGTGGGATCTTGATTCTGTTGTCATCCTTGACTGCAATGCCTCAAAGCCCCTCACCTACTTCAGGTTCATCATTCCTCCAGCTGGGGCCTGTTAATGGTCTGGGGAGAGCCTGGCCCAGCCTCTCTTTTAACTGTGTCATAAAGCATGTATAACATTAAAACACAGCAGAGGACTGGAGAGGGTGAAGGGCACACCAAATCCTTGGCCCTTGCCTTGTGGATTCAAATAATTTGAGAAGAGGAAAATTTTTATGTCAAAGTATAGAATGACAGAAAGTAAAGTATTAATTGTGTCTGTGACCTTGCGTTGAAAGAGCAAAGTGCTTATTTAAGTATGTAGCTTTACTGCAGTTTAATCACTCCAGGGAAAGAAAAGCAAAGGGAACTCATCCAAATGTAGGAAGTGCTGTAGATTTCAACGATGTCAAATTGTTGAGAAAAAAGTAATACAGTCAAATATTAAAATCAACAACCACTCTCAGTTTTAAACATTTAAAAATGGTTAAATCTACCATTACCTAAATTACTGCCAGATCACCAAGTTGGTTACTTAGTGTTCCCAAACTTGGGTGGGCGACATTATAGGCTGTCCTAGGAGATGATGTCCAACTGCTTCCATTTCCAGAGTCAAATCATTTGCTGAGTGATTGCGTTATTTCTCGTTGCAAGAAAACTGCAGTGTTGTTATTGCAGTTTATTGGGAAAACATTTGAAGAGAGAATTCTTATACTTCACTATGCAAATTAAGCAGTCATGGAGCTTGTGTCTGGGAGCCCAAAAATTGAAATCTTAACTTTCAACCATTAGAGAATTGTCATTCCACATGGTTGCCGGCATGTTGACCTTTGAAAGGAATGCTTTCACTTGAGTCTTTCCAGCAGATGGGCGCAGTGGTTATTTGCCAGTTAACTTGGGTTTTGTGTAGGCATTAACCCTACTGGCTTGAGTGGTTCAAGAAACCACGTGAGAGCTGCTTGGGAGGATGAGAAGCTTGGGTCTCTGGGCGCTACTTTGCAGTGAGAGTAGAAATGCGGGCTAGCTCTGGGGACTTTGTTCTTTTCTGTAATCCATTTTCCTTCATGGGTGCTAATAGGATACTTTCTTGTTTCCTTAAAATTCAGGAAAAAATTTAAGGAAAAATTTTTGGTTTGCTTTATTAATTTTGCCTGATTCTCTCTGAGCCTTTTCCAATAAGCAATTGCAAGTCTTCAGCCCAAGAAATCAAATTTCTCCCTCTCACTCATCAGGTCTGTTCTGAATGTATTAGGTTCCAGGACTTAAAATACATGTGTGCATATTGCATGCAAAAGAACCTACAACTGAGGTACATGCTCCTGTACAAAACTTAGAAAATGTGGAGGAATTGAAGGAAGAAGATAAAAACCACCTATAGTTCCATCACCCAGAGATAACACTGACGATATTTTGGCATATCTCTTTCCCATCTCCTTCACTGTCTTTAATAAGTTTTTGATCACTTTTTTTTCTAAGCAGTAAAGATAACACGTATAAACACGCATAAAACCTTATATCCCACTTTTGTCACTTAACATAAGTATTATACTGGCCTAGTAGAAATACTTATTAAGGATGACTTTTAAAGACCAGTGTGCCACAGAGTGAATAGACAGAGCCAGCCCTGCTTGGTCCTGTTTCTCGCCACCACCTTGCGATGTGTTGGATGGCACACCTGGGTCATTGCCTCGGAGCCTGCCTCTTCTTAGCCTACTGTCTCTCTCCATCACCCAGGGCACCGTATTCCTCTGAGCCTCTGGGTCCTGATCTATTAAATAGGGTAAATAGTAACAGTTCTGAAAGTATTTTTTTTTAAAAAAAAGGTATGTTGTATAGGATTAGGAATTATTGGGAACATTTTTATCAGGAACTACGAAAAGCACCTTTATGCTTTCTAAGCATGGAAACTCACCCAAAAAGTAAACAGGTGGCAGACTGCCCTGAGCATCAAAGCCCCGCGGAGTTTCCGGCATCTCAGGGCTTTTGGTTCATCCAGTCGTCAAATATTCCCTGCATTCCTGATGGTCCTACAAACACAAACTTTTGTAAGTTTCCCTGGGTAATTAAAAACAATTTGATGATTGGGCTTCCCTGGTGGCGCAGTGGTTGAGAGTCCGCCTGCCGATGTAGGGGACGCGGGTTTGTGCCCCGGTCCGGGAGGATCCCACAGGCCGCGGAGCGGCTGGGCCTGTGAGCCATGGCCGCTGAGCCTGCGCGTCCGGAGCCTGTGCTCCGCAACAGGAGAGGCCACGGCAGTGAGAGGCCCCGCGTACCGCAAAAAAAAAAAAACAAAAAAACAATTTTATGGAAAGTACATATTCTTTCTTTACATGGAACAGAAAGAAAATAAAATAAGGAAACTGTAACACAATGAAGAACAAAGTGTCAAATTCAATCCCATATCTGCTTCTGATGATGTAGGAAACAGAATTCCTTCCTAGCTCCTTGGGACCTGGCTACTGTGTATTCAGAAAAGGAAATGGCTTTATAACCCAGTACCTAAATAAAATACTTTTTTTTTTTTAATAAGTGGAATTTGTGGCTTTATTTATTTATTTATTTGCGATACGCAGGCCTCTCACTGTTGTGGCCTCTCCCGTTGAGGAGCACAGGCTCCAGGAGCACAGGCTCCGGACGCGCAGGCTCCGGACGCGCAGGCTCAGCGGCCATGGCTCAGCAGCCCAGCCGCTCCACGGCATATGGGATCTTCCCGGACCGGGGCACAAACCCGTATCCCCTGCATCGGCAGGCGGACTCTCAACCACTGCGCCACCAGGGAAACCATAAATAAAATACTTTTAAGCCCAAGTGCTTCATAGTTTCTCAAAAGATTATTTCTATTTTAAGGAATTTTCAACCTCTGACTTAATGCCGTTATTTTAAAGAGGGGTGGTATTCATTTCCCATAGGTGAGTGTGAGGGTGAGGCAGTGTCTGAGAAGAGCTTTTGAAGACGAGTATCTGTTGTAACCAAGGTGGCCTGGGTCCCAGACCCTGGCGCATGACTGGTGCTGTGTCCATCCAGCAGGTGTGCCTGCCTTCCTTACTGTCTGAGCCTGGATCCTTCGCCCTGATAGGCGGCTGGGTCCACGGCAATCCCTGAGCTGCTCTTGCCCCTCCAAAGTCTGGATGAAGGCTCAGATGAAAGCCAAGCCCAGAAGCCACCACTCCTTGGTCCCATTCTGGTTCCTAAATGGCCCAAGTCAAAGGAAAACACTGCTGACAACAGCTGCCTGGATTTCCGAGGAAAAGATGTAAAGCTAAAGGGAATAACCCAAAAAGAGAAAAATAATCGAAAAGATGCCAAGAGGGGGCAGAGCACTCCCCTCTGGAAGGCATGTTGCATTTGGACATCTGGCCCCTGAAGACCCTGGCCGGCATGTCCTCAGAGGCAGTTCTAGAGGTCTGCAGGCATAGGTGGCATTGCTCAGCATAGCTTGTTCTGACTTCGATGGTTTTTATGGCCAGGCCTGTAGACATCAGGGTCACTGCTGTCCCCTCCAAGGGCAGAGAGCAGAGAGCAACGGAAGAGGCCTGTGTCAACCATTATAAGGCCCTGTTTCCAGTCCTTGCCCCTTTACTGACATTCACGTGAGACCAAAGAGAGGTAAATCCTCTCCCCAGGTTCTTTATGACTGTCTTCCCCAAGTTCCCTCCAGGGCATGCATAGGAGCAGAAGTCAGTGCACCTCTCCTGCCTGGTCAGGTAACAGGACACAGGTGCGCAGTCCCTGCCAGCCACCAAGCCACAGTGAGCCCCGGGACGCAGCGGCTGCCCAAGTCCAAATGCTGGGGCCGCAGGCAGGAGTGTTTTCTAAGAAAATCAAAGTGATGGTTCTAGGTTAGATCTCCTGTTTTAATCTAGACCAAGAGCTGTGAACTTTTTGGGAAAGGGCCAGATAGTGCATATGTTAAGCTTTCTGGGCCAAAGGACAAAATAAAGTACATGGTGTAGGAATTTATAACAAAAGAGAAAAAATTTCACAAAAGTTGTATTGACAAAATTTGAAATATGATACCTTAGTGCAATTTTGGTAATACAGGTGTAATGAGAAGAACGGGGTTCTTTTTTTTGTTGGGGAATAACATGTAACTTAATTGGACATCAGGGTTAGGGCACCTTCTTATGAAAATCTCTTGTGTCTACCTCTTACCGCGATGACATTTTATCTTTGAAAATGTCCTTTCGCGCATGTATGTCCTGCCAAATATTCGTATCAGTCCACAAGTTTATGATTGCAATTTAACACAACCCTGGCTTGAAACCCTTTTGTGAAATTTTTTTAAACTTTATTCTATAAATGTATTTATTTATTTATGGCTGCGTTGGGTCTTCGTTGCTGTGCGCGGGCTTTCTCTAGTTGCGGCGAGTGGGGGCTACTCTTCGTTGCGGTGCACGGGCTTCTCATTGCGGTGGCTTCTCTTGTTGTGGAGCACAGGCTCTAGGCATGTGGGCTTCAGTAGTTGTGGCACGCAGGCTCAGTAGTTGTGGCTCGCAGACTCTAGAGTGCAGGCTCAGTAGTCGTGGCTCGCAGGCTCTAGAGCGCAGGCTCAGTAGTTGTGGCGCACGGGCTTAGTTGCTCCATGGCATGTGGGATCTTCCCGGACCAGGGCCCGAACCCGTGTCCCCTGCATTGGCAGGCGGATTCTTAACCACTGAGTCACCAAGGAAGTCCCATGAAATTCTATTGCATTCTTCTCTCTTGATATCTGCCTTTTAGTGGGTCATGACATTGTAGATTAATATCTTGAGATTGAATATCAGGTGGCAGCCCCTCGATTACACAGCTAAGTGGATTTTGAAGTATGGAAACCAAAGTTCGAGAAGCACTGCTAGAACTAGTCTGGGCTTAGAAATTGTCCACTGCACATTGATGTGAGAAAGTAGATCTTGCTGCTGCTTTTAATTTTAACAGCACGGAAAGTATGAATATATAGAGCAGTCTGACATGACTTGTGATTCAAACAGTGTCAGTTGTCATTGAAATAACTAACACAGTGTAAATTTTGCACCTGAGTGATTTTTGTCCTACAGTTTTAGGTGGATTCACTAAGAAGGTGAATTGAACCTGCAGCAAAAGCTAATTTCCAAACCCTTTAAAACTCAGTAATAGTGGGCTTCCCCAGTGGCACAGTGGTTAAGAATCTGCCTGCCAATGCAGGGGACACGGGTTCGAGCCCTGGTCCGGGAGGATCCTATGTGCCACGGAGCAGCTAAGCCCCTGCACCACAACTACTGAGCCTGCACTGTAGAGCCCGCAAGCCACAACTACTGAAGCCCACATGCCTAGAGCCCGTGCTCCACAATAAGAGAAGCCACCGCAAGGAGAAGCCCACGCGCAGCAACAAAGACCCAACGCAGCCAAAAATAAATTAATTAATTAAAAAAAAACCTCAATAGTAGTGGTTGAGAGCAATTTTTCTCAATGAGAAAATTTGTCTTGAGCTCTAAATAGTGGTCAGGTCCATGGAGGGAATGTCACATGCACTGTTGACACTGTTGATTCAGTCACACACAATAGATTTTGTTTGTTTTGCCGAGTACCTGATGGTATAGGAGATAGCTTTAAACACCTTACGTTTTCACAAGCTTTGTAAATTTGTAATTTATCTGTGTGTCTGTCCCACACATTTTTACCACCATGAGTAATAACATCCTAGCTGATTCCCCTTTAGGCTGTACTGAACTAGTGTTTCCTCAACCTCTTTGGAAGTATCCTCACCTTTAGCTGTTCCACGCAGACTGTTTAGAGAGCCTGAGCCTGCAGTCGCTCCAGCCTCGGCACTGAACCCTAGAATGAACAGCTGAGCGATAGCATCCAGTTCCGTGGACACAGCAAGAGCCAAGGATGCTCACATGCTGCATCTTCTGCCTCGCTTTTTTTTTTCGGTACGCGGGCCTCTCATTGTTGCAGCCTCTCCCGTTGCGGAGCACAGGCTCCGGACACGCAGGCTCAGCGGCCATGGCTCACGGGCCCAGCCACTCCGCGGCATGTGGGATCTTCCCGGACCGGGGCACGAACCTGTGTCCCCTGCATCGGCAGGCGGACTCTCAACCACTGTGCCACCAGGGAAGCCCCCTGCCTCGCTTTTTAACTATAGACGTCACTCCTGGTATCCTAACTCCTCAAGTGCTGTTCTCCCCAAAAGACTAATAATAATGTACAAGTTTATATTCCCTGGACATGTTTCTTTGGCTGCTGCAATTAATTGCCTCACCATTGGCATATGGTTTTCCTTGTTTGGCTAACAAAATGAACTGCTTGGTAGCTTCCTGGGGGTCCGTAGCCTCATTTTCATTTCTTTTGTAAAGAAATACTGTCATGGGGTGCTGTTTTAAACTCTCTGATTTTTTTGATCGTTGCTTTCCTGGGAGTTGGGGACATTGTGATGACGGCTCAGCCTGGTAGTGGCATTGCATCCCAAAGAATGCTTTGCCCTCTGATGCAGTAACAAAATAGCCCACACTCCACTGTACCTTCAAAGCACGAAGAGCCATCAACTTTTCTTGTTCTGACAGGATGGGTATGCACTGGTCATACACAGCCCAGTGCTGTGCTTGGTACTCAGGTCACTGCATCACGGTGATGGGCAGCAAGCACACCAAGCAGCAGTGCAAAGCGATAAGATGGTCATGTACAGTTTCTGCCACAGCTACTGAACTCCGTGCAGACAACGTGTAAACAGAGGACCATGCTCACGTTCCAGTACTGCTTCATTTATGGACACTGAGATTTGAATTTCATATAATTTTCACGCGTCATGAAATATTCTTTTGATTCCCCTATTCCCAATATTTAAAAATGTAAAAAGCATTCTTAGCTCACAGACTGTAAAACACAGTGGTGGTGGACAGGATTTGTCCCAGGGGCTGTGTTTGCTGACACCTGATCCAGACTCACGTTTTGATATCACAGGCATAGAACATTAGTGACAGATGAGGAGCATTTGTGAAGGCAAAACAAAAGAGAGGTTTGGGTTTCACCTTTACAGTGTGCCAGCCAATGTTTGCCAGTTCAGAATTCAGCCCTGAACTTGAAACCAGATTGGGAGAAATCCATCAAAAGTTTGCTGTACAGAAACGTCTACCACCTTTGCAGAATGTTTCCTCAAGAGTTGCTTCTACAACATTTTATACATCTATAATCTAGAAATTTGTGACATCTAGCCTAGAAGGTTGCCTCCCACCATTTTTTAGTACCTGTTTTTCCTATTCCAAGCTTACTGTTTTTCCCTCCACTCTCTGACCCTGCGTTTCTATTAGCCTGTGTTGAACTCGGCATGTTCCATTCAGGTCAACAGTCCCAGTCTTTCAGGAACGGAGCATTCTACATTTTAACAGGCATCTTTCTAAACCAAGTCCAACCCCTGCGTCTACCACAAGTCTTATATCCTGCTCTCTCTTCTTTTTTTTCCGTGTTTCTCCAAACTTGGAATTCTAACACTTTCTCAGTTCAGTCCTGCGATTTGCCTCCTGGAAATTTCCTTGAGACCATAACTCCCCGAGGAGATTTTTCCTAACTTTCTCACCATACTGTCCCCTTTCTACTTTCCCACGGCTAGAGAATCCCCTACGCTGACTGTGGAAATGAGGCTGCTCACTCCTGGTACTTCTGAAGTCTGGGCACTCAGGGACAGGGTGAGAACCATTTTGTATTCTGCCATCTACCGTTTTCTCTGGGTCTCACACAAGGGCCCCTACCCTGGCTGAGAAACAGGGAGAGGCAGAAAGGCACCTTGACAACAGTGCCCAATCACAACACGTCAGAATCCCTGCCTGTTTTTAAGGGAGCCTGTGCCGGTCCGAGACACGCACACTTACCCCCAATCAAGACCAAGTCCTGATCTTGCAGTGTGAGTGTTCGCAGTTAACCTGCATCCCCAGTGCCAGCCCACTGTACCAACTGTCTGCCAGATAGGAACCATGTTTTCCCAAGGCAGAGAGAAATGGTTGAGATTCCCTGTTCTTTTTGAGGGGCTTTTCAACACTATAGTTTCCAGGTAAATCTCTACTTCACTGATGATGTCATAACCAAAGGGATACTTTGCCCTAAATTTGAATAAGGTCTTCTTTGGGGGACGTGTCATGAACAAGATGAGAACCTTGAAGGCTGCTTGTGATTCGTGTGAAAGTTCTCCCAAGATGCTGAGTGAGACTGTTGGGGAGAGAATCCCTTGAGGATGTATAGCCAACATTATAGTACTATTCTCATGCTATTACTATTACTATTAACAATCAATTAACGTTTTTACTCTAGAGTAGATGGCCAAAATGGAAACAATAAGTGTTTACATTTTTCCTTGTTTTAAGCTATAATTTACATAAATAAAATTCACTCATTTTGAGTCTATAGTTTGATCAATTTTGGTGATTGGATTAAGTTGTGTAGCATGGCCACAATCTGGATACAGAACTTGTGTACAACAATTCCTTTCACCGACAGAGGGATTCAAGTTGTCACTTTCTTCTTGGGTCAGTTTTGGTCACCTTTGTCTTTTAAGAATTTTGTCTATTTCATCCACGTCAAATGTATTGACATAAAGCTGTTGAAAATAGTTTCTTATTATCCTCTTAAGTGCTGTAGGTTACATAGTGATGCCCCTTTTTTAAATGTATTACACACTGATTCTAAAGAGAACATTCAAACACAGAATAAAATTTTGCATCCTGTTTTCTTCATACATTTCACGTTTCTTGTCCTTGTATTTTCCCTCTTTAAATTTTTAGTAATGTGCCCCTACACCAGCGTGATATAACCAAAGAACGTGATGTCAAATTGCCCAGGTTTACACTGAAACTCAGCCACTCTCTAGCCCTGTGGCCTTGAGCAGATCACTTAACCACTCTGAGTCTTAATCTTGTCCTCTGTCAGATGTGCGTAACGCTATCTCCTGTGCAGGTAGCTGGGAGGCCTTGCTGTGATGGACACTCAGGGAATGAGAGCCACTGTGATGGTGATGGACAACGTGATGGTGGTCCCCAACGCGTAGTGCTCAGACTGGAACGAGTTACTGGTTCTAGGATGGTGGGAATTTTGAGAGTCTCTTGAAGCCTTCAGTCTCTCTCATTCGGTGTGTCTGTTTCGCATTCTGTACAGTTGGAATCCTGAGTTTGTGCACAGTGGTGTCCATTATTGAAACACGGTTAATTCTTTAACTAGAAATGCTGCTTTTAACAGATGTGGTACTCCGGGCAAGTATTACTAAGAATGACTTTTGTACAACAAGCAGGATTAAAAACCCAAGACACTTAAAGTAGAATTGCAGAAATTAGATTCTTTATCGTTGTTGCTTTTCTTAAAAAAAAAAAAAAAAATATATATATATATATATATATGTTTCTTTTTTCCGAAGGGCCTTGATTTTCCCATTTCTGATCCGAGGAGGAAAGCCCATGCCATTGTACACCTTTATCCTGGCATTCATGTTCTGCACCTATAATGGCTACTTGCAGAGCAGATACTTGAGCCAGTATGCGGTGTATGCTGACAACTGGCTCACTGACCCCCGATTTCTAACAGGTGAGTGTCCTTAGTGATGCCCTCCATCCTCCTAATCATAACTTCGGTGCTCACCTTCCAGTAGTGTCCAGTGAGAAAGCGCACACTTCTTGAGAGAACAGAGAGTCTGCATAGGTCCATGACCTAGCAGGGGACCAAGCACTGGCGGGAGGGAGGGTCAGGCTGTCCCAGCGCCGCATCAGTAGCAGGAGATGACGCAGGTGCCCGTCACCCTTGCCCACTCAAGCACTGAAAGCACAAATACCTGTTCTTAAGGTGAGCCTAAAAATAGCAACCGGTTCCAGCAGAGTGAGCAGTGGACGGAGAGTGAGTTCATTTGGGCACTAGTTGACTGTGTAATCTAAGACAGTGGTTAAACCTCCTACGCTTTCTTCCGGAAAGCGAGAGAAAGTCAGACTGGGTCATCTTCCAACAAGGTAATTAGACTTTTATGGTTATACTGACTTTAAACTTTGAGGTTTGTGAGGTTTTTGAATTTTTTTAAAATTTTTATCAATGAATGTAATGTACATTTTCAAGTTCTAATTATAACCTTACAAGTTCTGAACAAAAATGATGATAGAACATTAGCCATCAAAAATATTTGCAAGGATGTTAAAACTACGTAATTTGGGAGCTCTTGTTTGTAAGGAAGTTTCTTCTATATGTTTACCCTCCTAACATTTAGACATTCTAGCACATTCAGGTATAGCTTACCCCCAAGGTAGCATGCTAAGAATCTGCAGTTGGTCCATCAAATTCTCAAACTGCCCCAGAGCCCTTCACCCTAAAGTACATAAAGTGACCTTACGTTTCATCTGGCTTTTTCTCCATGTGTATGAATTTGTCATAATAGAGAAAACGAACATTTGAGTAGTACTTTGTTGTTGACGAAGCAGTTTCACATTTCTCGGTCATATTTTTTTCTGTGAATTAAAATTTTGCTCCCAGGGCAGAGTCCTCATCGAACCTGAGAACTGTGACAACAAGGGATCTGCTTCCTCATCTATCAGAGGGCGGACGAATGCGAAAATTTTCAAGAGCCTTTTCTAGCTCCACAAGTCTGTGCCTCCATGAAACACCAGACTAAATTGTTTTGTTTGCACCCTGCCCCCAAATATCATCTTGATTTATCTGCTCCCTGACTGTCTGATTATCTTCTGCCCCAACTCTCAGAAGGAGACAGAACAGGCTTGGCCATCTGCCAGGAGCTGTACCCATGCTTCTGCCTGTCCGAGGTTCAGAAAAGGGCAAAAGTTAGGTCCTTTTCACAGGAGAAAGAAAGGTCATATGGTTAAGCAGCTGGCCCCAGATCTAAATCGAGTAATAGCAGAGTGGTGGTTTAAACCAGCTCATCACACTGGCCCACAAAAGGCAATGAGGGACAGAGAAAGGGGATTAACTAAAAGATAAAGGTTTTAAATGTTTATTTGAGATTTTCATGGGAATCGTTTTTATGATGAATTGTTTGAACTTTTGATGAACAACAAAACAAAAGAATTCTTTGGTCTGTGAATTTCAGTGTCATTTAAAGGAGCTCTATAGATAGACCATGTTACCTGCAGGTGCCTTTGAAATTGGTCTAAAATTTAAGACATCAATAAATTGTATACAGACTTCTTGACTTCTCTATGATTGAACAGAAGTAATTGAAAATGAGGAAATATGCCAACTGAGAAACAAACTGGGTTGCTTTTTTCATATTCATTTCATAAAGTTTATAGATTTTGTAATTACATGAATAATTTTAGAAATCACATAATTAATTATACTTACAATAGTTATTATGAAAAGGTTAAGCAAGTATCAATAGTAATAAAATCCTAACAAAAAGTTTCCCAGAGAAGTAAGAGTGGTTAAGCTAAAAGAATTTATACAGAGATTTTAAGATCCCTAACCATGGAATTAAATGTTTAGTTCAGATAAGCACAAATATTAGTTTTCCTACGAATCTAGGCAATAGAGGGAGCTTGTCTCTTAGAAGACAAATAAAGGAAGCATGGAATTTTGAGAACGTGATGCTTTCTGGAGCATCACATTGGGGGCCAAATCACCTAGAAGGGACATACTGAAATTCAAACAAGGTAGCGAGTCAGCCATAAATTGATGGATCCAATAAGTGACTCACAAAACGTATGAGACAATTTGGTACAAACTGTTTAGAAAGGAAGCTGTCTAGTGAAATCAATAGGAAGAAATCTTGCAGGTCTTACTGTAGACCTGAACATGATTCATATGTCCCTGTTCTAACTGTGGAAAACTATTTAATGCCACGGGGGTAACTAATAATGTTACTCCAAGTGTACGTTCCCTTGAAATTGAATTGAATGCCACCATGAAGCACCATTGACCTTTCGCAATGTTTTAAGTATCTCAGAATAATCAAATTAACTCTTTTTATGAAATCAAGTTATTCCTTTTATCAAGCACTATTTTGACATTTTGCCTTTTCTTGTTGGAATTAATTGGTATGATACTGATAAGTCTCCTTTAAGTGATGAGAAACCTCTGAAGGCTTTGGAGAACTGGAGAGAAAATGTTCAGATGCTGTGGAGTACCTACGCAGAGCTGGGCGGCTGGCAGTTGAAGATTTAGTTGGGGGAGATGAGGTGGACGAACAGACCCAGGAACACCGACTGATGAATAAGCAGGAAGTCGGGTGGGGGAGGCCGTGGATGTGCGTTAAATTGTTCAAATGAGGTTATGGAGAAAGAAGAGAAGAGGACCAGAGGTTAGCTCCTCCGCACTGCCCCTCAAGGGGCCTGAATGCAACCAGTCATGGTAAGGCACGCGCTGGGATTTCCCGTCTCCTCTTCTGCGAAACAGAGGGGCCAGAGGGGGCATCGTGCTTCAGACAGTGTTTGAGAGGACAAATAAACGTTGTGGGCTGACCCACTGACAATGGTAATACCTCTTCCTAGAAAAGAGCCTTGTGCCTTAGTCATAAGTCAAATTTCTGATCATACCAGTCATCCTACAAACATAGATTGTGGCCATCCGGTCAAGCTATCTTAAATAGTTTAGATAATTTAATAGTATTATTAGAAAAGCAAAGCCCTATCTAGCAGGCCTAGAGCAGTGCTTCTAAGTCATCTTCCTCAATAAAGCACAGTATTTATTATATACAATGATTTTTGCTATCCGTCATGGCTAATGTGTTATACCAATAATACCCTTCATTCAGGCTTGGGTTTGTAAACTTTGTAGTTTATCAACCGTAATACTCTTGAATATTTTATTTTCTTTATATCTCATTTTCTTTAGGTTTTGTCTTGTGGTTGTTAGGTCTGCTGATAAACATTCATTCAGACCATGTCCTGAGGAACCTCAGGAAACCAGGGGAGACTGGATATAAAATACCAAGGGGTATGTACCGAAGATGGGGAATTTATTCTAAAATCTTATTGAACGATGCTTTGCTGTTTTAGTTTTGCCAGATCTCGTAACTAAAGTGCAGTATGTTTTAGCTGCAGGTTTTCAGTGTGAGTCACCATTATTGTTCGTAACAGTGACTGATGACTGTTTTGTTAAAATGATAGAAGCAGCAATTCTGACTAACGGGACGCTTATTAAGCAAAAAGGAAGCTCTAGTTATATCTGTGTTTGGAAAGAGAGATTAGTAGGAATTTGTGGTCTACAAGGGGTGTCCGATACTTCATTTCTAGCCACAGAATAGAATCGATAGCTCGACTGACCCTCCCTCCGAAGACAATTTAAAATATTGGGTGAAAACTTTAAATGTGTCAGTGTGGTATCAAGAAAGCAAGTAATCATCAGAGGGCAAAATCTAAGTGAGTGCTAGAGTCCAGAGTGCATCTGGGTTTAACCACTAGCTGACCCTCGTGCTGGTTTTGTGGCCCAAATTCGTGCCACTCGCCTGGTCTGAGAAACGTCCAGCTGTGAATTAGGATCCATGTATT
The DNA here is from genome assembly GCF_003676395.1 of Aethalodelphis obliquidens. NCBI lineage: Eukaryota > Metazoa > Chordata > Mammalia > Artiodactyla > Delphinidae > Aethalodelphis > Aethalodelphis obliquidens. The sequence continues at coordinate 5,259,157 of NW_020837973.1, forward strand.
CCTGGGGGCGGTGCGCTCATGCCTGTGGCCAACGCAAGCCCAGATCCCCAGGGAACCTGCCTTCAACTCAGGCCTCCGAGAGCCCAGCGGACCACACGCCACAGAATAAGGGCCGCAGTCAAAAGTTGTAGAGCCCATGAGGAAAAGGGCACCATGAACAAGAGCTTCGTGAACGTGAGTGAGCTCAGATCTTAGAGTTCATAGACACAAGTTGTAAAGTGAATACTTAAATATTTAAAAAATAAAGAAGGGATTGAAATTATGAGCAAAGGAGCAATATACTCTAAAAAGGACAACATAGATACAAGCTGGAAAACAACAGAGCTTCTGAAAATTTTCTTTAAATATCAGTAGGTAAGACTACAACTAGAGTGAACGTGAGAAGCACACAGCAGCACTTAGTTTGGAATCCTTCAGCTTACCTTCCTGGAAACCATACAGGAACAACAGCAGAACAAATGACCAAAAAACCCTGTAAAGCTCGAATGACTTAAACCGTGGCCCTGGGGTTACCCTTGGAGTGTGCAGCTCTGCTCTCCGGCCCGATGACTTCCAGGCCCCCGCGCCCTGCTCTGCCCCTTGGGTGCCCCCCCCTCCCTGGGGTGTAATGGCCCAGATGTTGGGGGAGGGGTCTGGTCCACACAGCACCCCACGTGCTTCGAGAAAGGTCTGGCCTGTCATGTAGACTTGATGCATCTGTGAAGATGTGAGGAGTGAATGAATGAGTCTGTCCTTGAAAATCTGTATTTTCTCCAGCTCTTTGTGTAGGGGTCCCTTAGGTCCATTTTATCAAGTTGGTTCATTACTGTTAGTCTGTGTTCCCCATCCTTGTTTAAGTTTTATCAGCGTGATTCATTAACCGGGGAGGTGATATATTGAAGTGTGTTAAAACCGTAGCATTTTATAGTCAGACAAACAGATAGGTATTGATACAGGCATGTACTTCCTACCAGAAGTTGTGATATGAAATAGTAAAACCGGTCATGTTAGATGTGTCTGATTGATGAAAATTCTGTAAAGGTTGTATTTCCCCAGAGTTGATTTGTGTGTTCTCCGAGGACGTATCCACTGGTATCTCTTAAGTCAGGATTTCATTAGGCACTGTTTCATAGTAAACGCACTGCTGGGTCTCTGTTTTCTTCTAGGGGGCTTGTTTGAATACATCACTGCGGCCAACTACTTCGGAGAGGTCGTCGAGTGGTGTGGCTTCGCCCTCGCCAGCTGGTCCATCCAAGGCTGGGCTTTTGCTGTGTTCACCTTCTGTGTCCTGCTCACCAGGGCTCAGCAGCATCACCAGTATGTTTGAAAATGCTTTTAGCATTTCTAATTTGTCCTCCGACCTTGGTAGAGCAATTTGCAGGTTAGATTTTTGAAATGTTCGTATCAATTTGCCAAATCCCAGTTTAAACCAGGCTTTAGCTAAACGAGCATGGAACCACGCAAATGTCTGAAGTATAGCCCAGCTGTAATCGTCAGGTACATCATTTGCTCCACCCTGCTCTGAGCCTCTTTGAATGTCTGCTGCTGGACTCGGTGGTCAAGTTGAATGTCAGGCAGGGGGATTCAGGGTCTGACGTGGACTCGCCAATGATAACAGGGGACACTGACCGGGCAGCAGGCCCTCGGGCGGCTGCAGTTGGAAGCATCAGTGTCTGGCCCTGGCAGAGCCCCTTCCCACAAGGGCATCCCACTGTGCAGGGTCCCTGATGGACTCCTGGGATACCACACCTCGAGGTCACATTGTTTTCCAGAGTGTGAGGCCTTTATCAGATCCCCAAAAGGGTCTGTGATCCATTTGACCAACAGTATAGAAAACAAAGTATGTTAAAGCTGAAGTGAGCTTGCAGGGCATCTTCCCCATCTAACAGGTGGGGAAACTGAGGCTCAGGCTCAGACAGGGTGGAAGTCACGTCTCGCTGAGACTGGAGAGCTCGCAGACCATCTGAGCACCGGGACAGTCCCCTGATGCCGCAGCAATGCTGGAAGTTTGGCGCGGCTCGTTCCCCAGTGCCCACATGGACAGCTCGTGTCCTCTGAGCTCGAGGGGACGCTGCTCTGCTTCCCTGGCTTCATGCACTCGGAAACATTCCATCCTGACCTCCAGGGCTGCTGACACAGAGGCATCCAAAAATGTATATCATTGTCCTGCTTCACGGACTTTGCCATCTCTTTGGGGAACAGGACAGAGCTGGAAGGCCAGCAGAAGAATAGATGATATCTCGGTGCAGTGGGAAACACAGACTTCTTAGAGTCAGAAGTCCCGGGTTTATTTCCCAGGCTCACCATGTATTTGAAGACACAGAGGATTATTATCGGAGGTAGTAAGGAAGAGCTAAAAATATCTGTTTAGCTAATAGTTGAAGACATTACAGCAAAAGCGTGAGAGTTATTGAGATCCTGAGAGCAGCACCTCTGTTCTTTGAAGTACCCCCTGCGCTGGTGAGTTGTTGAGCTTCCCTCCTGCCAGTGAGGGGAGCAGGGCCACAAAGCCAGGTCCCGTGTGTATCCCGGAGCTGCTGTGAAGACAGGGGTGGGAAGGAAGCCCATACCAGCGAGGGCTCAGGAAAGGGGTTACAGCGTCAGAAGTGGCTCAGACACACAAACGTTCAGGAATGATTCGCCGTCTAGGGTTGGATTGAGTCCTAACCCCAGGAACAGAGTCCGTGTAGACGGGCTTAGTTCAGATGAGGTCACCCTGGAGTCAGGCCCTAGTCCAGTAGGACTGGTGTCCTTACGAAGAGGAGACGCTTGGACACAGACATGCACGCAAAAGAAGCGACGGCTGCGTGCAGACAGACACAGAGGGAAGCTGAGGGCCAAGAGTGTGGCAGTGATGCAGCCACAAACCGAGGAACCCCAGAGGCTGCCGGAAGCTGGGAAAGGCTGGAAGTGAAACCGTACACCTCAGACTGGGACTTAAACCCACGCCGGCCGGGACTCGAACCCGGCCAAAACCCACAGTCTTCCAGCTGAGATCACACACCGGGTTTCAGGACTTAAATGAAGCTCAGATTCTTGATGTCTCATGGCAGAAAGAATTCAGTGAGAGACAAAGTGATGGGTAAGAAGTGGATTTATGTAGAGAGAAACACACTCCACAGACAGAGTGTGGGCCATCTCAGAAGGTGAGAGAGGCACCAGGGTATGGGAGCGGGTAATTTCATAGGCTAATGAGGGGGAGGAGTGTTCCAGTTGTTTCAGGAAGGGGCGGGGATTTCCAGGAATTGGGCCACCGCCCACTTTTTGATCGCTATGGCCTGTCCTGGAACTGTCATGGCGCCTGCGGGTGTGTCATTTAGCGTGCTAACGTGAGCTTGCTGATACCGAGGCTCAAGGTCTAGTGGAAAAAGTCGACTTGTCCGCCATCTTGGACCCATTTGGTTCTAATCCGTTTATGTCACGTCCTCGGGCTGTGTCATTCTTTCAAAGGTTGTGCCCTGCCTCTTTCGCTCCTGTTTCAGAAAGACCCTCCCTTGGAGCCTGGGAAAGAGCAGTGGCCCTACCACACCCGGACTGCAGGCTTCTGGCCGCCCGGCATAAATGCCGTTGTTTCAAGCCCTGGGTTTGTGGCTCTTCGTTATAGCAGCCCTGAGAAACCAGCACACCAGCCCTTCCAGGATTTACAGTCCATGGGGCTGTAAGCAAAGGCATTGAGCCTGAGGTCCTCAGTTTTCTCCTCTGCTAGATGATTTCCCCAGATCTCATGCCTATGAAACACTTTTCTCAGAACCAGAAAGATTCATACTCTCAGCAGGCCTGGCTGAAATAATATGTTATTATCACTTTAGAATAAAAGTATCTAACAACGTCCTAGAAAATGAATAAAGCAAAACTAGGTTCATGTAACAGCAGTGACAACAACTGCAAACTATCTTCCCCACCCCCACCCCCCCCCCCTCCCCCCCCCCCCCCCCCCCCTCCCCCCCTTCTCCTCTTCCTTCACCTCCCCCTCCCCTTTGTGTCCCCATCTCCCTCCCCCTCCCTTCTCCCCTCCCCTCTCCTTCCCTCCCCCTCCCCCTTTCTTCTCCCCTTCCCCTTTCCTCCCCTCCCCCTTCCCTCCCCCTCCCCCTTTCTTCTCCCCTTCCCCTTTTCTTCCCTCCCCTTCCCTCCCCTCCCCCTCCCTTCTCCCCTCCCCCTCTCCTTCCCTCCCCTTCCCCTTCTTCTCCCTTTCCCCTTCCCTCCCCTCCCCCTTTCTTCTCCCCTTCCTCTCTCCTTCCCTCCCCCTTCCCTCTCTCCCTCCCCCTTCTTCCCCTCCCTCTTCCCCTCCCCCTCCTCCCCCACCTCAGCACCAGCACCTACCCCACACAGCCCAGTGCAGGGGCCTAAGACCACCTTCTCATGGCCATGGGGGAGATGCTATTCCTGTCCATTTGTTATATTAGATATTAAAAAGTGAATATTGATTGGTTTCTAATAATAAAAGCAAAAGAGATAATCCTGACATTTTAAGAAAGTGGAACAGAGGAAGATTGAACAAGAGCACACTAGGTCAGTTGTAAAGATGTTTTCTCAAATGAAAACAGGGCACAGGAAAATCCCTCTCAGTGCTGCAGTGTGACACAGATAGAAATAGAAAATAATCCTATTTTCCAAATGAAAGTCTCTGTAAAGAAAACCCAAAGGTGTTCTTTGCAGATTCACGGGTTGAAAGGGCTCTTTTTCGTTCATTTGCTGTTTAAATTGATGTCAGTGTGAAAGCAACTTTAACTGCTGAACAATTAATTCGGTTTAGGGGAAGTATGTTCAGAAATGTTAGATTTACAAGCTGAGGACAAAATTAAGCCTATCTTTGTTTTTTTTTTTTTTTTTAAATCCAGTCAACCCAACTAATGAAACCATCAGATAAATTGCTTCCAAAAGGAAACAATCCCTGGGACTAGTCCTTGCACTATATTTGACTTACTGACAATGTTCCTAAAGCCATACTTTATTACAATGAACTTCTTTCTGTAACAGCTAGATGTGAAGTGTTTAAATCCATAAATGATTGTTATATTGATAATTAGATCTGTAGATCAGAAACTTAGGGTCACCTGTTCCGAGTAGCTAACAGATATTCAGGTTCGAGGGCCACATTTCAAGGAATGGTTAAGGGGGGCACGTTTTCTCACCGTTTTCTTCCCTGCCAGCCTCCAGCAGCCATGCTTGTTGGATGGGGCCAGGGTGTGGCTGCACCTGATTTCACAGCTGTTTGAGAATGAGCTCAGACGTGTGCTCATTCACACCCGGGCACTGGAGGTTGGGGCCGGCCTCAAGCACAGTCTTTGAGGGCAGACTCTGTTGCATGCTTATCTGTTAACTTTAATGTCATTTTTAAAAATGAACACAATGAGTCTTCAAGACACTCGTTGATGACACAATTATTTATTTTTTTAAAAGACCGATGTGAATATGACATGCTGCCATCTTGTCACAGCCTGTTTCATGAGACGTGGGTGCATAACCGTGATTTGTGAATGCTCGGAAAGTGTTTACTCAGCTGTCAGTGGCCCGTCCCTGTGTTCACAAACACAAAGCTGTTTCTGAGCCCGAAACGCACAAACGGTTAGGGATTATTTTGCGTTCAACAGAAAGGCAATGAGATGTTAGTTCAGTCTCCACAGTAATAAAATCAAGACAAAAAATTCGTATCCAGCCCTGGTCAGTGTCACATAAACTTTGGTTCTAAGGGTAGCAAAATGAATGAGAAAAGTAATAGAAATATGCCGCGTGTCCTTTTAAAATTATCTATACATACGCACATACTTAAAGTACTTTTTTCTTTTTGGCTGCGTGGCATGTGGGATCTTATTAGTTCCCTGACCAGGGATCAAACCCATGCCCCCTGCAGTGGAAGCACAGAGTCCTAACCACTGGACCACCGGGGAAGTCCTTTAAAGTATGTTTTCTTGAGGTGGGTTTGTGGTCTCAGTGTTCAAACAAATGAGAAGTTTCCTGGGTGGCTGCACAGCGCCTGGAGCCGTCCCGAGGGCGTGGGCGGGAGCGCCTGTCCTGTTCTTGCTGTCTTTGGGCCGCCGCCTTCACTCTTGCCCATCTGAGGCCGGTGTCCCAGGTCCCCGGGCAGTTTCAGGACAGGGGCTTGCCTCCTGCTCTCCTAGCATGCTGTCCACACTGCTGCCCCATGGGAGGCTCTTCGGAACTGGCTGCCGGGTCTGTGTCCTGGATCCCGAGCGGGCTGTCTTAGTCTGTTCAGGCTGCTGTCACAAACGTGCCATAACCCAGGGCCTTATAAACAACAAACGAGGGCTTCCCTGGTGGCGCAGTGCTTGAGAGTCCGCCTGCCGATGCAGGGGACGCGGGTTCGTGCCCCGGTCCGGGAAGATCCCACATGCCGCGGAGTGGCTGGGCCCGTGAGCCATGGCCGCTGAGCCTGTGCGTCCGGAGCCTGTGCTCCACAACGGGAGAGGCCACAACAGTGAGAGGCCCGCGTGGAAAAAAGAAAAAAACAAAACAACAAACGATTATTTCTCAGCGTTCTGGAGGTTGGAAATTGGAGATATGGGTGCCAGTACAGGCAGTTCTGGGAAAGGCCCTCTTCTGGGTTGCTTTCTCGCTGTAACCTCAAGGACAGAAAGAGCCGGGGGGCCTCTTTAATCAAGGCAGTAATTCCATCCTTGAGGCTCCACCTTCATGACCTCTTCGCCTCCCAAAGGCCTCACCTCCTAATACTATCATTGCCTCGGGCGTTAGGGCCTTCACATGACTTTTGCGGGGGTCACATTCAGACCATAGTGCAGGCTGACATGAGTAAATATGTGGACTGTACACATTCTTGGCACCTCTGCTGCCCGTAGCCCTGCTTGTCTCCACACACATCACTGATCTGGAAAAGTCCGTTGTTACTGTGGCCTTATGTCAGGGGAGGTGCTGCTTGATCTGAGGCCCAGTGACCAGCTTCTGTGGGTGTTTCTCATCCTGTGTCTTTTGGGGAACACAGAACAGCACATGAGAGCACCATGGCATCTGCTATGTTGTAATTCTGTAGTTGTGGATGACAGTGTTTAGTTGATCTAAAATCGACAGGATTTTGTTGACTCACTTTCAGGTTGTTGTTTTCATACGTTTCTGCCGTCTTAACAAATTAGCTAATTTTTTTTTTGATTTAATTTTATTTATTTATTTATACAGCAGGTTCTTATTAGTTATCCATTTTATACATATTAGTGTGTATATGTCGATCCCAACCTCCCAATTCATCCCACCCCCACGCCCCCGCCATTTCCCCCCCCTTGGTGTCCATACGTTTGTTCTCTACAATAGCTAATTATTTTTCATCGTTGTTTTTAGTCTGTTTAGCACTCTTTTGTACTTATGGAAAGGCTTTTTCTGCCTATTTCTCCATTTTGTCAAATTATTTTTAATCTTTTACTCCACCCACTTAGCTGCCACCCTTCCCAACGGGCTATTACCCCACAACGAATGAGCGTGCCTTTGTTGATTTAATTTGTATCAAAACTGAAAATACCTGTTTGAGTGCAGGGCCGAATTATGAACGACCCGTGTCACGTGTTCCTAGGTTTGTTTGAGAGTCACCTGGCATTTAGCTGCGTGCCCCTGCCACAGACCCTGGGTCTGGAGCAGTAGTTCTCTTCTGGGAACTGGAGAAAACTCTTGGGGTAACTAAGAGATACTCAGGATACAGCTACTCGGTTCCTCTCCCCTCCCCCAGTCAGCCTGCTTCCCAAGATCTGCAAAGATGGCGCCCCGGTATCCTGATCTGCGTGTTTATCACATGCCTGTAGTTTTCCCTGCCAATATAAAGGTGAATTATATGAGTCACATCTTCGTGAATCGTGCTGTACCGTCTGATATGTTCATTCATGATACAGACAAAGTCAAGCTATGTGTCTGAGATGCCAGAATTTTTATTACTACTTTTAAAAAGCTCAGTATCCCTTTATGATGAGAAATATTGTCCATTTTGTTAGCAACTGTTAAATGTTTCAGTGAGAAAATTAATTTTTAATGTATTTTTTGTCTTATTTCAGGTGGTACCATGAGAAATTTGAAGACTATCCCAAATTCAGAAAAATTATGATTCCATTTTTGTTTTAAGTTCGTTGTCAATGGGGTTACCTTCAACTTGAAGCTTTTCGATCATGTTTCTCTCAGGATGATATAAATGAATGTGTGTCTGTGTAATGTTTCTGCTACTTCACCTTTTTCAAGATTTGCTCTAGGATTGTGTAAATGAGTAAACTAGCTAATAACAGTAGCCAATGTGTAAGCTACCTAATAACAGTCTAATCAAACTGAAATGGCAGCTGGAAGTATGACGCTGCATACCGGGTCACGGATCTGGACCTCTAATTGCAGCTTGACCCTCCTCTCATTTGTCTGCCTCTTTGGACCAAAACATTCTCTACCCCTTGCACAACTCCCTACAGCAATGGGTTTAAGGTCAAAGGTGATGTTGTCCCCTCCCCCTATGGAGGTGTTTTCTGTCTTCATGTCCCTCTCATCCCCCTAGGTCGGAGAGGCCCGGGTCCCCACAGAGTACACCCACCACAGCCTCTCACTGTTGGGTGTTGGGCAGGCAGAGAAGCTGGGCGTAGAGAGGAGAGGCCCAGCGGAGGCCGATGCAAAAAGGCCTCTGGCACCTGCTCCAGCCTGGACCACCAGGTGGCTTCACTGGCAGGACAGGGCACTGGGGGCATTCCTAAGGAGCAAGCTGCTGTGTCCCCCACGAAAGGGACTTACTTCCTGGAGGCCCTCAGCTGGGAGCACGAAGGTGCTGCGGGGCAGCCTTCCCATCTCGGGTCACTCGCCATGAGCCGTTAGGAGTCTCTGGCTTGGGATGATTTTTCTTCCTCCTTCTAGGTAGAATTAACATTTTTTAAAGGCACTTTTTCTTTTTAAATACCTCTCAATATTGCAAAACTATAATTTGAAGCAGAATTTCTTATTTTAGATGCACTCAAAACCTCCACGGAGATGAATGACAGTAATAAAATGTACTACTTATTGCCAGATATGTGAAAGAAATCTCCCCACTGGAAGGCTACCTACTGAGTCTCTTGCCCGCTCTGTGAAAATCCAATGAACACATGGTACGGACCCCTCCTCACCTGGGACAGCACTACCTCTATTGCTCCCGCATTTGCAGGGGTGGGAACCGAGCAAGGTGTTAAGTGGAGAGAGTCCGTTTTCACTTAACTATCTCTAACGATGCTGGGTGGCAGAGGCCTCCGGGACATGCCTGACGTTGCGTCCTGTATGTTCTCCGACCGACTGCCACCTTTGAGCAGGGAGCAGGCCCTCCTGCCCCCGGCACCCCGGGGCCCCTGGGCACCCCACCAGTTCCCTCCCCCCTTCTCCCGGCTCACCTTCCCAACCAGGGGCTCCCTCCCCATGAGGTTTCATGTAGAAACTGTGTTCTTGGTGTTAGTGGTTTTTAGAGTCCCTTAGGGTTTTAGAATGACACGGAAAGCTTTTCCTGATGTGGCCGTGCTTCATTTTTAACTAAAAATGGAATGCTTTTGTGGGGAAATGTTATGATCAAATAAACGTTGGCCCTTTTTCTGACTGAATAATTACTTGAAACCATAAAACAATAAATATTTAGGATCTCCTCCAGAAAACTCAGAAATCTGAGCAAGTCTTGATGGATCTGGGCCCCTGGGCTCTGGAAGGTGTACCTGGCCAGAACGATGCTTGTCTGAGAGCTAGAGATGCTCACTGTGACTTTTAATTCTGTTGGTGCTTCTTTTTTATTTGAGTGACCAAAAGTTTGGGTTAAGTGGGGATTTGATGAATGGTTGCTACTTCACTGTCATGTGCTGGGTGGATGATTGACAGGACGAAATCTTGTTCTATGTTGTCTGCCTGTCTTCCCTTTGCTAAAAACTGTAACTAGCAGATTATGACAGTTTGTTATTGTGTTAGTTATAATAATTAAGGAGATTAATAAAATTACTGGTAAAAGTTCGGTTGTTTTGTTACCCTTCTGTGTGGACAATTCTTCACGCTAGAAGTTCAGACAGCCCTGAAATCTCTTTCCCACCCATATTAATATTTCATAGTGCTAAATATTCTCTTCTATCTCTCAGTAGAGCTGTGTGACATTCTTCGTATAAATCTTGTGCATTTCTGCTAAGGATATTTTCATTTATTTCATTTTTTTAACATCTTTATTGGAGTATAATTGCTTTACAATGTTGTGTTAGTTTCTGCTGTATAGCAAAGTGAATCAGCTATATGTGTACATATATCCCCATAGCCCCTCCCTCTTGCGTCTCCCTCCCTCCCACCCTCCCTATCCCACCCCTCAGGTGGTCACAAAGCACCGAGCTGATCTCCCTGTGCTATGCGGCTGCTTCCCACTAGCTTTTGGTAGTGTATATATGTCCATGCCACTCTCTCACTTCGTCCCAGCTTAAGGTTATTTTTAGATATATGTGAATGAGAATATGTCCCCAAATACATTTTATAACCAGGATAAATCAAACCTATTGAGGTTTGTATATTTGTCACATCCAGCCATGCTACTAAGATTATTTTATGAATTCCCACCTTTTGTTGCTGTTATTCTTAGGTTCTCTAGCTTTACAGTCATACCATTCTCAGTAAGTAGTTCTTATTTTGCAGTATTTGAAGCTGTTGCTATTGTCGTTTGCTGCTTATATTAACAAGAAATTCAAAAGCAATATTAAATAATAGAGGTGATTGCTAGGATTCTTGCATAATTTTGACAGGAATGCCTAATGTGAAATGATTATTTTGAGCACTCATTTTCTTGTGTGGTTATGGTTCTGTTTAAGCTTCAGCCGTTGGGATCTTGTCTTTGCTTTTTTTGTTTATCTTTTTATTGAGAATTTCAAATGCACGTCATACAAATCAGAAATGAAGACAAGGGTTGGCCAGCAGGCGTAGAGAAGACGGCAAACTAAGAACAGGCCCACTTGGACATTCTGGTCTTGTAGGTTATTCATTAGATGTTCTTGGAGTTTATCTTTTTCTGTTTTACTCTATGTTTTTTATGGTAATTTCCTCTGTATTGCCTAATTTGTTAATATTCACTTTGATCTTATTTTCACGATTCTAATTTCACTCCTCTAATTTGGGGGAGATTTTTCCATTGTGTTCCTAGCTGTTGAGAAGGAGTGCTTCATTTATTTTCTTCTGAGCATGTGTATTTTTTGGCTTTTATTAAGGCTCTGTGTTTCTGGTAAGGAACATCGACCACATTTCCTTAAGTTTAACCAAGTTCCTATAATTATGATCCTGAGGAGTCCCAGCTATACTTCTTAGATTTGCTTTGATCCAAATATTGTTAGGAAACTAGTCTTTTTGTTTGAAATGGTGCTTTTTACTTTTCAACCATTTGGGGGGATTTTATTTAAACATTTTTTGTTCTTTTCACATGTGTGGATATAGTAGAGACCATTTTCTGTGAGATTTCTCCTTTGTGGATTTTGAGTTTTCCTTTGTAGGCTCAAACCTCTTTTATAAAATAACAACACCATTTTTAAAGTTGGTGCTGTTTGTTCTATAGTTAATTCAAACATGTTATATTGTTAAAATTCCCTGTATTTTTTAGCACCTTAGGAATGATTTTAGGTTTTTAGGAGTTCACTTAGAAGCTCCCAGTTAAATATGATGAGCTGAACTTATGCTTTGACTTCCTCCGCCTGCTGACAGAGGTTTACAAACCACATCTGATAGAGGTCTTGTATCCAAATATGTCAAGACCTCTCAAACTTCAGTAATAGATATTTTAAATATATTGTAATGGGCAGAAGATTTGAACAGACACTCATCAAAGAATACATTCGAATGGCAAGTAAGCACATGCAAAGGTGTTTACCATCTTGAGTCACTAGGGAAACACCCATCAGACCACAAGGAGATACCACTGCCCATCTCTTTGAATATCTAAACTTAAAAAGAATGACCAACCAAGGTTTGGCAAGGATGTGGAGACCCTGGAACCCTCACATACTGCTAGAGGAAATGGGGAATGAGCTAACCACTTTGGAAAACACTTTAACAGTTTCTTAAACACTTAAACATACATTTAATATATGACCCAAAATTTTCACTCCTGTGTATTTACCCAAGAGAAATAAAAGCACATATCTATACAAAAACTTTTACATGAACGTTCATCGCAGTTTTATTTATAGTAGCCCAAACCTGGAAACAATCCAGTTGTCCACCAGTTGTTGTGTATCCACACAATGGAATACTACCCTGCATAAGAAGGAATAAACTATGGATCTCAGCAACAACATGAATGTGTCTCAAAATCATGCTGGCTGAAAGAAGCCAGATAAAAAAGAGTACCTGCTGCATTGTGTGGAGATAAGCGTTTGCCTGGGAATGAGGGCAAGGGGGAGGGGGCATGAGGAAACCTTTGGGGTTGATGTTTGTTATCTTGGTTATGTGAAGCTGTGTGCATCAAATTATACACTTTAAATATATGCAGTTCATTGTATGTCCCTTATATCTCGAGCTTTTAAAAAAATTCATGTTATTACACTTGCAAAACAATAGAATGCTATGAAAACGAACTTATCTGAGAACAATGAATCTAGGAACTGAGAAAATGAGAATTTGATAGAAGAGGTAGAAGGCAAAGTCAAGGCTGTCCTAGAAAATATAACAACCAAGAACAAGGAAACACAGCACCACGTAGACGGTCCCACATTTGACTCATGGGCATAACAGAAAAGCCTTCTCCCCGATTCTTCCCTAACTGGGATGATTTCAAGAACCTCAGTCCACATAAGCTGATCTGAGGATTGCTTCAAGGTGACCTGTGAAACAAGGTGGACTCCGACTAGACAGGAAGCCCTGGTTGGCCTTCTGGTGAAGGAAGCAAGCAAGCGGCACGACAATCACTGGAGAATGATACAGTGTTTGCAAGTTGAGAGGGAAACAAAACGCTGTATCTGAGGAGAATGTGCGTGCACATGTAGTAAAAGCATAAAAACAGGGATTGGATACACAGAAGTCCTTGGTCATGGTTGTCTTTGAGGAGGATGTTTCAGCAAAAAAAATAGAAATGAAGTCCTCCCTTCCCTGAGAGCAAGGAAAACAAAGGGACAGCGAACAGGCTAGAGAAGAAACATAACCTGGCCTGAAAGAGTTAATCACGCCTTGGTTTACTTTAACTGTCACTAATTTGGAGTAACTAGATTTGTACTTTACAAAGCTAACCTCACTCCCTCACTCCCTGACACTGTGTAATTTACATTCGGTACCCATCACCCCTAACTCTGTGTGAGTTACATCCCCTGCCTCTCACTCCCTAATCTTATTATGTCCAGCACTTACATTCTATACGCCCCTTGTAACAAATCACCCCCTATAGGTTTTGCATTTCAGAAACAAGTTTACCGGGCAATAAACCAGAGGCAAACGGTTGCAATTACCAGACAGCGGGACCCCAATTACGGGGCGGCCTGACGCCAGCTATGACTGTTTTGAAATAATGCAAAGGAAAGGAAGAATGCAAGACCTTCACTACTTTGATGCTTATCATATACCCTGGACTGCAAGCCCCACATATAAAATCTTCCCTGATTCCCAAGGAGGGAGGACACAGCTCTGGAGGTGCTAGCCTGCTGCGTCTTCCCTTCTGCCTGGCAGAAAAATAAAGCCATCTCTCTCTCTTCCTCCAAAATCCCTATCTCCGTATTTCTGTTCAGCCTAGGTGCACAGGGAAGCCAACATTTCGGCAGCAAGGAGAGGAGACTGGAAATGGGGAGGAGAATCCGGGCTACTTCAGACTTCCAGTCATGTTTGTTTTAAAGATCTAAAGCAAATATATCGAATCTATGTTTCAAATAATATTTATGCTGCGTGGCTATGTCATACTTTGCAGTTCTATGTGTTTTTATTTTTTAATTAAAAAAAGAAAAGAATACGGAAGTAGAGTCTGGATAGTGAGGAAAGTGAAGCCAGGATGCTGTAAATAGGAAGGGAGAAAACGGGCTGTAAGCAAGGCGTGCCTTGAGTTGGAGCAGCCGTACACATGGAAACTCACAGGACTCTGGAGAGCTCCACACAGGCAGCCATCCTGTTCTTAGGGCAGAGGGTCTCACACCTTCCTTTGCTGTCGTTGTTGTTGTTGGGGGCGTCAGAAGCAGCACAAGGAGTTCGTGAACACCACTGAGATTTGACGACAGTTCCTACACACTGAATGAGGAAGTTTAACAGATGACAGATACTGTATCCCTGTATCCCAAAAGAGAAATGCAGGGTTAGATTACTCAGTACGTTTCTGGAGAAACGGGTGGTCCACCGTGGCCAGTCACGGAATTAGACAAGGGGGCTAAAAGGCACAATGTAGTTGTGTCCCCAGTAGATCTGGGGTCTAGTGTAGAAGGAAAATACAATGGGATGCTGCATTATGGGAAATGAAAAGGACAGAGGGCCCTCAGTCTGCTCAGTGGCTATTGTATGTTTACAATTTGGGGAAAACAGTCTGGGCAGAGGCCATATCTGTAGAGGCCAGAGGAGTGGAAGGCCAGGAGGCTTCTGGGACCGAATTTAGTCCAATGTTGGTGAAAATAATGAGAAAGGGGGAATTGGAGGGGCTAAGATAAAACAGGCGAGGCACGTGTGAGGAAGACACCATGTGGCAGGCAAAGGACAGAAAGTCCCGTCGTTCAGAGCCCACAGGCATGCCTGAGAGGGGCTATGTCATCAGACCTGGAGGCTCCGGAGGTTTCTCTGGTAGCCATGAGCGTGATGCAGAGGAGTGGGCAGGTCAGGGAGATGGGTGAGGAGTCAGGAGAAGAGCAGGTGTGGACCTGCACAGACAGGTGTTGGGGGAGGGGTGGGCATGATAAATACCGAGGAGTAGAAGTTGAAAGTCTGTATTTCTTTTTAATTCTTTTTTTTTTTTTTTTTTTTGCCTCACCGCACAGCCTGTGGGATCTTAGTTCCCCGACCAGGGATCGAACCCTGACCCCCTGTAGTGGAAGCACTGAGTCCTAACCACTGGACTACCAGGGAAGTCCCATGAAAGGCTGTAGTTTTAAATGAGCCAAAGATCTGAACTTCACTAAGGAAAATACACCTGTGGCAAATAAGCACATGAAAAGGTGTTCAACATTTTTAGTCATTAGGAAAATGCAAATTGATACCACAAACATACTACCACACATGTGATAGAATGGCTCAAATGAAAAGCCTGAGCATACTAAGTGTTGGTGAGGATGTGAAGCAACTCAAAGTCTCACCCACCTGGCTGGGGGGAATGGAAAATAGCAAGACTGATTTGGAAAACCAGAAATTTCCTTCCTCTCTTTTTTCTCTCTTTCTCTCTCTCTCTCCCTCCCTATCTTTTCTTCGTTTCTTCCTTGTTTTCTTCTTTTCATTCTTATGTTCTTTCTCTCTCTCTCCCTTCCTTTTTTCCTTATTTTTTTTTGAATTGTCAAATATTTAATGCTAATTAAAGACCCAATTGTCTTACATTTTTATCACTATTTGATCATGAACAGCAAACGTTGTTGGTCTACAACATACCATCTATCTATATACAAAAACACCATAACATATTCTTAGGCTCTTAATTCTGAGTTTGAAAGTTAAGCTGAATTTCTATTGAATTTTAGGAAATGTTAACTGTAAAAGTGATTGAATTTTTTAAATGTACTGCTTGTTCTTTGAAGACCATTGACAGTGTGAATTTAATAAGCACACCGCTGGAAGCTTTAGGAGTTACATTCCTAATATTTATCTTGCCTGGACTTAAAAGTACTGAAAGCTTTCCTTCATTGTCAAAGCTCAGAAGTATTGATTTCATGGCATACTGAACTGGAAATGTGCCATTAGAGGATTTGGAAACTGTTTATCACATACGAAGTAAAGACCATAGTACCATAAGAGACTCCAGTTCAAGTTGGCAGGCAAAATATAATTTAGACTTAAAATGCTGTATTTAAAAAGAAGATAAATTTTCAATTTGGATAAATAAAAATAACTTCATTTTCAAAGCCTTGGCACCACAAAGGATGGCGTGCACAGTAAGAATCCTTACTTCACAGTGTCCCTCTGCTCTTTCTAGAGACTTGAAGCTGGTCAAGTAGGGAATAAGAATGAACATTTTCCTCAGTAAGATTCATAAGTCATAACTTATTTACTTCTCCCCATCAAATACTGTTACATTTACTTCAAATCATTTAAAAACTAGGTCTGTTCAAAGTGGAGGTTCTCCAAGTACAATGCAAATTTGTTTGACCAGAGAAAGGCAAACCTTACTAAGAATATAATCTTTATTGACAACATTTTAACCCTCTTCTTTAAAAATTAATTTAAAAAGCTAGTCCAAAAATGGCCTTTTCCTGTAAAGATGCATCTCTTCCAAACCGCAGTGAAAGAGACGTAAGTAATTTTCTATATTTTTTTCTACCACATGCCTCAGAATTCCTCACGAAATCACTCTCGGACACACCAGAAGAGCATTTGCAGAATGAGTTATGGGGATGACAGTGTATGAGCCTGTTGGACACGTAGGCAACGAAACCAGGACGCTGATTGTTAACCTGTTAAAATTATTCAGACATCAAATGGTTGGTTATATGCTAATTATTTACATAGAACATGGATTCACCAGCATAAAAAAATAGGGAGCCGCTGCCAGGAGACTACTTCTTTTAATGTGCAGAGGGTTAGCCGTTCTTCCCACTTCCTGCAGGCAAATCCTCCTCTGATAGACATTTTATGCCTTCCTATGATAGAAATCTCTGGCATTTTCCCAAGTGATTGTCTGAACAGCAGGCTAGCAGCCATCATACACAGAGACGTCAACCTCAAGTGTTCCATTCAGCCAGGCTGATCAGTGCCCAGGAGGCTGGGTTCCAAGGATTCGATACGAGCACAGCGTGGCCTCCGCGGCTTACGTTTTATCCCCACCGGACAGCACTATCCCAGGGCCCGTCCATCAAGGTCCACTTGAAGACCTGGTAGGGAACCCGGGGCATAGTCAGGGATCAAAACACACTTGTTAAATGAAACAATGACTCCCACACTGCTTCTCACTCAACAAGAAAACCAAGGTAGAAAAGCTCCATGCTTTAGGACGGGCCAACCTGGGCCGAGGGTCTGGATCCTGAAATAAGTGTCCTGTGGGGAATTGGTGGCTTTCATACAGACAGTCTGGACAAGTGTGCCTGTCGCTGCCTCTGGCTGGAGGTCATTCAAGTGTATTGCCAAACACAGCTGGCCTGTGTATTTTTAGACCCATAATCGTCTTGGAATCCTGTATGCTTGGAAGTGAGTGAGTGGGTACACATGATTGATGGCTCTTGGGGGTGTCCCCTGGTGACCCCTCTTGCACAGAAGCAACTTCCAGAAGCTAAGACCCCACCCTGGGCCAGCTTGGGGCCCTCACGTCTGCCTCTTTGCTCTGTTACCTGGATCTTGTTCTCAAAGCGCAGACTCGGCCTTGACTAGCATCACTAAGGATGAGATTTGGGGTATCCTTGCGCTATGATGAAGTCCAAGATTGCCAAATAAGTCGCGACTTAACAGCCTGTAGCTCCAGCATGATTCAGGGGCCCCTGGTTCCTCCAGCCTTCCGCTATGCCCCTGGGGAGAATCCGCTGTCTTTGTTTTGCCCGTCGGAACATGTGTCTCCCTCCCCGACTGGGACCAACTCTTAGCTGAGATTCAACGTTGGACTCCGGCGCTGTCCACCCATCCCAGGCAGGAGGCTGGTCTGCAGGGAAACTGCCCTGCTACTGCTGAGGCTATAGCCTCTCCTTGGGGACCAGCGTCCCAGCCTCTCTCTAGTGGCCAGGGCAGTCTTCCCTCATCGTTCAGGATCCCTGGGGAACCAGGTGCATCCAGGGGTCCAACCCACAGCTCTTCATTCAGCATGGAGAGGAGCTGGCCACCCTGCCCACAGACCTGCTGCCTTCTGAGCTGCCTCTCAGTATCTGCAGTCTCCTATAAGCAGCATGCTTTCCCATACCTGGCCTCCCTCTGCCAATATCACTCTGCTGTGGCAGCCCTGGGGCTGGAGCAGGGGCCCAAGCCGGGGGCAGTTTCAGAGAGCCCCTCCTTCCTCCCCTCACTGTGCCCAGGTCTGGAAGGGGCAGGCTTCCCACGCTGTCCTCACTTGCCTAACTGGGCTTTCTTTCTGCCCTTCAACTTTGTGGTTAAGCCTTGCTGCTGCACAAGGTGCAGGACAGAATGCGGGACTCGTTTAGCATGAAGGGACTGAAGTCAAGCAGTATTGCAGAAGCTGTCATCTTTTACAATTGCCAGCTGCCTTATTTGTTTTAACCCCAAGTGATTTTTCCCTCAGCCCCAACAGATGGTCCCTTTCCTTCACTGACTCAGAATCCCTCCAGCAACCCCCAGGTCTCAGTGCCAAGCTTCTCCTCACTTGACCTGGCAGCAGTTGGCACTCTGCCTGGCAGGGACTTCTCTCTCTACCTTTTACCTGCTTCTCATCCAAACCACCTGAGTCCCAGGCTCCTCCCTCCCATGACTGTGCAATGCGTCAGTCATCTGCTATCTGCTACCCAGTCAGTCTGCTGCTATTTATGGGAAAACAATCCACTGGCTGTCTCGGCTAAATCTGAAATCCAACAAGGAAGAGAGCTTACTATACCTGCCCTCCTCAGAGGTTGCTTCTCCAGGGCCAGACTTCCTCCTGTGACTTCCATTTCTGCTGGATCCAGGAGGGAATGTCTGTCCCGGGCTCCACAGCACAGCAGTTTGAATCACTCTGCCCACTGATTCCATTTCTAGAAACCTCTGTCTTATGGGGTAGGACCCTCTTGATATTACATCTCAGTGAGAAGAGAAATGCCAAAGGGGATGGATACCCAATGGGTCAGCTCATGAAGAAGGCATCTCCAGCAGGCTACCTCACCTTCCCCTGGTAAGCCCACCATCGGGGACAGTGCCTGCAGATCAAGCCCAATTCTGATACATACTTACAACACATACTCTGAGATTTGCAGTTACTGTTGGGAGTTGGAGACAAGACTTTCAGCTCTAAAAACCTCATTCGAATCAAGCTTCCACAAAATTTAGAGTCGAACCCATAGTTTTACATCAATACCATAATTACTATAGCTTTGTAATATAGTTTAAAATCAGGGAGCATGATGCCTCCAATTTTGCTCTTTCTCAAGGCTTCTTTGGCTATTTGGGGTACCATACAAATTTTAAGATTATTTGTCCAATTTCTGTGAAAATGCCATTGAAATTTTCATAAGGATTGCATTTATTTGTAGATTGCTTTGGGTAGTATGGACATTTTAATATTGATTCTTCCAATCCATGAGCACAAAATATCTTTCCATTTATTTGCGTTCTTCCTCAATTTCTTTCACTGATATTTTGTAGTTTTCAGTATACAGAGCTTTCAGCTCCTTGGTTAAATTTCTTCCTAGGTTTTTTATTCTTTTTGATGCAATTGTAAATGGGATTATTTTCTAAATTTCTCTTTCTGATAGCTTGTTATTAGTGTATAGAAACACAACAGATTTTTGTGTATTGATTTTATATCCTGCAATTTTACTGAATTTGTTTATTAATTCCAACAGTTTTTTGGCAGAGTCTTAGGGGTTTTCTATATTTATGTTATGTCATCTGCAAATAATGACAGTTTTACTTCTTCCTTTCCAGTTTTGATTCCTTTTATTTCTTTTTCTTGCCTAATTGCTCTGGCTAGGACTTCCAATAATATGTTGAATAAAAGTGGTGAGAGTAGGATTTCTTGTCTTGTTCCTGACCTTAGAGGAAAAGATTGTCACCACTGAGTATGATGTTAGCTGTAGGCTTGTCAAATATGGCTTTTATTATGTTGAGGTATCTTCCCTCTGTACCTGCTTTGTCGAAAGTTTTTACCATAAAGGATGTTTACTTTTGTCAAATGCTTTCTCTGCATCTATTGAAATGATTGTATGATTTTTATCCTTCATTTTGTTTAATGTGGTATATCACATTGACTGACTTGAAGATATTGAGCAATCTTTGCATCTCTGGAATAAACCCCACTTGTTCATGGTGTATGATCCTTTTTTTAAAAAATTTTTAATTAATTAATTAATTAATTTATTTATTTTTGGCTGCATTGGGTCTTTATTGTTGCATGCTGGCTTTTCTCTAGTTGCGGTGAGCGAGGGCTACTCTTTGTTGTGGTGCTCAGTCTTCTCATTGCAGTGGCTTCTCTTGCTGCAGAGCACGGGCTCTAGGTGCGTGAGCTTCAGTAGTTGTGGCATGCGGGCTCAGTAGTTGCGGTACATGGGCTTAGTTGCTCTGTGGCGTGTGGAATCTTCCCAGACCAGGGCTTGAACCAGTGCTCCCTGCGTTGGCAGGAGGATTCTTAACCACTGCACCACCAGGGAAGTCCACGTATGATCCTTTTAATGCATTGTTGAATTTGGTTTTTTAATATTTTGTTGAGAATTTTTCCATCTGTGTTTATCAGGGAAATTTTCCTGTAATTTTCTTTTCTTGTGGCAGCTTTGCCTGGTTTTGGTATCAGAGTAATTCTGGCCCCATAAATGAGTTTGAAAGATTACTTTCCTTTTCTGTTTTTTTAAAGAGTTTAGGAAGGATCAATATTAATTCTTTGAATGTTTAGTAGAATTCATCAGTGAAGTTGTCTGGTCCTGGACTTTTTATTTTTCTTATAAATTTATTTATTTTATTTTTATTTATTTTTGGCTGCATAGGGTCTTCACTGCTGCGCGCGGGCTTTCTCTAGTTGCGTCGGGTGGGGGCTACTGTGCGTTGTGGTGTGCGGGCTTCTCATTGAGGTGGCTTCTCTTGTTGCAGAGCACAGACTCTAGGCATGTGGGCTTCATTAGTTGTGGCTTGTGGGCTGTAGAGCGCAGGTTCAGTAGTTTTGGCGTACGGGTTTAGTTGCTCTGTGGTATGTGGGATCTTCCCGGACCAGGGCTCAAACCCACATCCCCTGCACTGGCAGGCAGATTCTTAACCACTGCGCCACTAGGGAAGCCCTGGGCTTTTGTTTCTGGGGAGGTTTTGATTACTGATTCAATTTCTTTTATGTGTAATTATGACATATAGGACTGTAACACCCATCTTGTAAGATGCTCTCTCTGCTTTGAAGAAGCCAGCTGCCATGGTGGAATCTGCCCCATGGAGAGGTCCACATGACAAGGAGGTAAAAATGGCCTCCAGATGACTCACAGCAAGATGCTGAAGCCCTCAGTCCTACAACCACAGGAACTGAAGGCTGTCAACAACCACACCAGCTTGGAAGCAGATTCTTTCCAATTAGACTCTCTGATGGGATCCCAACCCAGTTGACACCTTGACTGCAGCTTGGTGAGACCCTGTGCAGAGGACCCTGCTAAGCTGTGCCCTTGAGTCCCAACCCTCAGAAACTCTGAGGTCATAAACGTGTGTTGTTTTACACCTTAAAGTTTGTGGTACAATTGTTATGCAGCAATAGGTAACTAATACAATTATAAAGAGTATGATGGTTTGCTTTTTTGTTTGAAAACCACCATGGACTGAGGGTGGAAAACTTTTCAGAGCAGCTAAGACAAATATACACATATTAGGACATCCTCTTAACCTCACAAAGAACCAGAACATTTTGTAAAACTGCCTTTTGTCTGTTTGTTCTAACCCCAGTGCTAACATCAGGTTTGGTCAAAATGTCCTTCCTGCTTTAAGTCATTTCAAAACCCAACTTGTCAGAAGATAGTAAATGGAACTGCTAAGTCAGTAAAATAGTCTTTCTGAACTTCTAGGACCTTGTCCACAGAATGATGGAATCTAATTAACACTATCATTCAACTATGAACCAGTTTAAAAACTGCTGAAAGCAGGTTTTTTTTAAAATGACATTCTCCACTTTTCCCTGAAGAAAATGGGGTTGGAAAATCATATTTATATTGCCACTGACTAACGGAACTCAAAGGTAATATTTCAGAATGTTCACCTTCATTTATAAAAGCCTCACCTTTGTCAAATACAATACGAATGGAATATTAGATTCTTACCTCATCAATTCTTGGGTCTCCTAAAGCAGTCAGTTTTTACATAAAATGAAGATATGTTTAAAGAAGCAGTATAAAAATCCCTCAGCATTTAGTGGTCTATCTAGACGTCTGTTGGCAGATGGACAGGTGTCTGTATATAGGGAAGAACAGGAAGGATTAGATACTATGCTCCTGCTTTCAGGAAGGATGATGGGACTCTCTAGCCCACCAGAAATGAAGCAAGATGGATTCAACAGGACTGGAACATGGAGAGCTGATGCGGTGCTGGGGAGGGCTGCCTTAGCATTAGGCTGAGGACTAAGGGTTTGCATCATCCATGCAGCTAGTCCCCCGGTGAGCATTTGCTCTGCTCCAAATGGAAAAGGGGAGGTGGTATCTCTTGAAGACTGTATATATGAAGCCCTCTGGTCAAAGAGATCTGCCCTTTGCCAGGGTACCTCCCCCAGTTTGCATTTCCTCTAGGAAGATACTGGAAACCCAGCTGCTTTGTATAGATTACACTGGAAGAGTGGGTTCTTCAGTATCTATGAAGGAGTTGGTTGAGGAAGAATGAATGAATGAGATTGTTAAAACTCTATATCTTGGAGGGAATATTTGGAAAAGTTTTATGTAATACCCAGAGCGGAGTGAAAACCATGATAAATGAAGGGCCCCTGGGCTAAAGACAAAGCCCAAGGGTGTTAAAGACATCTCACTTCCCGTCTTGCCTCACAGAGCGATGCTCGACAGAGCTTGGCCAGGATGAAGATGAGCAGCAACAAAGCTCACAGTCGAGCTCCACAGTCTGGGTGCATTTGGGAAGAGTCTGGCCTGGATTCCTGGAAATGCTGACTTAGACATTCCAGAGACCTGACAGTTCATTATTCCCCAAAGCTTAAGGAGGAAAACTCAAGCTGTGAGTAGGGGGCCTCTAGGAACCATGGTGCCCACACACTGACCATTGCAAGGACACATTGAGGATCTCAGACAGACAGCCACTGGGCTCTGTCACTCAGTCCCACTAAGAGGAGGTCCTTCTTTGGGGTGGCATGCTTCAGGGCAGACAGCTCCCATTGTCAATGTCAAACTAGAGACAGAAAGAGCTCAAGCGTCATGGTCAAGCTGGACGTTGAAACTTCTGGCAGTTGCATTCCTGTTTGTAGATGTTTGCTGTCCGGGCTGTTGTCTGTGTATTAATCCCATCTTCCCATCAAGGTGACAAGGGAGCCACCACTCTTTGCTCTTTGCGTCTCTCACTGTGGCTGACAGGGTGGTCCTTAAGAGATAACGTTAACGTCTTAATAAATATTGGTTCATGGAGAATTTGCTGGAGCAAGCACAGACACTAAATTTAAATTCTTCAGTTTGATAGAATTGAAAACAAGCCAATTCTCTCAATGAGGTGACAATTGCCTTTCTCTTTTTAAAACTCTAGCTTGCATGACCTAAAATACACAAGTGGGAGGCAGTATTGTAGAACTATCTCAAGTTAATTAGTGTCTAGCTCTTTGCAAAGTATTCAACAGTCTAGATTGGTTGCTTCCACACATTGCACATCAGCAAGATTTGGTCTCAAAGGCTCCACGTGGCTGAGAAAACTCCATTCCCAGCTAGGATCCTCTGGAGAGGGCATCAATTATTCCCCATTGTTTTAACATTGATTGTACTGTCTAATTTGAAAGCATGTAAAAAAGAAAATGTTACTTGGCATTAGTATCATTTCCCATCACTTTTGAAAGATGTGTTAAGGGAGTGTTTGGCCCAATCAGTCTAGAAAAGTATTTCTTCCATAATGACAAGCCAATTATTTCTGCTTTGAATTACAAATATCTCCCTTAGGCCCATAGGGAAAAAATGAGTGACAAGCATATGAAAAAATGCTTGATAGCATATGTCAGTAGGGAATTGCAAATTAAAACAAGATACTACCGCACACCTATTCAAATGGCCAAAGTCCAAAACACTGACATCACCAAATGCTGGTGAGGACGTGGAGCAACAGGAACTCTAATAGGGCTTCCCTGGTGGCGCAGCGGTTGAGAGTCCGCCTGCCGATGCAGGGGACGCGTGTTGGTGCCCCTGTCCGGGAAGATCCCACATGCCGCGGAGCAGCTGGGCCCGTGAGCCATGACCGCTAAGCCTGAACGTCCGGAGTCTGTGTTCCGCAACGGGAGAGGCCACAACAGTGAGAGGCCCGCGTACCGCAAAAAAAAAAAAAAAAAAAGGAAGTCTCATCATCGCTGGAGGGAATGCAGAATGGTGCAGCCACTTTAGAAGACAGCTTGGCGGTTTCTTACAAA
Organism: Aethalodelphis obliquidens; assembly: GCF_003676395.1. NCBI lineage: Eukaryota > Metazoa > Chordata > Mammalia > Artiodactyla > Delphinidae > Aethalodelphis > Aethalodelphis obliquidens. The sequence goes on from NW_020837973.1 coordinate 5,283,386, forward strand.
GCTGAACATACTCTTACTATACTATCCAGCAACTACGCTCCTAGACGTTTGCCAACCTAGCTAAAATGAGTTGAAAATTTATGTCCACACAAAAACCTGAACATGAATGTTTATAACAGCTTTACTTACATTTGCCTAAACTTGGAAGCAACCAAGATTTTTTAAAAATTTATTTATTTAATTTATTCATTTTTGGCTGCGTTGGGTCTTTGTTGCTGTGCACGGGCTTTCTCTAGTTGTGGCGAGCAGGGGCTGCTCTTTGTTGCGGTGCACGGGCTTCTCACTGCAGTGGCTTCTCTTGTTGCAGAGCACGGGTTCTAGGCATGTGGGCTTCAGTAGTTGTGGCATGTGGGCTCAGTAGTTGTGGCACACAGGCTTAGTTGCCCCGCGGGGACATGTGGGATCTTTCCGGACCAGGGCTCGAACCCATGTGCCCTGCGTTGGCAGGCGGATTCTTAACCACTACGCCACCAGGGAAAACCCCAAGATGTTTTTCAAAAGATAAATGAATAAGGAAATTATGGTACATCCATGCAATGGAATATTATTCAGAGATAAAAAGCTCTCAAACTACAAAAAGACGTGGAGGAAACGTAAGTGCGTATTGCTAAGTGAGACCAATCTGAAACGTCTACATATTGTATGATTCCAACTATATGATATTTTGAAGAAGGCAAAATATGGAGACAGTAAAAAGATCAGTGCTTGCCAGGGGTTGGGAGCGAGGGGAGCGTTGAGTAGGCAGAGCACAGAGGATTTTTAGGGCCATAGAGCTATTCTGTATGACACTATACTAACGGACACATGTCATTATGCATTTGTCCAAACCCATGGAATGTACAACATCAAGGGAACCCTAATGTAAACTATGGACTTTAGTTAATATAATGTATTATTTTTATTATAATTATTTATTTTAATTCATCATTTAAATAATAATTTAATTGTCAAATGTAAATGCTATTTAGGTTTTACTTTATTTAAATTATATTTTTAATATCATTAATTGTAACAAGGGCACCACACTAATGCAGGATGTTAATAATAGGGGAAACTATGTGTGGAGAGAGGGAAGGATACAGAAACTCCATTTTCCGCTCCATTTTTTTCTGTAAACCTAAAACTGCTCTAAAAAGTAAAGTCAATTAATTAAAGAAACAATAGCTAAGTGGAAAGAGAGGGCATTTTGCCCATTCGGAGAGACCATTCAGACGTGTGATGTGTGATGCCCTGGGGCGGAGCCCGCGGTAGGTAAGAGAGGCTGCCCGCACCCTGAGCTTCTGATGCTCTGGTTCTCCCAGGGCTGAGCTCCACTGCCTCCAGCTGAAGGTGCCCAGAGAAAATGGACAGGTGACTGATGAGCTGCTTCGCAGAGCTTTCTGCTGGATGAATTTCTCAAAGGCAGGTGCCTAACTCCAGCCAGGGAGTGCCTTCTCCAGAGCTGGACACATGTGGCCCCCATCTGCACAGCTAATCCGCTTTCCAAGCTGGGCTCTGGGGAGGGAGGGCTGGTGGGGATGGCCAGGGCTGGGCAAGTTATAAAAATGTGCCCTTCCTCAAGACAGTTCGTGTCTACCTGTCAGAAAATTGTCACATGTTCTGATTATTTATTTATTTTAATTTATATACCAATAATAGTCACCCAGTTTTTTAAGTGTAGTCTATCTACTCAACACATTTTTTAATTTACTTATTTAGTTATTTATTTAGCCGTCCTGAAGGCATGCAGCACCTTAGTTCCCTGACCAGGGATGGAACCTGCACCCTCTGCAGTGGAAGCACGGAGTCTTAACCACTGGACCACCAGTCTTGTTCTGATTTTAGAACAAGACACTTGCATCTGCTAGAAAACTGTCAAGATAAGTACAAACCTGCACTGTCCACGCTTCTGATGGTACCTCCTAGACGTGGTGCCCACCTCCGCACTCCCCAACCACCCGACAGCTCCTGGAATATCCATCCTGGTGGCTGGCTGGTCCCCTCTGTCTCCCAGGAAGCATCCTCTTCCACACTCACTCGTCCCTGCTGAGGGACCAGGAGACCTCACAGATGATGTTCAGAATCCCTTCGTGCAGCTTCATCAGGAGTCCTTAGGAGTTTCCTAGGTTAATAGCACAAAAATGGGCTACTGTTCCACATTTCTGTTTATTTCCATCAGTTAATTGGACTTGGTTCTGCCTGAATAAGAAGGTTTTCTCTCTTGGGCTCCTTGAGAAGAGAAGCCTTGGGGTGCCGCCCTAAATCTTCAGGGGACAGACTCCCCGTACATCACCCTCCCAGTACTGAGTGCAACGTGGGTCCTGAGAATGTCCAATGCCCATAATTTACAGCTGTTTTTTCTATTATAGGTAATAATTTAATTCAGGACAAGAGATGTTATTCAAAGACATATAAATAATAGCCTCTACTAAGAATGTTCATTGTGTTGAGAATAAAGCACTGGGAGTTTCAAGATTGGCAAGTGAATGCCAAGGCTGGTGGGGCTCGGGGACAATTTTCCCTCTTGAATAAATGAAAAGGAGCATACTGCTACTTTCATTTTTTTTAAGAAGTTGAATATTTTATTATTAAACCGTTTCTTATTTTCCTGCAAGGCTGTTGCTTCACTGTACAAAAATAGTACCAGCAAATACAGTATATTGCAAAATTAAGAGAGTAATGCTCTTCATTGGACACTATACAACTCACAAACTTTTCTCCACTGCCATTTATTTCCAGTGGGAAAATCATTGAGTATTTTGATCCAAATCCAGGGATGGCTGTAAGCAATTTACAATATTATATAAGGTTAAGATAACAATGTTATTCTTGAATTACATAATTTTTATAACTAGTTTTACCATAGATAATTTCAGGAATTCTGAATGTTATAACTGGAGACTAGCCTAAAAATCATAGGCTGTTGTGAAAAAGATGCATAGGGTTTATCTGACATCATTAGGAATTTAAGGGGTATTTTCTTCAGGCAATATTGTAGCAAGTAGTTTCTTTTGCTAAAAGTTGCTTTTAAAAAATCTATCAGCTACTAATTTAAGACAACTATGCTAGATTAAGTTGTTTCAAACTAGTTTACTTAGGGGTTCCATGTTCACTCCTCAATAGATTTTATGTATTTCTCATATGCTTCTTCACTCATTAGTTCATCTAGTTCTGAAGGGTTACTCAGTGTCATCTTGATCAGCCAACCATCTTCATAACAAGATTTGTTGATAAGTCCTGGATTTTCTGCTAGAGCTTCATTAATTTCAGTTACTTCTCCTGATAGAGGAGAATGGAGTTCATTAGCAGCTTTCACATTTTCCAAAGCACCTCGTTTGTTCAATTTTGTCCCAGCTTCAGGCAGCCTACAGTAAACAACATCTCCCAAAGCTTCCTGTGCAAAATCGCTGATTCCCACTGTTCCAACACTGTTTTCTGTTGTTACCCATTCATGTTTGTCTGTGAATTTACGCACCGACAGCAGAGCGGGGCTGGTGCGCAGCGCCCCGCCGGCGCCCACCCTCAGTCCCCAGGGCCACGGCGGGCAGGGCATGTTGGGCACAGAGATGGCACGCAGGCTGCAGACCATGGCTGGCACACTCCGTGCTGCTCGCAGAGCCATGGTCTCAGGGGTCACTACTTTCATTTTTATTAGAAAATATGCCTTATAATAGCTCCCAATTTTTCTCTTTCAAACTGTCAACTGAAAATAATGCACAACCTAAAAGTTGAGAGTTGTTTAATCCGGTGGACAAAAAATGAGGACTCAAGCCGGGGACAAAGAATCTCAGATCACTCTGAAGAGACAAGGTGGGGAGCCAGGTTATAGAGGAGTTTTTGCAGAAAAGACTGGGTAGTGGGAATGTCAAAAGATTATTGTTAATTAAAGAAAACCAGACATCTCAAGTTAAGGAAATTGGTGCTCTTCTCTGTATGGGAAGATGCAAGAGTCTGGACTCACTGAAATCGTTCCTTTGATGTGCACCTCAGCTGTCTGGGGCCAGTATCCTGTGCTTTCCCATCCTGAGTCTCCTCAGGGTGCATCTTTGTGGGGTGGCTGCAGTGACTGAGGGCTTGATGGCGGGCATCCTGTTTCTATCCTGAGTTCCCTCAGGGCTCACCGTCAGGAGACTGTAACGTGATGGCTTAATGGCTGTTACATCCTTTGTTTATAGATATGGCAGGCAGCATTTTTAGTTCACATAATAGAGAACACCCATCCTACCCTGCAGAGAGGATAGATTCAATGTCCACTCTCCTCCACTCGCCTCCCTCCCCTCTCAACATCCTCCTGACAAGCATTCATTCAGCTCTTGCCAAGTGGCAGGCAGAGCTCAGGCTCAGGTGCTACAGAGATGAATACAGGACAGTTCTCAACCTTGAGGCACTCATTACCTGATGAGCCAATAAAATAATTTTTTAACACAAGGTGGCAGGTATGTGATACAAATTATGTTCAAGACATGTGTAAGTGGAGGAGGAAACGTTTGATTCTGCAAAGACAGCAGGTAACATTTCAGACCAGTCTTTGGCAGAAATAATTCTCATTGTTATCAACCATTTAATTCTCTTCCTGTGCAAACAGGAGGATGACATTTACCAGCTCCATTTACACAAATGGGGCCCTGAAACTAATTCCAGCCGGTGGGAGGTAGGCAGATATGATAGATGATACTTCTAGGCTGGCCCATAAAATACCTTGCACACCTGATCCTTTCTTCTCTTCTGCTGTAGCAAATCTAGAGCCACATGTTAGAAATGGCAGCATTTCAAGACAGAGGAGCCAGGATTGCTGAGTCACTGCCTGAGGGAGGTGCCCCAGCTGGAAAATCTGCATTGGATATCAAGTGCATGAGAAACTTTTACTTTGTCGAGCCACTGAAATTTGGGTGTTGTTTACAACAACTACCGTAACTTATTTAACACCATGGAAATTGCTGTTTTGCAGTGGGCTGTTTGGGTGACAAAAAATAGGTGGCTATTTTCTTAGCAGCTGGGCAAGAGAGGGTGAAGAAACAGCATGCTGGGTGGCTGGACATCTATGTGATGTAGTGATAAATCATTCGACCAAAGGGTCGCCTGCAGAGATTTGGAAGGCAGACCTCATCACGATAGGGGGTGTACTGGAAAATGGAATGTTAGAAGCGTGCTTTAATTGGACTTGGCTCTCTTTGGCAAGGCAATCCAAGGAAGAGATGAACTCAGGAAATAGTTGGCTGTTTTTAAGCAGAAAATGAAAGGTAGTAGAGAGTCCAGAAATTCAGGAACTTGTAAGGCTGCAAAAGGTAACTGTTTCTAGTCCCCAAACAGTAAAATATGGGAATAAAATGTAATTGAGCTGACTTTTCAGTTTTGGTGAACTTTCTGAGTGAAATAACATGACTTGGGACAAAGGTGTGAGTGAGCGGGTAGACTGCCCCTCAAGCCCAGTGGCCTCCAAGAGGCTGCCTCTTTGTTGAGAGAGAGTCACAGGAGTGAGGAGGCCAGAAAACAAAGGAGATTCCAGAACAGTGCTTAGGAAAAGTCTTTGGGTGCAGTTATAGGTACCTGAGAGTGACTGGAGGCAAATATATCAGCAGTCATTAAGTTTTTGAGATGATTGCTTTGCCAAGAATACCACGAGGCAGTGAGGTAAACAGGGAAAAGGGGTCTGTCTTTAGGTGAAAAGAAGGCTGAGAGATGGTCAAGATTCAGTGTTCTGGACACCTAGGCTCAGATCCTGTCAAACTGGAAGATAGATACACAAGCCTTGATCTTTTTTTTTTTTTTGCATTACTGGGGTGTCTCACTGTTGGGGCCTCTCCCGTTGCGGAGCACAGGCTCTGGACATGCAGGCTCAGCGGCCATGGCTCACGGGCCCAGCCGCTCTGCGGCATATGGGATCTTCCCGGACCGGGGCACGAACCCGCGCCCCCTGCATTGGCAGGCGGACTCTCAACCACTGCGCCACCAGGGAAGCCCAAGCCTTGATCTTTTCAGAAGGCAATTGGACTATGGATCACCACAAACTTAATTACATGGTGACTCCAATATTAGCTGTTCTTTCAGACATGGTACCTTTACTGGAAAATATGAACAGAGCTCCTGGAATTTGATATGCAGCTATTTATCTGACAAATGCTTTCATTTATTATTTTCCAACTTGCAAGTACCAGAAGAAGTTTGCTTTTACTTGGCAGGGCCAACAATATACCTTCACAATCTTGCCTCAGCATTGTATTCACTTGTCTTCTCTGCCACAATCTAGTCTGTGGAGAACTTGATTATTTTGATATCCTTCAGAATATCACACTGACCCTGCATGTGCCTGGAATTATGCAGACTGGATTTGATCAAGAAATAACAAGTACCTTCAATGCTGTCTCAGTCAGCTCAGGCTGCCATAACAAAACACCACACTGGGCAGTTTAAACATCAGAAATTTATTTTCTCACTTCTGCAAGCTACAAGTCCAAGATCAAGGGGCCAGCAGGGTTGGTTTCCAGCAAGATCTCTTTTTCTGGTTTGCAGATGGCTGCCTTTTGCTTGTATCCTCACCCAGCCTCTCCTCTGTGTACTCAGAGAGAAAGAGTGAGCACTAATGTCTCTTCCTTTTATAAGGACACCAGTCATATAGCATTAGACCCAACCCTTACAACCTCATTTAACCTCAAAGGCCTCTTTAAAGACCTCATATCCAACTATAGTAATATTGCGGGTTAGGGCTTCAACGTATGAATCTGGGGGACATAATTCAGTGGATAGCAGATGTCATATAAGAACCATGACAGTTAGAGCAGGTGAGATAAATACAAAGAAAATTCATGGGCCCATTACCTTGATAATGTCCCTAGGCCTCTATGGTCTATAGCACATCGGAATACTTTTTTTTTTTTTGCGTCACTGGGGCCTCTCACTGTTGGGGCCTCTCCCGTTGCGGAGCACAGGCTCTGGACGCACAGGCTCAGCAGCCATGGCTTATGGGCTCAGCCGCTCCACAGCATGTGGGATCTTCCTGGACCGGGGCATGAACCCGTGTCCCCTGAATTGGCAGGAGGACTCTCAACCACTGCGCCACAAGGGAAGCCCCGGAATACGTTTTGAAGGCTAAAGAAAAGTTGCTGCACACAACTTCTACTTAAAACTAAAAACAGATTCAATACTTAGGGGCACTTTCAGAATTTGGAGGCAACACATACCACGTTTGAGTTTGCTAGTCCAACCTATCTACAGAATAACCAGAAAGACCACCAGTTTTCAGTGGGGTTTCAGAGCGAGAGAAGATTCTGTAGCAGGTGCAGATTACAATCCAAACTGCCCTGCTACCTGAGCCTCAGGACAGAGCAGAAGGGTGATGTTCCCTGTGTGTTGCCTCTCTGGGAAACCCCAACAAGAGGACCATGGGACAGAACCATACACTTTTGGAGCAAAGACCTCTCTTCTGCAGAGCAACAGACTTCTCTTTGAATAAAAGCACCTGGCTTGGTAATAGGCCTTGGGAGCTATGGAACTTTGACCACAGGATCGGTGTCCTTGAGAGCTGAATGCCTCATTCTGGACTAGGTGCTATCTACGCTACCAAGTGTGGGTGGATGCATGAGTATTTCATTACCAAGTAGATGTTGTGTCTATGTGCGTGGCCCCTGGCTGGTACAGAAGGCACAAGGAAGTTGCATAAGTATGTGGTTCAGACTCTGACCTCTGTCCCTGCCGAGCTGCCTCATTTTCCTCGTGGGAGATTTGTTATGTCTAGTTGACTGGGGAGAAGCCCTCATGCCTGCTTTATAGTTGGTTCTACACAACGTGGAGGAACCCTTGATGTGGACGCCTGCCCAGTCAGGGGAGTCCCAGCCACCACTGCTCAACTCTGATGTCCTAATACAAAAGCAGCCAGAGACAATATGGCCCCAATACAAGGCTATGCCCCAATAAAACTTTAGTTATAAAGACAGGAAGCAGGCTGGAACTGGCCCACAGTCCATAATTCTTGACCCCCTATCCATGGGAGACAGACAGTGAAATGATTGATGAATAAGATGAGTCACTGGCCATCAAAGACTCTCCATAACCTCTCCGAGAATCTTAAAAACCACTTTGAGGTTTGACATATGCCTGAGGCATCCATTTGCTATGAATCATTTCTTACCTGCATTTAAAAGGAAATCTTAAATTTACTCTCCATTTGTAAGAGGATTTAAAAATACTCTTAACGGACTTCTCTGGTGTTGCAGCGCTTAAGAACCCGCCTGGCAATGCAGGGGACACGAGTTCGAGCCCTGGTCTGGGAAGATCCCACATGCCGCGGAGCAACTAAGCCCGTGCGCCACAACTACTGAGCCCGCGAGCCACAGCTACTGAAGCCCACGCACCTAGAGCCTGTGCTCTGCAAGAAGAGAAGCCCGCAATGAGAAGCCCGCGCACCACAACGAAGAGTAGCCCCCGCTCACCACAACTAGAGGAAGCCCACGCACAGCAACAAAGACCCAACACAGCCAAAAATAAATAAATAAATAATAAAAATTTAAAAGGAAATAGGTTTTCTTAAAAAAATAAATAAAAATACCCTTAAGACATATTTTATTATAAAATACCTTAATCTGTGACCCCCATAATAATTGCAGTAGTGATCGTTTTCAAGGAGTAATTCTTCACTTTTCAAAGACATTGCTTTTGAATTTCTTTAAATATTTATATCCCTGCCTGAATTCACTGTGTTGGATCTGGCAACTGTAATTTCCAATAGAGGGGGTAAGTAGGTAGGGGAACATTTTTAACCTCATGCATTATAGTTAATTTACTTCAAAATGGTGAAGGGAGAGAACCAACGGAACAGCAGGGCTTCTCTGGGCCTTAAGCTGCTCTGTGTGTGTGTGTGTGTGTGTGTGTGTGTGTGTGTGTGTGTTGAGGGCCCACTCTCTTTTCCTCTCTCTACCGACTGTGTGGCCACTACCGTCCTGGAGCTCGCCTTGGCCACTGCTGCAGGCCACGCAGTGGGCAAGGACGTCAGAGCCCCTGGGGAGGGGTGCACCCCTGCCATAGCATCTCCCCTCAAGGCCAGGTTAGAATCCCTTTCTCACACCTTGCCCTCCACTGGTGGAGGCCAGTGTGGTGCTACAGTAAGAGCCAGGAGCTCTGCACAGACTCCCAGCCCCACGCCTCACCAGTTACGGGATTCCTCACATCCCTTACTGCTCTGCACCTCAGTTTCCTTGTCTGTAAAGTGGGAATGAAAGTAGTTCCCTTGCAGAGTTGTTGTTAAGATTAAATGAGGGCTTCCCTGGTGGCGCAGTGGTTGAGAGTCCACCTGCCGATGCAGGGGACACGGGTTCGTGCCCCGGTCCGGGAGGATCCCACATGCCGCGGAGCGGCTGGGCCCGTGAGCCATGGCCGCTGAGCCTGCGCGTCCGGAGCCTGTGCTCCGCAGCAGGAGAGGCCACAACAGTGAGAGGCCCACGTAACGCAAAAAAAAAAAAAGATTAAATGAGACATTATCTGAGCAGCCAAAACAGGGACACCCCGCAAGCAAGGTGGTTCTTAGCCCAGTTCAGGGTCTGCTTCTGATATTTATTAAGCCTTCTTCAGTGAACTTGACCTCTCCTCACTCGCCTTCTTCAAAGTAACACTTGTCATTTGTACAGAGTGATTCAGTGGGCTCTTCCATGGTTGTTTCTCATGTTCTCCCCCTAAGAGAAAAGTGACTGTAAGAGCCGTGCCACGCACTTCTGTGTTTTCACCAGTAACACACACAGAACAGCTGTTAGTTTCATATTCAATATTGGTAATAAATATTGATATTTATTTTTATTTCAGGGAGGTGAGCAATTATTTGCCTTCCTTCCATCCTTCCTCCCTTCCATCCTTCCTCCCTTCCATCCTTCCTCCCTTCCAGCCTTCCTCCCTTCCAGCCTTCCTTCCTTCCTTCCTTCCAGCCTTCCTTCCTTCCATCCTTCCTTCTTTCCAGCCTTCCTTCCTTCCTATCTTCCTCCCTTCCTTCCTTCCTTCCCTCCTTCCCTCCTTCCCTCTTTCCTTCCTTCCACCTTTTTGGACACAGGGCTTTGGCACAATGGGTTCTGGCTTCAGCTGTGACAGCTCAGGCTGCCCACCTCAGGACTGGTGCTACCTTCCATCCACACAAACAGCTCTCTGCATCTCTGCAGGGACCACATCTGGCCCAAGGATGGAACGGCTCTTCGAAAGCTATGGAGCTGGGGACTGGACTGTCCTCCCTTCCTGCAGGGAACCTAGCATGCAGGCCGATGCTGGTCTTTGTGGTTGCTTCCCTTTGTAATACGTTGACCCAAGGGGCTCAGGGCATCAGTGGCAGAGACTTGGGCTCAAGAACTGCTCTCCCAAAGTGTCTGTTCTTCCCCGACCACCAGGCACTGTGGAGAGGAGGCCACAGGCTGTTGGGCAGGCAGAGAGTGGGGTGCAATATTTCACAACCACAGGTCTGCTTAGGGGAAGTACAGGACCAGCCACGGGGACAATGTACCAGTCAGAGCGCCACCGAGAGACATCCAACTTGGGATCTTTCTGTCCATCAGCCAAAATAACAAGACCTCCTGTCCCAGCACCCCTTCTGGTACCCAAAAGCCTCTGCTATTGGTCAGAACTTCCTTGGTTGAATGTGAAATAAGCTCAAAGGGGAGAAGGTGTTCTCCAAGGAGACATCGCTTGGCCTTCGAGAGGCTGGTTGCCAGGGAGCTTCCTTTTCCCTTGGTCAGTGCCAACTTCTTCATCTCTTGGAGCCATTCTTTCTTCCTGTTGGCTCCTGGACTGGTTGACCAGTGCATCCTTGATTGTCCATCACACGTGGTTGTAGGAACAGTCCCTGTTTGCCCCAGGCCCATGCCAAGTACAAAGTACTTTTACTCACCCTTCATTTATTCACTCAACCAACAGTTAATGAAGACCTACTGTGTGTGTTCCGGGCACTGTGCAAACATCAGTGAACAAAGCTCACATTTGTGGAAGAAGACAGAACAGAAACAGTAAGCACAGTAAAGAAGTGAATTCCACAGCACGCTGGGAGTTGCAAAGTGCTGTAGGGAGAAGAATGACAGACTCAGGAAGGACTGGGGGCATCAGGATCGTGGAGGAGAGAAAGGCGTACTGATCAGGGCTACCGAGGCGGGCGTGGCTGAGACGGAGGGGAGGGAAGGAGCCAGGGGAATATGTGGAGGAGTGGGGTGGGCGGAGGGAGGGGCCGTGGCAAAGACCTAAGGTGGGAGCCTGGGGGGCTTGCGAAGAGCAAGGAAGCCAATTTGGCCAGAGCTAGGCAGAGGAGGCAGACAGGGCAGGGGGAGCCGGGCCAGCCGCTGTACCAATATACCACCCCTGGGGGCGCTCATAAACAGCAGAAATTGACTGCTCACAATGCTGGAGGCTGGAAGTCCGAGATCAGGGTACCGACGTGGTGGGCTGATAGTCCTTTTCTGTGTCATAGACTTCCCACATCCTCCAATGGCAGAAAGGGCCAGGGAGCTCTCCGGCACCTCTTTTAAGGGCTCTGGCTCCATTCATGAAGGCTCTACCCTTATGACTTCATCATCTCCCAAGGTCCCGCCTCCTCATAGGATCACTTTGGGCATCAGGTGTTCAACATATGAATTTGGGGGGATGCACAGATTCAGTCTGTATGTAACAAGGCTGTTATGGCTGAACTCAAGGCAGAGGTGATGGTGGCTGGGACTGAGGTGCTCGCAGCGGGGATGCTGAAAGGGGGTGGGTCCTGGGTGCACAGGGAAGGAAGAGCCAGAGTGAAACAGAAGGAGAGGAAGAAAGGATGACTCCAAGGTTTTTGATCTGAGCAACTGGAAAGATGGAGGTGCTATTGTTAGCAAAGATGGGGGCTAAAGGAACGGGGGCTTTCTTGGGAGGAGCAGTAGCTTCAGATCTTTTTTTTGAAGTATTGTTAATTTACAATGTTACGTTTCAAGGGCACAGCAAAGTGATTCAGTTATACATATATATTCCTTTCCAGATTCTTTTCCATTATGTTACCATAGGATATTGAGTATAGTTCCCTGTGCTACACAGTAGGTCCTGGTGTATAGCACAGTGATTCATATATATGTATGTGTATGTATATGTATATTTTTTCAGATTCATTTCCATTATAGTTCATTACAAGATATTGAATATAGTTCCCTGTGCTATACAGTAGGACCTTGTTGTTATCTGTATTATATGTAGTAGTTTGTATCTGCTAATCCCAAACTCCTAATTTATCCCTCCCCCCTCCTCCTTTCGTCACCATAAATGTGTTTTCTATGTCTGTGAGTCTGTTTCTGTTTTGTAAATAAGTTCATTTGTATCACTTTTTTTTTAGATTCCACATATAAGTGATATATGATATTTGTCTTTCTCTGTCTGACTTACTTCACTTAATGTGATAATCTCTAGGTCCACCCATGTTGCTGCAAATGGCAGTATTTCATTCTTTTTTATGGCTGAGTAATATTCCACTGTATATATGTGCCACATCTTCTTGATCCACTCCTCTGTCGATGGACACTTAGGTTGTGTCCATGTCCTGGCTGTTGTGAACAGTGATGCAGCTTCAGATTTAAGCATTTTGGATCTGAAGTATCTACTCATAGCTGGTCCCCTCTGCTTTTCATGACTCTGCCTAGATTCCCTCTCAGAGAGTGACTTCATCCCCAGGTCTGCAGACCCCTCTCCAACAACAATGGAAGGATATTACTTTTCCCCATAAAACTACAGGATTCAGTAATGAAAGTTGTAGCCATGATGTCATATGCATAAGCAATAAAAAGTTAAAAGTCATAGTTTAATATTGTCTGTCAAAACTTTTTACAACTTGTAGCCAAGAAGCGTCAGTTACATACTAGCAACTTGATTTAATCTCAGCCAGGTTTCTGAGGTATAAGAAAAGCAGAAAGTAAAGCAATTTCCCCGTACATTTTATTCAATTGAGAGAGAAAGTCAACCAGACAGTTCCACCGGAACGACTATGCCTTGTACAGGTGCACTTGTTTGGAAACCTGCATTATATATATTTTTTTTCTTTTTTTTTTTTTTGCGGTACACGGGCCTCTCACTGTTGTGACCTCTCCCGTTGCGGAGCACAGGCTCCGGACGCGCAGCCTCAGCGGCCATGGCTCAGGGGCCCAGCCGCTCCGCGGCATGTGGGATCTTCCCGGACCGGGGCACAAACCTGTGTCCCCTGCATCAGCAGGCGGACTCTCAACCACTGCGTCACCGGGGAAGCCCCTGCATTATATTTTAAATATGTACCTATATCAGTCAGGATTTCGCAGAGAAATAGAACCACTAGGATGGTTGGATGGATAGATAGACAGACAGAGGGACAGGCACACACACACAGAGAAATAGATACAAAAAGATTTATTTGAACAGATAGGCTTATGCAATCGTGGGGCTGAGAAGTCTGAGCTCCATCGGGCAGGCCAGCAGGAAGGGCAGGCTAGAAACGCAGACAGGAGCTGCTGCTGCTGCCTTGAGGCAGGATTCCTTATTCTCTGGAGAACCAGTTTTTGCTCTTAAGACCTTCAACTGATTGGATGAGGCCCACCCACATTATCAAGAGGAATGTTTATTTCAAGTCAACTGATTGTAAATGTTAACGACACCTACAAAATACCTTCCCAGGAGCACCTAGATTCATGTTTGACCAAACAACTGGGCACCATGGCCTTGCCAAGTTGACACATAAAATTAAGCCTCCCAGCAAACTTCACAAGCAAGGGTCCTGCTCTTCTTAGAGAATTCAGATCTTTTTTTTTTTTTTTTTTTTTTTTTACTCAGGGCTCTTATTAGTGAGAGAACTGCTAAGACATTACCATCAGCTCAAAGGAGAATTTGCAGAATAGATATATATAGATGAATTTGCCAATTGAGGCCCTAGGATGTTTGGAATCATCCTTTCTACAGGGTAGAAAGCACTTGTATCTTGACAGGACAAAATTCACTTGCATGTTTAATGAGGGGACTCCTCAGTTCTGTGCATGTTAACTCCTATCTCTGTAGAGTTTCAAAATGGCCCAGCCAGAGACAAGGGTGCTGCCCCTGTGGATCAGATAAGCCATACATGTCCCCTAGACACACCAGAGTTCCACTGGAGAATTCAGATCTTGAAGAGATGACATATATGCAAAAAAAAAAAAAAATACTAAGCTTACATTTTTTTTTTGGCCACGCTGCACAGCATGGGGGATCTTAGCTCCCCAACCAGGGATCGAACCCATGCCCCCTGTAGTGGAAGCACGGAGTCTTAACCACTGGACCGCCAGGGAAGTCCTTAAAATAACACCAAACTTTAATGGAGAGAAACTCATAATAAGAGTTTATAACAGTCCTGGGCAGATCTGAGGCTTCGGGAATTGGGCAGAGGCTGAGCTAAGGGTGGTGTAGGCGGCCTGGAGAATCAGGGACGCTTCGGAGGGAAGAGCCAGGGGCACAGGGCACAGGGCCTGCACCTGCTCTGTTTCCTTCACCCACCCATCCCCACTGGGGGGCTGTCATCAATCACAGAGGCTTACTGGGTTTCCGCCTGCTGCTACGTACTTGGGGTTGGACCAGAGGGGCGCTAACAGTTAGGATGGCAGATTCCTGCTCTCTAAACCCCACCTGTGTCACTCTTCCTTTCACGGTGGATTATTCCATCCTTCATATTCATTGAGCACCTGCTGGGGCCGGGCCTGCAGTGGGCCCTGGGGATGTGAAGACCAGGAAGCTGAACCCACAGTCAGAAGGGGGAGGCTGCCAGGCGGTGATGGCGGAGTTAGGGTAAACTCAGGGTGCTGTGGAAGCTCCAGAGTTAGCGGGGGAGGGGTGTTCCTGCACCCCAGGAAGTTCAGGGAAGTCTTCTCGGAGGAGGTGACCCCTGGACAGTCTTGAGAATCCTCCAGCAATTTTGTAAAGATCAAACCACAAATGACCTGCACCTGTTTGCTAAGGTTCAAAATGATTGCAGGAAAGACCTAAGAATTTTTCTATAACATGGTTACATAAATAGTCCCAGCTGAGTGTCACAATTTCCAATCCCAGTTGCTTACCCTTTTCCCATTCCTGTGCTTGTTTTGGCCATACAGCTTGTGGGATCTTAGTTCTCCAATCAGTGATTGAACCTGGGCCACAGCAGTGAAAATGCCAAGTCCTAATGACTGAACTTCCAGGGAATTTCCCCATTCTTGTGTTTTCGACTTGGAGTTATCTGAAATTATCTTTAGGAAGGTCATAGAAATCTCTTCAGAAGAATTTAAACTCATTTCATGAGAGTACTATGAGGCCACTTAAAATTGAGCAAGTTGGGGGAAGTGATTAAAAATCAAGCCACATGGCATTTAACATTTCCAAAAAGGATGAAAATCACCATTACAGATGCAAAGCGAGTCCAATGCCACCTGAATTCGCTGAGTATCTTTTAAAAAACCAATCGAGACATGTTTAGGACTCAGAGAACTGAAGAACCCACCGGGATTTCTTTGTATATTTCAGGTTTGAGCCTTTATACTCGAGGGAGAATTAATGAGTCGTCACTATGTAACTGTCTTCTGTTGAGAGCCTTCTTTGCTGAGTCAGCGGAGGCCCCCGTTCGCAGGGAGTTGTTAATGAGTCAGTACACACCTAAATAGATGTGTGGTTTGCACAAATGTCTGATTCAGACAGGACTGAAGCCCCCGGGACCAGCGGTGGGATAATAGGTAGGACTCACTGTCTTAGTCAGCTGGGGCTGCCCTTGCAAAATACTACATACGGGGTGGCTTAAACAGCAGAAATTCATGCTCTCACAATTCTGGAGCCTGGAAGTCTGAGATCAAAGTATTTGAGGTTTGAGAACCTGCTGCCTCAGGGCTTCGTTGGTATCTTTTTTTTCCTGGGAAAGGCCAATATTTCATCTTTTCCTCAGGTTTTTGAAATACCACTTCTTTTCATTTCCTAGATTCCAAATCTACTAGGGTCTGTTTTGGCGTTCTCTACTTTGCTTATTAATTTACTAGATACAAGATTTCTTGGAAGACTATACTCTTACAGTGTTGTTTGATGTCTGGAAGGACAAGTCCCCTGTAATTATTTTTCTTTAAAAATGTTTTTCTTTAAAATTAAAAAAACAATGCTTCCATAAATGTATTGTTTCTGTTATTTCATGTCACTTTAAGTTGATCCCACTTTAATTTTTAGCCAATGGAAGAGCCAAAAACACCTCATAATGCACTTTACCAGTGTGTAGTAAATACTCAGGTTTTCTCAGTGCAGGACACTGAAATGAGTTACAGGAAGATGGGCTCCTGCTGGCTGGGACATACAGCCAAAGCTGGGGCCTGAGAATGAGAAAATTGCAGATGTGATGTAGTGAGCACAGGACTCTTGGAATGTAAATAATGAGTTTATTCTCAATAAAGAAGTTTTAGAAAGTGAAAAATGGTGAAATTAAATGAGTGGATATAAGACTACATTTAAAATGTGGAAACATGGACTGGAGAAGATAGGATGAAAAACAGTGTGGTGTGTGTTTGTGTATGTGTATGTGTGTGCAAAGGTGTGCATGTGTCCGTGTGTGTATGTGTGCATGTGTGTATTTGGGGGATTGGGTGAGATGGAGCAATAGATAGTAAATCAAAAAGTAACATTTAGATCTCTACTCTGAGAATTAGAGAAGGCTAGCTCATGAGCTTGTATTAAAAATCAACAATATAACCATTTCCAGAATTAAAGGTCAGGATATCTAACTTCGAAATATAAAGCTTCTCCTCCATACCATCAAGAAAAAAAAAATGAAGGCGAGGAGAAAGAACAAAGACGTAGAAGATAAATGCAAAGAACAAGAAGACAGAAGCAAGCAATTATTTATCAACTAGAATAAAAAATATAAATGGTGTAATAACCCAGAATCAGAAAGAAAATTTTCAGAAAGTTCTGAAAATGTGAGTACTATTCATGAGAGTCATGCCTACAAAATCTGATATTAGCAGATTGAAAGTTAAAGGAAGAAACTAAGCGGAGAAGGACTCCAGCTTTGTTCTGATTCAAGATTTTCTTGCTGTTTCAGCATTATGCGTTTCCATATGCATTTTGGAATCAGTTCGCCAAGTTTCACAATAGTAGACATGCTGGAATTTTACTTAGGGTTGGATTCAAGGCGCAGATCAATTTGAGAGGCCTGGCATCCTTAGCATATTGGTTTTCCCCATCTATGGAAATGATGTACCTTTCCACTCACATAGGTCTGTTTTAATTTCCCTCAGAAATGCTTCATCATTTTCAATGTAAAATTCCTGCACATATTCTGATACATCTACTTCTAGGTGTTTTATTTTTATGTTTTTGTCAATGATACATTTTTTAAAATCCTTATTCTGCTTCTTTATTGCTGGCGTATAGAAATACATTTGATTTGTGTGTGTGTGTTGGTTTTGTATTCAGTCACTCTGCTCCATTTGATTATTAATTTGAATACTTTGTAGATTGCTTTGGCTTCTCTATGTACACAATGATGCCATCAGCAGATAATGAGTTTTATTTATTTCTTTATAATTCTCTTGCCTTTTTTTTCTTGACTTGTCACAAACGGAAGACCTACCATATAATGATGAATGTGTAACAATGGACATCCTTGTCTCATTCCTGATTTTATGGGGGGAGTTTCAATATTTTATCATTAAGAGGTTTACTTCAAGGTTTTTGTTGATGTTTCTTATTAAAGATGGCCCATTATATTCCTGGTTTTCAAGAGTTTAGTTTTTTGGGGCTTTTTTATAATCATGAATTGGTGTTAAATCTCATAAAATGCTTTTTTTCCCTGAATCTATCTAGATGATCATATGCTTTTTCTTCTTTTTATGCTAATGTGGTAAACTAGGTGGATTGATTTCAAATGTTAAACCTTCTATTGTAATTACCCCAAACTTGACCTGACGTATCATCATGTTTATATATTGCTAAATTTTGGCTCTGGGTCCAACTTGTGCTCCTGACTCCTGGTCCTGCTGAGAAACCGTGTCCCCAGGCCACCACCAGGCAATTGGTTGTAGACCTGTACAGACGGCTGTACTCAGAGGCAGCGCCTCCCTTGAGGCAGAAGTATCCCTGGCCCTCACCAAGGACTCGCCCTTTGTGGTTTCACTTTGGAAGCAAGACCTGCAAGCCCCCGTATGTCCACCAGCTTCAGATGAGCTGGTGAGTGACCGCTTCTCAGATCCTTCATCCCCCTTCACAGACCTTCAGTGCCCAAGCCTCTCCCACACCTGTCAGCCCTGGGTCCTAAAATAAGTCCTTCATTCTCATAATGCTCACAGTGGCTCTGTTATCCTGATAGAATGCTGACTCACCAGCGAGAAGAAGCGGATTGAATGGAGCACAGGGGTGTCATTTTACATTGTTAGATTATACAGTTCAGAACAAATATATAACTTTAATGACTCTTCAGTGACCAAACAACAGAGCTTAAAAAAGGCAACAACTATTTAGAACTACAAAACAGAAATGGATAGAAACACAACTTTATGCTATAGAAATGTGAAAACTGATGTTTTGCTAGAAAGATGCAGATAACTCAAATGGATTCTATAAGAAATAGAAAGCCAGCAAAGAACTCTGGAAATTTTAAAAGTTATCAGAAATCTGTCTTCAGTAACATTGCTGTCACAAGATAATTTTACAAATCATTGTCATGAAATCCTTAAGGAACAAATGTCACTATTTAAACTACGTATGAGTCTCACAGATGCAAAAACTTTAATAAAATATTAATGTCTAGTGGTCTATTCCAGTAATAATCCACCATGTCTAAGTAAGATTTAACATAAATTAAGTTGTTCTACGATTCTTTTCTTTTCTTTGTCTGCGTTGGATCTTCGTTGCTGTGCACGGGCTTTCTCTAGTTGCAGCGAGCAGGAGCTACTCTTCATTGTGGTGTGTGGGCTTCTCATTGCGGTGGCTTCTCTTGTTGTGGAGCATGGCCTCTAGGTGTGTGAACTTCAGTAGTTGCAGCATGCAGGCTCAGTAGTTGTGGTGCATGGGCTTAGTTACTCCGTGGCATGCGGGATCTTCCCGGACCAGGGCTTGAACCCCTCTCCCCTGCACTGGCAGGTGGATTCTTAACCACTGCACCACGAGGGAAGTCCTTGTTCTATAATTCTTGAATGAATAAATAGGTCAAAGTAGAAAGGCTTTGGGCTTCCCTGGTGGCGCAGTGGTTGAGAGTCCGCCTGCCGATGCAGGGGACGCGGGTTCGTGCCCCGGTCCGGGAAGATCCCACAGGCCACGGAGCGGCTGGGCCCATGAGCCATGGCCGCTGAGCCTGCGCGTCCGGAGCCGGTGCTCCGCAATGGGAGAGGCCACAGCAGTGAGAGGCCCGCGTATCACACACACACACAAAAAAGTGGAGAGGCTTTATGATTTTTTGATAAATATAAAAAAGGTGTTTGATAATATTCATTTCTGAATTAAAAAAAAGCTTCTAGAGCTAGAATGTCATTTTCTTAAAAATCTAAAAACCTATTGGAAATAAGCAGGTAAATTTATTTAGCAGTGAAAAAATACGGGCACTCCCATTAAAATCAAGAACAAGAAAAATGCCTACAATCACTGTTATGGTTAATCATTCATTTGAAAATTTTAGACAATGAAATAAGATGAAAAAAACATGAAGCTGCATATTGCAAAGTAGGAGACAATGTTATCTCATTTTACAGGCAATTTGACTGTCTGCCTGAAAAGCCCAAGGGAATCAACTTATTAAAACTGTTTTAATTAATGACAAACTCAAACTGAGTGGTTGGTTAGCAATCCAATACACAGAGATCAATATCTTTCTGAAATAGCAGCAATAGCAGTAAAGTTAAAAAATCATCTACATATTTTCAATTAAAAAAATAAAGATACTAGTAAAACACAGAATGTGCAGAGTCCCTGTCAAGTCGCTACTAGCACTTTACTTCAAGAAATAAAATTCTTTTTTTTTTTTTTTTTTGCCCGCCTTGCATCATGAGGGATCTTAGTTCCCCAACCAGGGATAGAAACTGCACCTCCTGCGTTGGAACATTGGAAGCACAGAGTCTTAACCACTGGACCGCCAGGGAAGTCCCAAGATATAAAATTCTTGAATAAGTGAAGAGACATAACATTCTTCAGGGTGGGAAGACTTACATTAATTCTTATATATATTTAATACAATGTAATAGAATTGATTTATAGTATCTAAAAATGTAATATAATTTAATACATTTGAATTTATAGAACTCTATTGGGTCTTTTTTTGACCTTGACAAAATTATTCTAAGATTTACCTGGAACAATACCTTTACTGAAACATACAAGATAATTTGTTTCTTGTAAAGTAACATAAAACTTTGGAGAGGAACCGCCCCCCTTACCAGACATTAGACATACCAATGTACAATCTAATAATTAAAATGGTAATTTTCTGGTTTAAGAATGGACAGACTAATTATCAATACAGAAAGAAACTTTAGAAACATACTCAAGTGTTTGTAAAAATGTAGTATGTCACAATCACAGTAGTCAGAGAAATATTGGATTGTTTTTGTTTTTGCTTTTGTTTTTGCGGTACGCGGGCCTCTCACTGTTGTGGCCTCTCCCGTTGCGGAGCACAGGCTCGGGACGCGCAGGCTCAGCGGCCATGGCTCACGGGCCCAGCCGCTCCGCGGCATGTGGGATCTTCCCGGACCGGGGCACGAACCCGTGTCCCCTGCATCGGCAGGCGGACTCTCAACCACTGCGCCACCAGGGAAGCCCAGAAATATTGGATTGAATGACTAATTATGTGGAAAAACTAAATCAGATTTCCTATCTCACAGTTTACACACAAATCAATTCAAATGCATTGAAGTTTTAAATGTGAAATATAAACGCGTATATTTATTTCCATCGTGTATGCATAATATAAACGCATACATATATGGTGGAAATAAATATACGTATTTGAATGGGTGAAGAAATTCTAAGTGGGACTCACAGTCAGAAAAAGTATTCTATGAATTGTTTATCCCTTCACTGTGGTTGGTCATTATTCTCAAAATATTATACTAACCCATTGAACCCTTGTTTTATTTTCATGATCCACCAGTTGAAAACAGTATACATGTTCTTCTCTCGAATTACTTTTTCATAAAAAATTCACAAATGTAGAAGATATTTTTCAGTACCGGGCTTAACTTTACCGTAAGTATTTTTTCTCCCATGAAATTATACGTCACATTTTAGACGTCAGGAGACTGGGTCCTAAGGGGTCACAATTTGGATTTAAACATGTCTAGCTTTCAAAAATTTTAAGTAGCAGCTGTAAGTAATGTGCCAGTGTTGGCAATAATTCTTTACAGCAATTTAAAATTTTTGAATTCTAGAAATGTCTTTGTCTCCACAGCATGTTTGTTTTGCTTTAGACATTTTGCAAACAAGATGCTTTTGGAATAAAACTTTCTAACTCCCCTGGAAAAAAAAATGATTTTATCATTTTATTGTTTAGACATGAAATGCGTTCACCTGTCTGTTACTACACAGGCCTTTATTAAGTAACGACCTAATTACAGGATTCGTGCATATATTTTCTATGACACTTCAAATTTTCACAAACTCATTCTTAGAAATTAGTGGTAAAGAAACGAGGTGAAAGTTTCTCCCATCTCCCTCCAATAGCTGTGTGCCTGGTGGAAAACACACGCTCTGGTCTGTGTCTCTAAAACATGCTGAGTGCACTGTCCTGAAAAAGAGCCAGCTTCTTTGGGAAAAAACTTAGCCAAGATCACTTGCTAACTTTATGATAAAATGTAGTGTTTCATTATAAAGCACATATTCTGTTTCAAAAGGATGGGAAGCAAAGTTTTTAAAAAATTTTATTGTTGTATAGTTGATTTACAATATTGTGTTAGTTTCAGCTGTACAGCACAATGATTCAGTTATATATATATATATATATATATTCTTTTTCAGATTCTTTTCCCTTATAGGTTATTACAAAATATTAAGTATAGTTCCCTGTGCTATACAGTAGGTCCTTGTTGGTTATCTATTTTATATGTAATAGTGTGTATCTGTTAATCCCAAACTCCTATGTATCCCTCCCCCACCCCCCTTTGCCCTTCGGGTAAACGTAAGTTAGTTTTCTATGTCTGTGTGTCTCTTCCTGTTTTGGAAATAAGTTCATTTGTATCTTTTTTGGGTTTTTTTGTTTGTTTTAGATTCCACATATAAGTGATATCGTATATTTATCTTTGTCTGGCTTCTGGAAGTGAATTTTAGAAATATTATTTGATTGAGCTAAGGATGAAAACAAAATAAATTGAATATCTCCCTTTACTCTGGGACAATTTTTTGAAATTTTAGCACCCAGATAATCCATGTCAGCAATTGTGCTGAGTTCACTGAATCCTACAAGTGACCCGTTTCAATCTTTTGATTTTTGCTTAATAAGAGCTTATGTTTTCAAACCAGTGTGGAAAAACTTCTCTCTTGTCCACTAAGTTGAGGTCTTCCGGATAGTGGGCAGCTCAGAGCCCGGCACCCTGATGTGCGGTGGTTACTCCTTAAATACTTACAGATTCCCCCTTTTGCTGCCTGGAGCACTTGGAGATGAATGGTGTCTGTCTTCTGTTAATTTGAAACTTTTGTAGTTCTTTTAAAAGATCTGTACCCAATTGCGGTTAAGGACATTTCCTCCCCTGTGATACTGGGTTATCCCAGGCAGTGTCAGAAGGACCTGTGCCTGTCCCGTGAATTACAAAGGAGCAGAGAAGCAGCTGGAAACACGTCACACCTGCGTGGATTGAGCGCCTCCTGCCGGCCAGCTGAGGGGCTGGGGCCAGTGCAGGGCTCAGATGCTCAGGAGGTAAGACTCCTGCTGTGATGAAGCCTATGGTGCACCTGGGACACCCAGTAAAAGGGTGAAAAATCAAGGGATCCCACAGTTGCCAGATTCCAGGCAGTGGGAGAAGCCCATCACTCCTTTTTAAAATCACTACAGTAACGTTCAGAATGACTGTAAATCTCCACTTCCTAATTCCATCACTTTGGGTTAATGTGGCCAGGAAAGCCTTGCAAAGGTTTTGGCTGGACCTGGGTCTGGGAGGTTTGAGTTGTACTGGGAGAGGGAAAGATGAGGTTGAGAGAAACTTCCAGAAAATTGGTGCACCTTGAACGCAGGTCAGAGACAAGAAAGACTGCGGCTCGCCAAGCTCAGGGGCTGTGAGCAAAGAACTCTGAGACCCTGGGCACCAGCAAGTGGCAGAGTGCCTGGAGGGAAGGCTGGTCTGGAGGTTGAGGTCCGGTTGGGAGGATCTTGAATGTCGGTTGCTTTATTCAGTTGACAACTGTGTATGGGACACCCCGCTGAGCTGTGCCAAAGGGTGCGCAGGTTGGCACTGTCCCTGTCCCCAGCCGGGGTAGCAGAAGGGGACGTCACCAAGGTCACGTCACTCTGACATGGCTCATGGCCCATCCCCTGTGCACAGGGTCGTCACACTGAAACTTTCTACCCAGTACTTTGACCTCCTTTTCCCGGGCATTTGCCTTTTGCTTACAGGGGGTGGGACCTTCCCCGGGACTGAGGAAGGTGTTTGACCTCGAGTCCTCATTCTGACTTTCTGATGCGAGGATGATCCCTGCGGTATTCCCTGCTGTCCATCCTGTACCCATCCCATGGGGGCAAAAGGACTCCACATAGGTCTGTTCAGTCATTGCATAATGAATGCACAAGTGGACGAATTTATCTACAGAAGAACCGAGAAAGACACGGCCACAAAGACAAAGCAAAGCTTTGACAGTTGAAATGGTTTCGTTCTTGTTTCCAAACATCTTGAGGTCAGAACATCCACTAGTCTTAAATATTTCTAAGATAAAAAGAAATGGACTTGTTAATGGCTGTTTTTAAACTTAGTCAGACTGAGGCAATGAACAGCCCTGCATTTATTAGCCCAGAGTCTGCAAATTCCAGCGCCACCTTGGAACACAGAAGCATTGTCTATGAGTGGGGTGGACCACTGTTGAGATGCGGAGCGTGCAAGGTGACATCCTTTGTCCAGAGGCGGTATTGGATCTCCGTTATCCCTGATTGTTCTCCGTCCTCTGTCAGAGGATCATGCATCCCATCCTCTCCCTTGGGCGTGGCTTCAGCCAGTGGGGTGTGACTTGATGTGGCACCGCCACATCCCAGCAGAATCCCGAGAGCCAAGGTGCGGCTTGGCTATGTCTTCCTTTTCCCTCGCCGTGTGACTGAGCTGGGGACTGATCCTCCGGCCAGGGTCCCTGAAGGAAGAAAGTATGATGTGGAACAGTGCTGGGAGGTGCTGCCGAAGTGTGCCGTGTTATTCCTAGAAGCCACTGAGACGGGGGGTGGGGGTTGTTACTGCAGCATAAACGAGCAAAGCTGACTAATCAAGTGAATTTTATTTTATTTTATTTCATTTTGTGGTGTTTTATGGCCACGCTGCTCAGCTTGCGGGATCTTGGTCCCCTGACCGGGGATCCGGCAGTGAGAGCACTGAGTCCTGACCACTGGAAGGACAGGGAATTCCAGCGATTTATATTTTAAAACGTTAAACAACATAGTGTAGGCCAAAGGAAGCGTGTATCAGGCCAGCGTGTTCTTTGCAGCTCGATGCCCACACCCTCCCCTCCAGGAAGGCTAAAGTGACTTCCAGTGACGCTGGCCCATCTCTACCTTAGGGCACGGTCCTCCTTCAAAGCGTCTGTGCCAGGACAGGCAAATGCATCATGCAGAGCCCCCCAGGCTGGAGCACCCTCCTTCCAGCCCCCTTGTGTAGGGGTATTTGATAACCCTGCCCACTCCCTTCAAATCCCAAACTCTTGAAATGCAACTGTAAGTCCAGAGCAGGAGTCCGGCCCAAAAATACTTCCCATAGAATGACCATGTTCTCTCTGAGCTGCACTAAGGCACCTCATGGCTAAAATTAAACACTCCTCCAATTCAAGAGAATTAATAAACGGAAAACGACAATGATTAGCATCCTGTCCTATACATTTTTTTTTTTTTTTTCCCAGTATGTGGGCCTCTCACTGTTGTGGCCTCTCCCGTTGCGGAGCACAGGCTCCGGACGCGCAGGCTCAGCGGCCATGGCTTACGGGCCCAGCCGCTCCGCAGCATGTGGGATCCTCCTGGACCAGGGCACGAACCCGTGTCCCCTGCATCGGCAGGTGGACTCTCAACCACTGCGGCACCAGGGAAGCCCAATACATTTTTTAAACCACGGTACTTGTCATCGTTTCTTTGCTGGGGGTGAAACCCATGCCTTTTTCACAACTTGTGGTCTGTTAAGGAAGCACTGCGGCATCGTGTACTGGTTTGAAACTTCAGAAACGGATTCATTTGATTGCTCTCTCATTTTCGGGCAGGAGGGTGCCCTGTGCTTTAGGGAAGGTGACCGTCCTGTGTCCTGTGACCGTCCACCTCCCATTTTCTTTCATGAAGGGCTGTGGCCCTTCGTGATGGGGGACTCCAGCCATGATCCTGTCATGGCTCAAGTTCAGAAGGAAGGCGACGTTAGGATGAGAATGTTTTTCTCAACAAGTAGCGGGTTGCTGGACGAGGAGATCCCCAGCACCGCCTGCATCTGCCCTCCTGGCAGCATGGAATTCACCAGAAACGCCTCTGCCGACAAGTCTCCGGGCCCAGCTGTGCCTTCACCTCCAGCACTGCTTGGCTGGGCCTGCGAGGCCTCACAGTCAGGAGAAGAGAACCCGCAGGTCTGTAACTTTCTATTTTTAGGCCTCGGTGGACCTAAGCCAGTTACCCGAGGGTATGTAGTAATTGCTGAAATATTTTATTGAATACGGCCTTGAAAAGTGACAACACACATCTTAAATCTACTCAGAAATTTGAACAGGTTTAAAACGCCATGCAGCGAATTCGCACAGTGACACGAGCTGCCTCGCCCTGTGCCATCAGGCTGGTCCCATCCCCCCTTGGCTGCCCTGCCAACCACACCCACGGGGCTGAGCTCACCCATCGGCACTACAGGCCAGCAGTGAAGCTCCCTCCCAGACACGCCTCTTCAGACCAGTTTCTCTTCCAAACACAGCACTTATGTGGCCAACCGCCTCCTGGGTATCTCCCCAGGATGTCAGGCAGGGACATCGCAAACCTAACGTTTCCAAAAGGGATGCTTCTTGCTTTCCCTGTGTCTCCATCTGGGAAAGGAAGGCTCTCAACTGCTCAGGCCACCAACCCGGGTGGACCCTTTACTCTTCCCTCTGCCTCACTCCTCAGTCAATCCTAATAATTCTACCTTCAAACTCCATGCTGGATCTGCCCACTGGTCCCCGTCAGCCCCCAGCATCCTGGGACCAGCGCCCGTATCTCTTCCGTGGAGCTGCCGTGGCGCCAGACTGGTTCCCTGCCTGGATTCCTCCCTCTGCCCGGTTGCCCTTCACAGAGCATGCGGGGCGACCTGCTGGGGGTATAGGCGCCATCTCCATGGCTGGGCCCAGAATCCTGTCGCCCTGGCCTGTGAGGAAGGACACGTGTCTGTGGGTCCTGAGGCCCCTCTCGTCTCTAGCTATTAAATGTCATATACAGGAGATTTGACTCAAGCGATGGTTTAGCAATGACTGGAAATAGGGATGCTTCCATTCCACCCGTCCAAGTCCTGGTTTGCACAATAGAACAAAACAGACATCCAGAGGGTTTGTCTGCGACTGAAGAGAAATAGGAAAATGAATGAGTTCTTCAGACCTGCAGAGCAATAAACTCTTCTCTTCCATCACCAGGGATGTTGGATCCTGACCAAGAGCCGAAAGCAGGGAGCATGGCCTTTGACTGCATCTTCCCCTCAGTTAGAGGAGGAGATAACTAGGAAACTAAGGATGCCAGGAAAATTCTAGCTTCTTTAAGAATCTCCGCGAAATAACATTGCGAACACACATGTAGCACCTGTGCTCTGTGCCAGTCACTCCGGTAAGCACTTCACATGTATGACTCTTTTAATCTGCACACAATCCTACGCACAGGTTACAACTATTGTCCCCATTCTGCAGATGAGCAAATCAGGGCCACCAAGGTTAATCAGCTTGCCCAAGGCCTAGCCGTCAGGAAATGGCAGAGTGTTTGCCAAGTGAGCTGGCTCCACAGCCCCTGTTCTTAACCAGAGAAACAGATCTGGGTTTAAGAATGGGCTGTATGCCCCATTACAGTCCTAAAGCACAGGGAAGTTTCAGCAGACTCTGTGAGACAGAGCGTCTGGGTTTACTTGCCTACGACTGCCTCCCTGTATGGAGCCGTAGCTTACGAACGCCAGGGGCTGTGGCAGTAACGTATGGACCTGGCTGCCAGTGGCCTCTGTCAGGGGCGGGGACAGAGCCCCTGGCGACTTCAGCTGCGGGAAGTGTCTGAGACTCTGGTGTGTAAAATAAACACTCAGTAGGTGCTTCTGGTTGTAAAGGCTTCTCCAGGGAGTGGGAGAAACAACAATTCCAAGGGGCCTCTTCTAGCTAAGGATGAGATCCTGAAAAACGAGAGTTTTCCGGTTTCACATGCAGGGTGTCTTTTACATCGTAGACTTACATGCGTTTATATCCATATTTCTCCTCTAATGGGATGCAGGGCACACAGTAAAACAGGTGGTGCCCGTTAAGTGTTCTGCTGTGCTTTTAGGATAGCCCTGGTCAGACTCGTCGTTAGGGCCGGGCTCCCGTGTTCTCCATCAGCGGGTCTGCCCTCAGGCTCCTCGTTGGAAACCTGGAAGCTCTCCAGCTCTTCCCTGTCCCTTCCTCCAGGTGGAATCAATTACAGGGCCGAGGGTTTTACCTCTGAAAAGTATTCTATGGCAGAGTCAGTGCCGTGTGTTTACCAGACCCGTTTCCTTTCGGTTTGGGGCTCTCGGCTCGACTACACTTTCTAGACTCCCTCCGATTAGGTGGGTCCGTGAGCCTGAGTTCTGGCCACCGGGATGTGGGCTGAAGATGCGCCGGCCACCCCAGGCCTGGCCCCAAACCTCCTGCATGACCCGCCATCCTGCTCCTTCCCTCTCCTGCCGGTCCACTGCCGAGAACCAGCGGAGCCTGCCAGGAACCAGGGAACCGCTGCACTCCTGAATTAGGCAGCCTGCATCCTTGAGGGACCCCGTGAAGTCCCTCCCCTCCCGACACCCAGGCCCCATCAGGCCCAGCTGGATGGGGATGTGAATGAGAGAGAAACTCACTACGTCCTGCCGCTGTGATCTGAGGGTGTTTCTTACACCATCTACAGCTACTGACCCGAACTAGTTTATCTTCTCCTAAATATTCCTGTGCAAACCTAATACTGTGCCTATTACTGACTTTCTAGTTCTCTCCCCAGGCCACGTTCTCCTCACCTCTGTCCCTCGTGCATCACAATTCCATCTCCTAAGGCAGAGTGAGCCTCTTAAAACACAGCTCAGACCCTGTCACTCCTCAGTGCAAATCTTTTCATGGGGACTCCGATAGCCTCCAAAGTGCTGCAGCGTGGAATATGGTCTTCCCAGGCCTGGCCTTGGTCTACAGCTCCAGCCTCGTGTTAGATTTCTGTGGCCATCCCCTGGGCCCGGATGCAGGGACGGCAGACGTGTTTGTCCTCAGGGCTGTTTCTCTCCCGAGGCCTGGAACATCCTTCGTCTGCCTGCCTCTACCTCCCTCTGCTGGCTTACTTCTCTGCATCCCGCAGGATCCTCTGGCAACACCTGCTCCAGGCTCCCTTTTTCTGTATCCCTCTCAACAACCTGCACGCCATGCATATCACTGTGTTTTCTCCACCCAGAGCATGTGGTTCAGAGACTGTGCTGGTCATCTTTGTGCCTGACACACAGCAGAGGCTCAGCAGCTACCCCTGAGACCTGACAATCACAAGTGTCTGCAGACGTTGCCAGATGTCTCCTGGGAGGCAAAATCCACCCCACTTGAGAAGCCCTGCCTTTGAGTCAGGCGGGAGAAGGGACCATCTGCTGATCCTGACAAGAAATCAGAGGGCACGTTATCTCAGTGGGGTCACCCTGGTCAATGTTGACCTGAACCTGGATTTTATCAAAACAAGCTCTCAAGGGACCAAATTCAGAAGAGACTGGGGTGGCAGACACTGGGCTTACACAGTACCCACTGCCTGCTTCTTCTGAGCTAACAGACCCCGGTCTTTGTCAACACGGCCATACGCCCAGCACAAGCAATGTCTCACGATTAGTCTAGGCCTTTCTTGATCATTCTGTGTCTCAATATAATTTCCCAGCTTTTCTTGCAGTTAGGGGTGGCCTTATAACTGGTTCTAGTCAACGAGATATAAGGCAAAATCTAGTTTCTTTTTAGAAATTTCTGCTTTTCTGATAAAAAGGGCCGCAAGCAGGAGACACCTCCCTGCTTCACCTCCCTCCATCCTTGACTGTGAACATGACAAGTGGGCCTGGGGCAGCCCTGGAGCAAAGGCCAGTGGAGCCACGGGCGGGTCAGCTCGGACATCCTCGGACACTGAACCACCCTGCCAGGGGTGCTTTTACTTCTGACTCTTAGTTATGGGAGAAAAAGAACTCTTTATTTTCATGTAAGACCCTGCAGTGGGTTGAATAGTATCTTTCCCCTGACCCCCAAATTAATGTCCACCTAGATTCTCAGAATATGACCTCATTTGGAAATAGGGTCTTTGCAGATGTAATTAGTTAAGGATCTTGAGATGAAATGATACTGAATTTAGGGTGGGTCCTAAATCCAGTGACTGGTGTCCTTATAAGAAGAGGAGAGAGCACGGGGAGACTCACAGGAAGAGGGCTGCGTGGAAAGACAGAGGCAGAGAAGGAAACAATGCAGCCACAAGCCACGGGACACCAGGAGCCACAGGAACTAGAGGAAGCAGGGAGCGCGGCCCTGCCGACACCTTGATTTTGGGCTTCTGGCCTCCTCAACTATTAGGGAGTGGATTACACTTGTTTTAAACCTCCATGTTTGTGGTGATTTGTTACAGGCAGACCCAGGAAACAAATACAGCCACTGTCAGTGAAGTTTTCTGCTGCTTTAAATGAAACTATTCTTTAAAAAATTAAAAAAAAAATTTTTATTGAAGTATAGTTGATATACAATGTTGTGTTAATTTCTGCTGTACAGCAAAGTGACTCAGTTTTATTTATATATACATACACACACATTCTTTTTCATATTTTTTTCCATTATGGTTTATCATAGGATATTGAATATAGTTCCCTGTGCTAGACAGTAAGACCTTGTTGTCCATCCATTCTATATGTAATAGTTTGCAGCTGTTAACCCCAAACTCCCAATCCATCCCTCCCCCCCACATTGGCAACCACAAGTCTCCTCTCTATGCCTGTGAGTTTGTTTCTGTTTCACAGATAAGTTCATTTGTGTCATATTTTAGGTTCCACGTAAAAGTGATATCACATGATATTTGTCTTTCTTTGTCTGGCTTACTTCACTTAGTATGATAATCTCTAGGTCCATCCATGTTGTTGCAAATGGCATTATTTCGTTCTTTTTTATGGCTGAGTAGTATTCCATTGTCTATATGTACCACATCGTCTTTATCCATTTAGATGAAACTATTCTCAATGAATACACTAAGACATGGATGGAAAAACCAACTTAAAAACCACACTGGGAGATTTAATTTCCAGGGTGCTTGTTTGAAGACAAGGGAAGGAGAGGAGCAGGTCAGCTGTTGTTCTAGGGAAAATGAAGCTGGTTTCTTTCATGTCTAGGTGGAGCCTTTAAAAAAAATTGGCTCCAAATATTTACCACTGATCTATTTTTTATTATTTATCATAGAGACATTAAAATGGTGGAGAACAACATTCATGGAATACACTTCATTTATCTTACATTGTGAGGAAGTTAGATTTTCCACATAAAATGATTTTGCAGAAAACTGAGGCTTACCACTTTTTATGCTCACACACTTCTAATATTGTCAATTATACATTTATTTAGTGTTAATTTTGAAGCATTCTGAAACGTATATTTTCTGTTTTCTCAAAACCAAATTTTTTTCAATATGCTTGAACTTACGTATAAAGTTTTAAAAATTCAACCTCATTTCTTTCTTTATTTTACTTTTAAGGAAAAATTGTGCATATTAAGGTGTACAGCATGGTGATTGGATACACCTGTACATAGTAAAATAATTGCTACAGCCAAGCTGACATATTCATCTTACCTTAGGTTTTTTAGGTGTAGCCTTTTGAAAATCTCCCTGCCCCCCTCAAATCTCATGGTGAAGGACCATGTGTGTCCACCAGGGTCAGGGTGTCCATCCTGGGACAAGAGAGAGTCACAGCATGATTATGGGGCTCCCCGTTTATAGATTCCCTACAGACCATTTCCCAAATTCTGTTACATATGCCTTCCACAGGAATACTCCTTCCGTATTCCGTTATGTCATATTTGCGTGACATACTGAAGTTAATTCTTATGGGGTCTAACTGCCAGGACTTGCTCTGCTGAGCCCCCCACTCCAGTCGACCCGATTGGGCCAGAAGATTAGAAGTTTGGGTTTCAGGAAAGCCTCAGAGTCCTCATCCGGGGTTGTGAGGAGTTAGACCAGACGATCTGCATGGCACCTTCTGCGTCTCAGGTGGGAAGGGGCATCTTGGGACGGCTGTGCTGTTGAAATGTGGTGACCCCGCCCTGGTGGAATAATGGACGGAGGGTCTTAGGTGATGCTCATCAAAGGCACTTGAGGGACACAGATCCACCTCCGCCGTTGTCACACTTGCCAAAAAAGACCAAAGCCGAATGTGATCAAGATTCTAGATCCAACAGACCAATTTACAGAAAAGAGAGATGACAGGGAACACGTTAGATGTTACCACAGGGAGATATAACTGCAAGATCCAGACCGTGGGACAAAGGAACCAAATTCTTCAACAACAGATGGTAACCCCCTCAACCCTTGCAGGAGAAAAGAGAAAAAGATGAGGGAGAAATCATAGATTAAAAACCTGGGAAGACACAAATCAACCATTGCAATATATAGAACTTTGGGGAAAAAACAACCTATTAAAATTTTTGTAAGATAATCAAAGATATTCATTATATTATGGATCAGACGTTTGATGATATCAAGACATTATTATTACTACCTTGATGGGACAATATCATAGTTTTGTTCTAAAGCAAGTGTGCTTATAACTTAGAAATACCTACTGAAATATTATGGATGAAATGATATATTAGCTGGGATTTGCTTCAACGTATTTGGAAGGGAAGAAAGTGCGTGAGGATATGAGTGAACACAGTTGACCACAAGTTGATAATTACTGGATCTGGGTAATGGGTATACAGGGGCTCATTATATAGATTCTCTCTACTGTTGTATGAATCTGAAAATTTCCATAATTAATGATAAGAAGGTCATTTATTATACCAAAATGCTCACTTCCAAGATTTCCTTTTTTTAAAAAAACATTGAAGTATAGTTGACTTCCAATGTTGTGTTAGTTTCTGCTGTACAGCAAAGTGATTCCATTATATATATATATATATATATATATTCCATTATATCTATCTCTATATATATAGAATATATATATATATATATTCTAGATTTCCTTTAATGAGTGGCCCCAGTGCTTGCAACTTTCAAAAAGTCCAGCACTCACCTTTGCAGGAATATAGCTCTTTGAAGGAAACCTCTGCTCACGAACACAGAATCACTAGGGCACAGCACAGGTGGATCGCTCTCTCGCTTTCTCTCACCTCTTTTTTCTCCATCATATTATTTGCCTCCCAGGGACCAGAGATTACCCATAAGCTACATGTAACCCACTGACTATTCGAGTCTGGCTCTCACTGTATGGTGGCATTTTCTGAATTAAATTGCTGTATCAAGGTGATTTCTGCAGCAAAGTGTGACCCGTCCAGAAAATGCCTCAACTAGTGAGGGTGGTCATCACCTCGGACGCCAAGGGGTCTGCAGAGGGAGGCTGTGCTGTGGCTCATTCTTTTGCTCAGTGAGGCAGCCAAGGGCATCTTCTTTCCATCATTCTGCTCGGCCCCCAGAGCGCTGGTCCCCTCTCTTTACCGGCCTCAGCGTGGCTGCAGCAGTGCCAGGCATCCTATATAACTGTGTCCAGTGGTGAAGAGGGGAGTTTCCTCTTGGATGTCTCTTTTATGTTCACCTTGAAGACTTTCCCAGGAGTGTCCAGCAGCCTTTCCCACAGGTCCTGTCCTCTAGGACAGAGTCATGTGTCGTGCTTATATTGGTGCTGGCAGGGAGAATGAGACCCCCAGGAGTGACGTAGACACGGCATGATTCAGCCTCTGATCCAAGGAAGGTGGGCCCTTCCTGTGTACCTGGCCATGCTGACACCTGGGCAGAAAGGGGGCTCTGCCTGCTACAACAGAGGGGGGGCAGCAGGGCCAAAGGACTTGAATGGGCAACCAGCAGCACTCGCCTACAGGTTGACATTTCAAAACAGGACATTTCAGGCTCACGTCTGCATTTCCAGTTTCCTGTGAGAAAGGCCATCTCTGGTACCTTGGGTGAGTCCTGTATTCCTGCCAGCTGGAGAGCAGCATCTGTGGTCCTTTACGGCAGGCAGGTGCTCTCCAGGGCCCCTCGTTCCCACCATTCCTCATTCATGTCACTCTGGGGCCCTAATTATTCCCTTCATAGCATCCCATGACCCTTGAAATGTGACTTCAGCTCTTCTATCAAGGGGTGAAGGCTACTTTTCCACCCCTTAAATCTTGCCAAGGCCTTGTCACCTGCTTGGGCTCACAGAATTAGGAGGAAGTGAAGGCATGCCAGTCTGGCCTCGTGCATGCCCGTTTGTTTTCTTGAAATCCTATTCAGCCACCCTGAGAATGAGCTGGGGCCAGCCTGAGAGGTAATGAGAGACACATGGGCCAGTCAACCCTGGTGTGCCAACTGCTACCCAGCGAACTGCCAGCCCTGTGCGTGTGGCCCCTCTAGGTCAGCCAGCCTTTGGGGTACCCTCTAGCTGACTGAAGCATCTAAGTCACCTTAAGCCAATTTCAGCCGTGTCTGACCCAGATCAGCAGAACCACTCAGCTGGTCCACAGACTTGTGAGCTATACCAAACACTTATTTTAAGCTACTGAGTTTGGGGGTGGTTTGTTACTCAGCAGTAGCTAACACACACACACACACACACACACACACACACACACACACACACACACACACACTGATTTTTTTGTCAGTTACTTATATTACCTAGTCAGTTCCTGTGAGCAATTGAGTTTGGAAATCTTGGATTAGGCAGAGGTTTTCAAGCTTTACCGTGCTTAAGAATTGTTCAGGGAATTTACTTAAAATACTGATTCCTGGGTTTCACTTCTAGAAAGTTTCAGTAGATTGGATGAGCCCCAGATCCCTGCATTTTAACCAGCATGTCTGATTCTGGTACAGAAAGCCCATGAAACACACTTTGGAAACCATTTGTTCGTGAGAACACTAAAACCATAATGTAATCTCAAATATCACCTCTCCTTTAATATCAGGAGAGCGAGAGAAGAGTGGGTTTTGGCCAAAAAGGGTAAATGTTGGGCTTACTGTGAAAATTGATAAGCAAAGAGAAAGACCTCCCCTGCCCAGAGTCTCAGAGACTGCATTTTGCCCTCAGTGTTGTTTCTTGATTTACATAAAGTAATATACTGCTTCTAATTTACATAAAAGATTTCTGATCAAATGCATAAATATCAAAATCTGGATATAATTACAAGAAGTTGACTGGTGGCTGATGAATCAAACTAAGGGGGATTAGCTAGAGGCAAAGACAGAGTGGGAGGTCATGGGGGGGAGGTTGAAATGTTGAAAACAAGTAAACAACGACAACCCGTGTACTAGTTCCTGGAAGCTCGGCAAGGCAACTTCCTGCTTTCATTCCCATTGGGTCGGTTAGGTGAATATTGGTCACCCCACCAGCGTTCACTGAGGACCTGTAATGTGCCAGACACCGTCCTTGAGTTGGCACCCAGCAGGGAAAAGGACAGATAAAACTTCTGCTCCTTGTGGAGCTTATATTCCAATGGGGTGAGGGGACACAGACGACAAACACGGTAAACAAAATTTAGATTAGATGGTATAGCGGGTTGAATTGTGTCCGCCCCCCCCACCAAAAAAAAAAAGAGATACGTTCAAGCTCTAACCCTGGGTACCAGTAGAATGTAACTGTATTTGGAAATAGGGTCTTTGCAGATGTAGTCAAGTTAAGATGAAGTCAACAGCGTGAGTCCCAACCCAATGTAAATGGTATCTTTATAGGAAGAGAAGAGACACACACACGGGGAAAACTCCATGCACCGATGGAGGCAGAGATTGGAGTGATGTACCTACCAGCCGAGGAACACCAAGAATTGCTGGCAACACCAGAAGTTAAGAGTAAGGTTCTCCCACAGAGCCCTCAGAGAAAGCACGGCCCTGGCAACACCTTGATTTCAGACTTTCAGCCTCCAGGATTGTGAGGGAATAAATTTCTGTTGTTTTAAGCCATCTGGTTTGTGGTATTTTGTTATGTGGCCCTAGGAAACTAACGGAGATAAAGGCTAAGAAAAATAATGCAGGGTAGGGTAGCAGGGAGTGTTGAAGGCTAGCTTTGTAGTTTAAACAGAGCCACTTGGAAGTCCTCACTAAGACCTGAGAGTGGGGAGGGACATCTCGGGGAAGAGCATCCCAGGCAGATGTAACAGCAAGTGCAAAGGCCCTGAGGTAGGAGTGTGCCCACTGGCTTGTGACTTGATCAGGCTAGGATAGGGCACCAGACAATGCAGGGACTTGTAGATCACAGTAAGGTTGAGTGAGAAAGAAAGCCACCAGAGGGTTTTGAGCAGAAAAGTGGCATGATCTTATTATTATTATTTTTTAAGTCCACATTCGTTTTTTAAAGGACCACTCAAGTGGCTGTAGGGAGACAATGCCAAAGGGCTAAGAATGGAATAGGGGAAACCAGCTAGAAGGCACTGTTTAAAATAGGCTAAAAATATTGGTGGCTTGAAGGGGGGTGTAGGTAGGGGGTAGGGTGGACTGAGGGTAGCTGTAGGGCTTTGGCTGTTTCCGAAGGTGAAGCCAAGAGGGCGTATTGGTTATGGAGACAGAGGAGGCTGGGATGACTCCAGGGGTTTTGGCCTGAGGCACTGGAAGCAAGGAGTTCCAGAATGGCGCCTAACTTGCTTGTGTGCGATTTTCTGTAGTTTATTTAACTGGACATGTTCTAATACTTGATCATAATTTCCACATGTACAATATACAGGTACTGAAAAACGTCTGAACTCAAAGAGCCACTTTTATCATCTGGCAAAAAACCTTAGTATGCAACACACGGACTTTTCATGTCGGTACAAGGTTTGAGGCGTCAAGCACTTGGTAACGTCGACTCACCTCTGACACAGACGAGGCACAGACCATTTGAAATTCGCCTCGTTCCCACATATTTAACAGGAATGGCGCCCAGGCGCTGTGGGAGTGAGGCACACAGCCTCAGGTCCCTGGCTCGGTGCCGTGAAGTCGCCTGGCCCGGGAACGCATTCCCCGGACTCAGACCAGGACGCGCGGGGGCGGGGGGGGCCGCGGTCCGCGGGGTCCGGCAGGCAGTCTGGGCTGCCATGGCAAAGGCAGGCTTGCTTTGGGTCTCACAGACTGCGTGGTTAGCTTTGTATTCCAAACAATACTATTGTCAGACCCGGCTCAGAGCATCCTCTGGACACGGGGAACTCAAAGAGCAGACAGCTGGGCAATTCTCCAATGCATCCTGCGAACCCGTGCCAGCTCGAACAGCCAAGGCCACGCGTCCGACACCCACGTACACGGGCTGTTTCTCTGATGGGCAGCACTGCCAAGCTTGCCTCGGGAAATCGCTCCAGTGAGCTAAGCTGAAAGTTTTAACACCCGTTTCTGCATAGAAAGTCATTTTTAAATGAAACTAAAAAAGCCTGTGAGGAAACAGGCAGATTAGGGCTCTGCCAGGGCACCCCTGGGCCCCGCTCCTGGCAGCCGCTCAGGGGCCAGGAGGGTGTAAGACCTGCTCCTCCGGGAGGACGCCGGCGAGCACTTGTGAGGGCGCCGACACGAGGGACCGCAGCGTGACCGGCGGCACGCAGGACCCTGATGGACGGGAGGGGGCTTCGGGCATCTCTGTCCTTTCCCTGGAGCAGCAACGGGACCGCAGTGGGGGCTGTCAGTTCCCTACGCAGGTCTGGAAGGTCGGCCAGCGGAGGGCGAGGACCCCGCACGGGGGTGCAGAACGTCCACCGGCAGCGCCGGCCTCCCGTCCCTGCGCACGCGCGGCGCGGCTAGGCGGCTGCCGGTACCTCAAGGCCAGCGCGCATGTCTCCACGCCTCAGCCTTGCGCGGCGGAGGGAGGTGGGGCTGTCGGCCGCTGCCGGGCCGAGGACTGCGCGCCGCCTCGCGGCTTCTCCGTGCCCCACCGCAGCCCAGTTTGGTCTACAAAGGCCCACGAAACCGCCGCCGTCTCCGCCCCACTCCAGCCCCTCCCTGTCGCGTATCCTTCCGTCGCGGTGCCCCCCGCGCCTCCCCGCTCCCCCCCGGCCCTCGCCGAGGAGAACCCCAGTACGCAGGCGCGGTAACCAAGGCGGCGGTGTCTAGTGAGGATTTGAAATCGGCAGCGCGTGCGCACTGGCGTTCCGGTCCCGGCAAGGGCGGCCGCGCTTCCTCCCCGCCAGCCCCCGCCCCGCTCCCTCCCCGCCCCTCATTGGAGCGGAGGCGGCGGCGCCCCCTCCTTCCCCCGCGCCCTGTCGCCGCTGAGAGTGTCTTTTCGCCGCCGCCGCCGCCGCTGCAGGAACGCGGAGCAAGCGGCGCAAGCGTGACCGAGGGCCGGGCGCACGGCGGCGGCCCTCCCGCGGGTCCCGGGCTGCGCGGCGCCTGGGCCCGCCCCCTCGGCCCTGCCGCCCGCCCCCTCCGATGGCCTCTCCCGCCGGCCCGAGTGGAACGCCGCCGCCGCGGCCCCCGCGCCCGCCCCGCGCCGCGTGAAGGGAGCCCGACAGGCCTGAGCAGCCCGCCGCGGCCTGCCCGGGCCCCTCCAGGTCGCCGCGA